>NC_082723.1:72312890-72655113 GCF_030144855.1 Hypanus sabinus | reverse complement strand
CTTTCTCATTTTTCATTGACTAAGTGTTAGCCAATTACCCACATAATATAATTGTTTTAATTATGTAGCCTATTAACTAATTCATTCCTATCCAAGGAATTTCTTTTATCTATAAAAGTGATATTTTCTATCTTTTATTCCATTGTCTTGTCCCCTTAGCATTAAGTCCCCTCTTAGCACAATTCCTCAGCTCTTGATTTAGCTTGCTTGATATTTATATATTTGTTTAGACTGTAAAATAAACTGAAATCTTGGAATTAAGACTGCTCATCATTCCTGACTCCCAGAAGAACCCTAAGGATCAGAAATTAAACAGATCCAACATTAGATTACATTCAAAATTATGTTACTGTAGCGATATGCTACACACAGCGCTGAAATAACGACACGCAGTCGGTAAATCGTTTGGAGACTAGTTTATTCAAACTTTGCGGCGCTGGTATTTAATCCCTAGTGTCCGCCCTCTGCGGGCGGAAATGACGTCAGAGGTGCATTACCAAAGTCTCCCCCCGCGCGCTGGCTATTTGTGAGCCGGTTCGCCTGCGCAGAAAGTGGGTCGCCACATTAGCTTTATTTCTCACATGTTGAAACGTTGAAACATACAAATCAAGTCAAGTCACTTTTTATTGTCATTTTGACCATAACTGCTGGTACAGTACACAGTAAAAATGAGACAACATTTTTCAGGGCCATGGTGTTACATGACACAGTACAAAAACTAGACTGAACTATGTAAAAAACAACACAGAAAAAAAGCTACACTAGACTACAGACCTACCCAGGACTACATAAAGTGCACAAAACAATGCAGGCATTACAATAAATAATAAACAAGACAATAGAGCAGTAAGGTGTCAGTCCAGGCTCTGGGTATTGAGGAGTCTGATAGCTTGATACAGTGAAACATACAACCAATACAGTGTGAGGTTGTGCTAGGGGCAGCCCTCGAATGCTGCCATGCTTCTGGCATTATCGTAGCACACCCACAGCTAGCTAATTTATCCATCTCTTTGGACTATGGGAGGAAACGAGAGCACCTGGAGGAAAGTCATGGGGAGAACAACATACACCTTCCAGACAATGGTGGGAATTGAACCTCAATCGCTGGCGCAGTAATGTGTTCCACTAGCTACGACACTACCACGTCACCCTCGCAGCATCTCCTAATAAGAGTTTGACCAAAATTGAAGGAAATTATAAGGTTGTTTTAAGAAGCATCTTACAGGATGAGGTAGGTTTAGCCAGGGAGTAACAATACAGCTGCTTTCGATGGAGAGTGATACGAAGCAGCTTTAAATAGAGCACCACAAGACTCTGAGAGAAAAGTCTCCTTAAGGTGGGATTAGTGTAATAATGGGAGCTTGATGGTTGGCATATGGATTTAATGGGCCAAAGGGCCTGATCCCATGCTGCTCTCCAACACTAAATATATATTTTCTTAGAATGTTTCTTCTTCTATTACACTTAGCCTTTCAGTCCATGCCCTATGAAAGACCTGTCAGATTCATCCCAATGCCCTTAACAAGTACTTCATGCCATCTTAAAGGTTTCTTATCCCAGTCAGTTAACCTGTTCAAAGTTCAAAGTAAATTTATTATCAAAGTACATATGCATCACCATATACAGCATTGAGATTCATTTTATTGTGGGCATACATAATAAATCTATGGAATAATAACCATAACAGAATCAATGAAAGACTGCACCAACTAGGGCATTCAACCAGTGTGCAGAAGGCAAAAAAACTGTGCAAATACAAAAAGAAATAAATATTAATAAGTAAATAAGCAATAAATATCAAGAACCTGAGATGAGAGTCCTTAAAAGTGAGTCCATTGGTAGTGGGAACATTTCAGTGATGGGGCAAGTGAAGTTATCTCCTTTGGTTCAAGAGCCTGACGGTTGAAGGGTAGTAATTGTTCCTGAACCTGGTGGTGTGAGTCATGAGGCTCCTGTACCTTCTTCCTGGTGACAGCAGCAAGAAGAGAGCATGGCCTGGGTGTTGGGTGTTCCTGATAGTGGATGCTGATTTCCTGCAACTGCATTTCATGTAGATGTGCTCAATATTTGAGAGGGCTTTACTTGTGCTGCACTGGGCCAGGTTCACTACCTTTTGTAGGATTTTCCATTCAAAGGCATTAGTTTTTCCATACCAAGTTGTGATGCAGCCGGTCAATATACTCTCTACTACACATATGTTAACTATGCTAGTTAGACCCCCCTCCCCACCCTCCTCTATGTATTGCCCCCATCACTACACGGCACTGTAAACCATTTCTTATAATGCTGTTTATATTGTAAATACATGTTGTTATTTATGTAATTCTGGTTCAATAGTCACTTTAATATCAAAGAATGTATACAGTATACAACCTGAAATACTTACTCTTCACAAACAGATACTGGAAAGGAGTAATAATAATAGGGCTGTTGTGGGAGATTTTAATTTCCCAAATATTGATTGGCGTATCCCTAGAGTGAGGGATTTAGATGGGGTGGAGTTTGTTAGGTGTGTTCAGGAAGGTTTCTTGACATAATATGTAGATAAGCCTACAAGAGGAGAGGCTGTACTTCATCTGTTATTGGGAAATGAACCTGTTCAGGTGTCAGATCTCTCAGTGGGAGAGCATTTTGGAGATAGTGATCATAATTCTATCTCCTTTACCACAGCATTGGAGCGGGATAGGAACAGACAAGTTAGAAAAGCGTTTAATTGGAATAAGGGGAAATATGAGGCTGTCAGGCAGGAACTTGGAAGCATAAGTTGTTAACAGATGTTCGGAAATGTACGGGAAAAATGTGGCAAATGTTCAGGGGATATTTGAGTGGGGTTCTGCATAGGTATGTTCCAATTAGACAGGGAAAGGATGGCAGGGTACAGGAACTGTGGTGTACAAAGGCTGTTGTAAATCTAGTCAAGAAAAGAAGAGCTTACGAAAGGTTCAAAAAAACTAAGTAATGATAGAGATATAGAAGATTATAAGGCTAGCAGGAAGGAGCTTAAGAATAAAATTAGGAGTACCAGAAGGGGCCATGAGAAGGTCTTGGCGGACAGAATTAAGGGAAAACCTCAAGGCATTCTATAAGTATGTGAAGAGCAAGAGAATAAAATGTGAGAGAATAGGACCAATCAAGTGTGACAGTGGAAAAGTGTGTATGGAACGGGAGGAGATAGCAGAGGCACTTAATGAGTACTTTGATTCAGTATTCACTGTGGAAAAGGACCTTGGCGATTGTAGGAATGACTTATAGCGGACTGAAGAGCTTGAGCATGTAGATATTAAGGAAGAGGATGTGCCGGAGCTTTTGGAAAGCATCAAATTGGTTAAGTCACCGGGACCAGACGAGATGTACCCCATGCTACTGTGGGAAGCAAGGGAGGAGATTACTGAGCCTCTGGTGACTATCTTTGCATCATCAATGAGGATAGAAGAGATTCTGGAGGATTGGAGGGTTGCAGATGTTGTTGCCTTATTCAAGAAAGAGAGTAGGGATAGCCCAGCAAAGTATAGACCAGTGAGTCTTACTTCAGTGGTTGGTAAGTTGATGGAGAAGATCCTGAGAGGCAGGATTTATGAACATTTTCAGAGGTATAATATGATTAGGAATAGTCAGCATGGCTTTGTCAAAGGCAGGTCATACGAGCCTGATAGAATTTTTTGAGGATGTGACTGAACACATTGATGATGGTAGAGCAGTAGATGTAGTGTATGTGGATTTCAGCAAGGCATTTGACAAGGTACCCCATACAAGGCTTATTGAGAAAGTAAGGAGGCATAGGATCCAAGGGGACATTGCTTTGTGGATCCAGAACTGGCTTGCCCACAGAAGGCAAAGAGTGGTTGCAGATGGGTCATATTCTGCATGGAGGTTGGTCACAAGTGGAGTGCCTCAGGGATCTGTTCTGGGACCCCTACTCTTTGTGATTTTTATAAATGACCTGGATGAGGAAGTGGAGGGATGGGTTAGTAAATTTGCTGATGACACAAAGGTTGGGGGTGTTGTCAGAGATGACAGCAGGACATTGATAAGACGCAAAATGGCTGAGAAGTGGCAGATGGATTTCAACCCAAATAAGTGTGAGGTGGTTCATTTTGGTAGGTCAAATATAATGGCAGAATATAGCATGAATGGCAAGACTCTTGGCAGTGTGGAGGATCAGAGGGATCTTGGGGTCCAAGTCCATAGGACGCTCAAAGCTGCTACGCAGGTTGATTCTGTGGTTAAAAAGGCATACAGTGCATTGGGGTTGAGATTAAGAGCCAAGAGATAATGTTGCAACTATATTGGACCCTGGTCAGATCCCACTTGGAGTATTGTGCTCATTTTTGGTTGCCTCACTACAGCAAGGACATAGAAACCATAGAAAGTTTGTAGAGGAGTTTTACAGGGATCTTGCCTGGACTGGGGAGCATGCCTTATGAGAATAGGTTGAGTGAACTCAGCCTTTTCTCCTTGGAGTGACGGAGAATGAGAGGTGACCTGATAGAGGTGTACAAGATGATGAGATTGATCATGGGTATAGTCAGATGCTTTTTTCCATGGCTGAAATGGCTAGCATGAGAGGGCATAGTTTTAAGGTGCTTGGAAGTAGGTACAGAGATGTCAGGGGTAAGATTTTCACACAGAGAGTGGAGAGTGCGTGGAATGGGCTGCCGACGGTGGAGGCGGAAATGATAGGGTCTTTTCAGAGACACCTGGATGGATACATGGAGCTTAGAAAAATAGAGGGCTATGGGTAAGCCTAGCTAGTTCATGTGGGGACATGTTTGGCATAGCTTTGTGGGCCGAATGGCCTGTATTGTGCTGTAGGTTTTCTATGTTTCTATGATATCCACGAAACAGAAAAACACCCCAAAGAATGAATGACAGAAAATGTTAGAGTCCCCAAAGCTCCCCTCACCCATGCACATGCAGTATCAACCTTCTCCCCACTTTCTCTAACAAAAGCATCAACCCCCACCACTCACCTTGCAAGCAACAACAAAGCCCCCAGAGACCATGATCTAGAGTCCATCAAAAATAACTGTCCATCCCCACAGTTCAACATCTCAGTCAGGCTCGCTCTCTCACTAGCAAGGGAGAAAGAGTTATGGCTCCTGCTGCAATGACAGGGGAGACCAACAGCTTGCTTTTCCGCTGTTACAGTCTGCCACATTGCTTGTCCGAGTTCCCCAACTCAAGGACCAACAGACTTTCACTCACCATGAAAAGAGAGATACTACTTGAGTACACATTGTAGACCAAACCTATACTTTAAACATAATTTTATGTAATTCTTTATTATTTATAATTGTTGAGTGCTGTTTTTCTGTTGTATCTCATCCTAACACTTCACAACAAATTCATAATACATGTAAATGTATATGGCAAATAAAGTTGATCCTTGACTTTTCTCCTTTAGTTCAGGAAATGTTTCCCTTTCGAATTTTCATCCAACTTTCTTCTAAAAATTACAAGATTTACAACTCTTTCCGTGACTGCTTCAAGAAGGAATACTCCAAGTCGTAAATTCTCAGCAAAAAGTACATCCCCAGATTGTGAAAAATTTTCAATCTTTTGCCGTGTCAAGCATGAAATAGTACAATCCTAAATAGACAGTAAACATCGTCAGATTGATAAGTGAAGTATTACAAATATGCAATTTGTAACAGTTATCACAAACATTTAGAGGATTATTTGACCTTTTAAGGAAAGATTGCTGACAGCTAAGTACGTCCTCATGCCTAACTGCACAAAGTTGCTAATTAAAAACACCCAACTCAATGGTCTTCTTAGCACGGTGACATTGGTTCAATAGACTTACATTAATTAGAATGCACCTAAAACTTCAGATTGATGTTGCCCTCCTGCTGCTACTGATCTGCTTCTCCGCACTGCTAAGCTATGACATCAGTGGAACAGATTGTTATGAACAGGACAGGCGATCAATGCTTCTTTCCCACATCAGCACAAGCAATGTTCAAATAAAAAGGCTGCATTTGGAAACTCACAGAGATGGAAGTAAAAGGTTGTTTTTGTTGTGACTGCACCAGTCGATTATTATGTCTGTCTGTCAGTGTTTTTATCATGCCTTGTCTTTGCACACTACATTTTACATAAAATACTCTGCAAAAATTGTAGGCATATACTGTGAATATAGCTAGGGTGCCTAAGGCTTTTGCACGATACTGGTGTAATTTTGTTCAATCCCTATAGCTTCATTTAACAATCCTTCTCTTTTTTGTAATGATAGGCCTTACTAAGGTGTAACTTGTGGCTCCGCTGAGCAGCTTTCTGGAGAAAGCTTCTTGAACTTAAAGAAATAAATTCACTGCACACTGCATCACAGGCACCAGCCTGCCCACCATGAAGGGCACCAGATATACAGATAGGTGCTGGAAAAAGGCCAGTAACATCATGAAGGATCCCACCCACCCTGCTCGTGAACCATTTGTCTCACTCCCATCAGGGAGAAAGCAAAGTAGCATCCATACCAGGACCATCAGAGTCAAAAACAGTTATTTTCCCCAAGCAGTAAGGCTGATCAACATCTCCACCCACTAACCCACCTCTCCACAACCCCAAACACCACTACTTTATCATTTCCTGTCAGAGTCATCTTATGTACAGACACTCCTGTGCCTAGTGTCACTTTGTGGATATACAATTAATCTATGTATGTAAACTACCTTAAGTATTTATATTTATTTTTTTATCATTGTGTTCCTCATCTGAGTGTGTTTTTTGTGCTGCATTAGACTGGAGTAACAATTATTTTGTTCTCCTTTACACTTGTTTACTGGAAATGACATTAAACAATCTTGAATCTTGAACTTCGACAACTAACCAGGAGGAACACCACAGGCAAGCTGCCACTAAGTGGCCATTTACATTGAAAGTAACTGAGAAAAACAAGGCTTGGATTTAGAATTCTTAAAGCATGTCTGAGCCCCAGACTGAACCTCGGTAATTTACACCCAACTGCACTGCGAAACAAGCTGCTGTGATAATCGTCAAAACAATTTGAACAACTGTTCCACAGCGTCCTAATGATCACAGAAACACTCCAAGAAAAATACATTCCATTTAAAAGTGCCACATTTATTGTGATCATAAATCCTGTACAAAGCAAAGAGGTTTTTAAAACCAAATTGTATTTCCTTCCAGCAGTACCAAAGGAGATACGATGTGTTATTATGGGAATAAAAGTCACGAGGAGCCCAGAGTACTGGATCCAGGTCTGTGTAAAATTTCTTGAATTATTGTTTTGAAATTTGGCATCACACAAAAATCAGTGTTTGCTTATGTCTGCCTACCTGTCGCATGAAGTTGTGTCAGTCTCCAATTTGGCTATGACTTGAGGGAGATCCACCTAAATAAAAACTGGCTGATCTCAACCTTTGAGGGATTAAACCTGAATTCATATATTCCCTATGCCAGGCAAGATGACCTCACCCTCTTATTCTATAAAAACAGCAAATATTTATCTAAAAGTAAACCACTAGACATGGAAGCAGAATTAGGCCAATCGGCCCATTCAAAATTACACCCTTAATCAAAGTTCAAAGTCAATTTTACTTTTAAAGTACGTATTTATCACCACACACAACCCTGAGATTCATTTTATTGCAGGCAGGCTCAGCAAATCTATGGAAAAGTAACTATAACAGGATCAGTGAAAGATCAACCAGAGTGCCGAAGACAAGAAGCTGTACAAATGCAAATATAAATAAATAGCAATAAATAACGTGAACATGAAATACTAAAAGAAAGAGTCCTTAAAGTGAGATCATTGGTTCTGGGAAGGTCTCAGTGGATGGGCAAGTGAGTGTCATTATCTCCTTTTGTTCAAGAGCCTGATGGTTGAAGGGTAGTATCTGTTCTTGAACCTGATAGTGAAAGTCCTGAGGCTCTTGTACCATCTACCTGATGCCAGCAGAAAGAAAAGAGCATGGCCTGGGTGGTGAGGATCTCTAACGATGGATGCTGTTTCCCTATGACAGTGTTTCATGTAGATGTGCTCAGTCAAGAACCTATCAACATTTGCCTTAAATATACCCAATGACTTGGCCTCCACAGCTGTCTATGGCAATGAATTCCACAAATTCACCACCTTCTGGCTAAAGAAGGCCATCTTTGTCTTCATCTTTGTTCTAATTGGATGCCCCTCTATTCTGAGACTGTTCTCACTGGTCCTTGACTCACCCACAACAGGCATCGCCCTTTCCACATCCACTTTATCTAGGCCTTTCAATGTTTGAAAGGGTTCAGTGAAATTCCCCCTCCCCATTCTTTAATACTCCACAAGTACAGACACAGAGCTCCTCATATTTTAACCCCTTCATTCCTAGGACCATATCGAATGTCAGGGCAGGCTTGAGGAGCCTTTCTCCTCTTTCTCACTCTTTCTCCTGCTTTCTTGTAGCCTTCTGTACACATGATGTAATATGATTTTGAAATATTGAATATTTATCTTCAGAAAATAAGTATTTTATTATTGGCAATATTTTCACATTGATGGTGTTGTTAACATCAAGAAAGACTATCAGAGCTTGCAGAGTGAGATCTGGACCGACTGAAAAATGGCAGATGGAATTTAATGCAGACAAGTGTGAGGTGTTGTACTTTGGTAGGACCAACCAGGGTAGGTCTTACACGATGAAATGTAGGGAACTGAGGAGTGTGGATCTGGGAATACAGGTCCAGAATTCATGGCAGCACAGGTAGATAGGGACATAAAGAAAGCTTTTGGCACAATGACCTTCATAAATCAAAGTATTGAGTATATTGAGTATATGATATTATGTTGAAGTTGTATGCGACATTAGTGAAGCCTAATTTGGAGTATTGTGTGCAGTTTTGGTCAGCCCCCCAAAAGGAAAGATGTAAATAAGGTTGAAAGAGTACTGAGAAAATTTACCAGGATGTTGCCGAGACTGGAGGATCAGAGTTGTAAGGAGAGAATGGATAGGTTAGAACTTTATTCCTTGGAATGTAGAAGATTGAGAGGAGATTTGATAGAGGTATACGAAATTATAAGGGGTATAGATAGAGTAAATGAAAGCAGATTGTTTCAACTGAGGCTGGATGGGTCTACAACCAGAGGTCATGGGTTAAGTTTGAAAGGTGAAAAGTTTAAGGAGAATATGAAGAGAAACTTCTTTACTCAGAGGGTCATGAGATTGTGGAACAAGCTGCCGGCACAATGTGTGTGTGAGCTTGATTTCAAATTTAAGAGAAGTTTGATAGGTAGGTGGATGGCAGGGGTATGGAGGGCTGTGGTCCGGGTGCAGGTCAATGGGAGTAGGCAGTTTAAATGGTTCAGCATGGACTAGATGGGCTGAATGGTCTCTTTCTGTGCTGTACTTCTCTATGACTCTATGACATGTGTATGGAATGATCTTAGTGTAATCTGCAAATTAAATAGAGATCGTAGGTTCAGCTTAGGTGAACAGTACAAAAAGCAGCATTTCTCATCTGCAGAATCAGCACAGTCTTGGTCTTTACACAGACAGAATCCCTCACCCTTATCAATCAGGCTTCAAAATAAAATGCTGGCACTGTGTTGAGAGAGACTGTTATAATCCACACCACAGGGTTCCGTGTGAAATGGCCACTGCGAGATGCCAAAGTGACTTTGTACTGTCTGAACAAGACAGAGGTGCAAGCCACATGCTGAAATGTTCCGAGCATCAATTGTTGCTGACTCTGAGCAGTTTTTACTGGAAGTTCGTTCTTTCAGAAAAAGCCTTTATTCTTTGTAAGAACTACTATTTCATTGTCTTTACCCCTGGCCTTTGCTCTTTAGTCTCTGCCTGTATGCAAGTAGAATAGTCAGATGGTCAGATTTCCTGAAATGCAGTCAAGGATGAAATGGTAGGCATTCTTGATGGTAGTGTGGCATTAGGGTCGAGTGTTTTGGGTCATCTAGTGCTGCAGGTTGGGTATCAGGATGGAGATACATCTCTACCAAAGGAGGTGTAAGGCGCTCCTTCCCTCCGGTAGTCTATGTATCACCTCTGGGCAAGGTGTCACACCTGCTTTAGACCCCCCCCCCCACCACCACCCCAGAACAGAGTCAGGGAAACCATGGGAGCGGGTGGTGGATGGTCGTATGACAAGTCCTGGTTATGCGACTGCTGACGCCAGGCAGACAATCTCTGAAGAGTATTGATAATGGCTGGGGTCACCCATCTTGTAAGGACACTGCCCAGAAGAAGGAAATGGCAAACCACTTCTGTAGAAAAGTTTACCAAAAACCATCACAATAAAAGACAAGGATCACCTATGTCATACAACATGGCACATAATGATGATGGTGCTGCAGGTGATGTGCTGATGGTTGTTGGGCAAATCTGATCGATATTCCATCACAGGCAAAGGCCTCTCCACCACTGAGTATGTTTCCATGGAACATTACCTCAAGAAAGCAGCATTCATCACAAAAGATATGCACCCCCTCCCCCAACCCCACCATCCAGCCCGTGTTCTCTTCTTGCTACCACCATCAGGCAGCAGATAGGTCCCACACCACCAGGTTCAGGAACAGTAATTACTCTGTAACTATCAGGCTCCTGAACCGGTGTGGATAACTTCACTGCAAACTCTGAACAGATTCCATGGCCTACAGACTGTTCTCATTTTTTTTATTTCCACTGTTTTGTCACCCTTTGCACTTTGGTTGTTCATCAGTTTTTGTTGATGTACAGTTTTTCATAAGAGCTCATGGGTTCAGTGTCCATTTAGAAATCAGATGGCAGAGGGGAAGAAGCTGTTCCTGAATTGCTGAGTGTGGGCCTTCAGGCTTCTGTACCCCCTTCCTGATGGTAACAATAAGAACAAGACCTGTCTTGGGTGGTGGAGGTCCTTAATGATGGCCACCGCCTTCCTGAGGCACCACTTCATGATGTTTTGGATACTATGGAGGCTAGTGCCCATGATGGAGCTGACTAAGTTTACAATTCTCTGCAGCTTACTTTGATCCTGTGCAGTAGCTTCCCAGCATACCAAACAGTGATTCAGCCAGTTAGAATGCTCTCCATGGTACATCTGTAGAAATTTGCAAGTGTCTATGGTGACATAGCAGATCTCTTCAAACTCCTGATGAGATATAACTGCTGTCATACCTTCTTTGTAACTCCATTGATATGTTGGACCCAGGATAGATCCTCACAGATACTGACTCCAAGGAATTTGAAACTTTACTCTTTCCTCAACTGATACCTTGATGAGGACTGGTGTGTGTCTTCTTGTCTTGCCCTGTCTGAAGTCCACAATCTATTCTTTGGTTTTACTGATGTAGTGTGCAAGGAATTGCTGACACTGTAATAGCATTACTCTGGCAGCTACACATTGCCCTTGAGAAGGTGGTGATGAGCTGCCTTCTTGAACCGCTGCAGTCCCTGAGGTGTGGGAATACCCACAGTGCTGTTAGGGAGGTAATTGAATGATTTTGACCCAGTGAGAATGAAGGAACGGCGATCTGTTTCTAAGTCAGGATGGTGAGTGACTTGGGGGGGATTTCCAACAGTGGTGTTCACAGATATCTGCTGTCCTCTTCCTTCTAGATGGTAGTGGTCGTGGGTCTGGAAGGCGCTGCCTTAGGATGCTGTTAGGAGTTTGAGGAGATTTGGTTTGTCACATAAAACACTCAAAAACTTCTACAGATGTACAGTAGAGAACATTCTGGCTGGCTGATGGGGGTGTGGTGAGCTACTGCAAAGGATCAAAATAAGTTGCAAAAGATTAGTCAGCACCACCATGACTGCAGATAATTCAGCCACAGGGAAGGCCATTCAACTGCAGACAATTCAGCCACAGGGAAGGCCATTCAACTGCAGATAATTCAGCCACAGGGAAGGCCATTCAACTGCAGACAATTCAGCCACAGGGAAGGCCATTCAACTGCAGACAATTCAGCCACAGGGAAGGCCATTCAACTGCAGATAATTCAGCCACAGGGAAGGCCATTCAACTGCAGACAATTCAGCCACAGGGAAGGCCATTCAACTGCAGATAATTCAGCCATAGGGAAGGCCATTCAACTGCAGACCATTCAGCCACAGGGAAGGCCATTCAACTGCAGATAATTCAGCCACAGGGAAGGCCATTCAACTGCAGATAATTCAGCCACAGGGAAGGCCATTCAACTGCAGATAATTCAGCCACAGGGAAGGCCATTCAACTGCAGATAATTCAGCCACAGGGAAGGCCATTCAACTGCAGATAATTCAGCCACAGGGAAGGCCATTCAACTGCAGACAATTCAGCCACAGGGAAGGCCATTCAACTGCAGATAATTCAGCCACAGGGAAGGCCATTCAACTGCAGACCATTCAGCCATAGGGAAGGCCATTCAACTGCAGACAATTCAGCCACAGGGAAGGCCATTCAACTGCAGACAATTCAGCCACAGGGAAGGCCATTCAACTGCAGATAATTCAGCCACAGGGAAGGCCATTCAACTGCAGACAATTCAGCCATAGGGAAGGCCATTCAACTGCAGACAATTCAGCCACAGGGAAGGCCATTCAACTGCAGACAATTCAGCCACAGGGAAGGCCATTCAACTGCAGACAATTCAGCCACAGGGAAGGCCATTCAACTGCAGACAATTCAGCCACAGGGAAGGCCATTCAACTGCAGACAATTCAGCCACAGGGAAGGCCATTCAACTGCAGACAATTCAGCCATAGGGAAGGCCATTCAACTGCAGACAATTCAGCCATAGGGAAGGCCATTCAACTGCAGACAATTCAGCCACAGGGAAGGCCATTCAACTGCAGATAATTCAGCCACAGGGAAGGCCATTCAACTGCAGACCATTCAGCCACAGGGAAGGCCATTCAACTGCAGACAATTCAGCCACAGGGAAGGCCATTCAACTGCAGACCATTCAGCCACAGGGAAGGCCATTCAACTGCAGACAATTCAGCCATAGGGAAGGCCATTCAACTACAGACAATTCAGCCATAGGGAAGGCCATTCAACTGCAGACCATTCAGCCATAGGGAAGGCCATTCAACTGCAGACAATTCAGCCACAGGGAAGGCCATTCAACTGCAGATAATTCAGCCACAGGGAAGGCCATTCAACTACAGACAATTCAGCCACAGGGAAGGCCATTCAACTACAGACAATTCAGCCACAGGGAAGGCCATTCAACTGCAGATAATTCAGCCACAGGGAAGGCCATTCAACTGCAGATAATTCAGCCACAGGGAAGGCCATTCAACTACAGACAATTCAGCCACAGGGAAGGCCATTCAACTGCAGATAATTCAGCCATAGGGAAGGCCATTCAACTGCAGACAATTCAGCCACAGGGAAGGCCATTCAACTGCAGATAATTCAGCCACAGGGAAGGCCATTCAACTACAGACAATTCAGCCACAGGGAAGGCCATTCAACTGCAGATAATTCAGCCACAGGGAAGGCCATTCAACTACAGACAATTCAGCCATAGGGAAGGCCATTCAACTGCGGACAATTTAGCCATGCAGCAGGCTTCAATTTGCAGCCATAGCACAAAACGAGGACAAGCACAAGTTAGCATAAGCTTCAATTAACAAAAGTTATGTATACAGTACTGTGCCATAGTCTTCGACATATATATAGCTAGGGTTCCTAAGACAGTAATGTAGTAATTTTATGCATTGCACTGTACTGCTGTTACAAACAAAACAAATTTCATGACATATGTCAGTGATGATAAACCTGATTCTGATATGGGTTTTTGTTGTGGACTGAGAGTGGTAAGGGGACAGGGAGAGAGGAAAAATGGTTGGGAAAAGGGGAAGGGAGAGGAGAGGTTGCAGGAAGCATCAGAGGGACATTCTGTAATTATCAGTAACCAATTGTATGGAATCAAATGACCTTGTCTGGTGTCTCAGGGCTGGGTGTGTCTGCATCCACATCATCCCACCCACCCCAGCACTCTTTCTCTGCCACCTGTCCTACTCCCCTACTCCACCCTCACCATTCCCAACTTTCTTTGCTCCTGCCAGCTTTACAAATTCAATTGCTGCTCCACGTTGACAAATACAGTAATTAGGCACCCTAGCTATATATGTATATATAATGTGCCCAAGGCTTTTACACAATACTGTAACTTGCACGTGTGTGCAATAACCAACAAAACAGAAACAACAATCCCAGTGCAAGATTGACTGAGAGGAAGAGAAAAATAATTGGTGGTAATGTTAGGGTTTTACAAGTCAGTTCAAGACCTTGATGGCAATGGGGAAGGAAGTGTTGAACCATGAGGGCTCTTCAGGCTCCTGTATGTCCTGCCTGATGGCAGCATCTAGTGGAGGACAGCCTAAATGGCGGGAACACCCGGTGATGGATCCTGAGATGTCACATCTTGTAGCCTAATCATGGGACCACTTACAATGAACCTACCAGCCAGTACGTCTTTGTGAGAGGAGGAAATCCAGGCCGTCGCGGGGAGAATGAAGACCTTGCTTACAGTCAGGCTTAGGAATTGAGCTCCAGTTGTCTGTACTGTGAAGTGTAGTACTAAACCTACACATCCGTGCTGCTAAAAAAATAGAGAGAGAAGGAGGGGTTCTTGTGAGTTGTTGAAGTTATGCTCATCCAGGCAAGTTCTCTTTAAAGCTCTGTTCCATTGTTGTCATCTTCCATAGATGCAATGTCCAGTTGTGTGTCTGACAAGTAGAGTACTGCCACTCCTATCACGTGATTTACTAATTCAGAGTCTCATTCATCAACAATTTCCACTCTGAACTGCCAGCATAGCAGAAATTTACACTTATGCATCTTAAAACTGAATGCAGTTAATACCCAGAGTGTCTCCTTGGGTGCTAAGTTGGTGATTTCTACAAAATATGTTGCTCTGATTTGTGTTGGACTTGAATCACAATTGACATTGCCACAATTTGCCCATTCACAGCTGGTTCTAAGAACTTTGCTTCAAGTATTAATTTAGAGATACAGCTCAGTAAAACAGGCCCTTCCATCCCAGCAAGTCTGTAAAGCCCAATGACCCACATGTGACCAGTTAACCTACTAATCAAAGCATTCATTTGAATGTGGGAAGAATCCAGAGAACCTGGAGGAAACGAGGACAGCGTACAAGCTCCTTACTGACAGCGGTGGGAATTGAACCTAGATGGCTGGTGCTGTAATAGCATTGTGCTAACTGCTGCAATACTGTGCCACCCTTTAAAGTTCAAAGTACATTTATCATCAATGTATGAAAATGACATACAACCTTGAGACTCATTTTCTTATAGGCAGTCACAAACCAAAGAAACCCAATAGAATCCATTAAAAAAAGACCATTGATCTCCAATAGCAGAAAAAGACACGTTGTGCAAACAATAGAAGTAAGCAAATAAACATTCAGAACTGAAGTTCATGAAAGTAAGACCACAGCCACAAAGCCAACCCAGGAGCCCGTTAGTTAGAGGCTACAGCCTCAGTCATGCCAGAGATGAGTAAACCTCGCAGAGCAGCAAGCTGAACAAGTCTATCCCTCGCCTCCAGCTCCAACCTCCTGACCTTTTCAACAACCGGTCGTTCATCACTCTCAGACGCAGGCCCTGCTGCTTTGATATGGTCTTGGGCCTGGTGCCCCATAGTAATGATTAGAAATATAGAAAACCTAGATCACAATACAGGCCCCTCAGCCCACAAAGCTGTGCCGAACATAGCCTTACCTTAGAAATGACCTAGGCTTACCCATAGCCCTCTATTTTTCTAAGCTCCATGTACCTATCCAGGAGTCTCTTAAAAGACCCTATCGTTTTGGCTTCCACCAATGCCGCCGGCAGCCCATTCCACACTCTCAAAACTCTCTGCGTAAAAAATTTACCCCTGACATCTCCTCTGTACTTACCTCCAAGCACCTTAAAACTCTTGTGCTAGTCATTTCAGCCCTGGGAAAAAGCCTCTGACTATACCCACAATCAATGCCTCTCATCATCTTGTACACTTCCATCAGGTCACCTCTCATCCTCCACCGCTCCAAGGAGAAAAGGCCGAGTTCACTCAACCTATTCTCATAAGGCATGCTCCCCAAACCAGGTGACATCCTTGTAAATCTCCTCTGCACCCTTTCTATGGTTTCCACTTCCTTCCTACAGTGAGGCAACCAGAATTGAGCACAGTACTCCAAGTGGGGTCTGACCAGGGTCCAATATAGCTGCAACATTACCTAGTGGCTCTTAAACTCAGTCCCACGATTGATGAAGGCCAATGCACTGTCTGCCTTCTTAACTACAAAATCAACCTGCACAGCAGCTTTGAGTGTCCTGTGGACTCTGACCCCAAGATCCCTCTGATCCTCCACACTGCCAAGAGTCTTGCCATTAATGCTATATTCTGCCATCATATTTGACCACCAAAATGAACCACTTCACACTTATCTGGGTTGAACTCCATCTGCCTCTTCTCAGCCCAGTTTTGCATCCTATCAATGTCCCGCTGTAACCTCTGACAGCCCTTCACATGATCCACAGCACCCCCAACCTTCATGTCATCAGCAAATTTACTAACCCATCCAAGCAGTTCTGGATCCACAAAGCAATGTCCCCTTGGATCCTATGCCTTCTTACTTTCTCAATAAGCCTTGCATGGGGTACCTTATCAAATGCTTTGCTGAAATCCACATACACCACATCTACTGCTCTACCTTCATCGATGTGTTTAGTCACATCCTCAAAACATTCAATCAGGGTCGTAAGGCACTATCTGCCTTTAATAAAGCCATGCTGACTATTCCTAATCATATTATACCTCTCCAAATGTTCATAAAATCCTTCCTCTCAGAATCTTCTCTATCAACTTACCAACCTCTAAAGTAAGACTCACTAGTCTCTAATTTCCTGGGCTATCTCTACTCTCTTTCTTGAATAAGGGAACAACATCTGCAACCCTCCAATCCTCCAGAACCTCTCCTGTTCCCATTGATGATACAAAGATCATTGCTAGAAACTCAGCAATCTCCTCCCTTGCCTCCCACAGTAGCCTGGGGTACATCTCGTCTGGTCCTGGTGACTTATCCAATTTGATGCTTTCCAAAAGCTCCAGCACATCCTCTTCCTTAATATCTATGTGCTCAAGTTTTTCAGTCCGCTGTAAGTCATTCCTACAATTGCCAAGATCCATTTCCGTAGTGAATACTGAAGCAAAGTACTCATTAAGTACCTCTACCATCTCCTCTGATTCCATACACACTTTTCCACTATCACATTTGATTGGTCCTATTCTCTCACGTCTTATCCTTTTGCTCTTCACATACTTGTAGAATGCCTTGGGGTTTTCCTTAATCCTTTCCGCCAAGGCCTTTTCATGGCCCCTTCTGGCTCTCCTAATTTCATTCTCAAGCTCCTTCCTGCTCGCCTTATAATCTTCTAGATCTCTAACATTACCTAGTTTTTTGAACCTTTTGTTAGCTCTTCTTCTTAACTAGATTTATAACAGCCTTTGTACACCACAGTTCCTGTACACTATCATCCTTTCCCTGTCTCATTGGACCATATCTACACAGAACCCCACACAAATATCCCCCGAACATTTGCCACATTTCTTCCGTACATTTCCCTGAGAACATCTGTTTCCATTTATGCTTCCAAGTTCCTGCCTGATAGCCTCATATTTCCCCTTACTCCAATTAAACACTTTTCTAACTTGTCTGTTCCTATCCCTCTGTAATGCTGTGGTAAAGGAGATAGAATTGACAGACAGACAGACATACTTTATTGATCCCGAGGAAAATTGAGTTTCATTACAGCTGCATCAACCAAGAATAGTGAAGAAATATAGCAATATAAAACCATAAATAATTAAATATGTTAATCATGCCAAGTGGAAATAAGTCCAGGACCAGCCTATTGGCTCAGGGTGTCTGACACTCCAAGTGAGGAGTTGTAAAGTTTGATGGCCACAGGCAGGAATGACTTCCTATGACACTCAGTGTTACATCTCGGTGGAATGAGTCTCTGGTTGAATATACTCCTGTGCCTAACAAGTACATTATGGAGTGGATGGGAGTCATTGTCCAAGATGGCATGCAACTTGTGATCACCATCTCCAAAATGCTTTCCCACTGAGAGATCTGACGCCTGACCAGGTTCATTTCCCAATACCAGATCAAGTACAGCCTCTCCTCTTGTAGACTTATCTACATATTGTGTCAAGAAACCTTTCTGAACACACCTAACAAATTCTACCCCATCTAAACCCCTTGCTCTAAGGAGATGCCAATCGATATTTTGGAAATTAAAATCTCCCACAATAGCCCTGTTGTTATTACACCTTTCCAGAATCTGTCTCCTTATCTACTCCTGTAGATAATAGTCCTGTAATAGTCCCTGTACTATTGGGTGGTCTGTAAAAAAGCACCCAGTAGAGTTATTGACCCCTTCCTGTTCCTAAACTTCCACCCACAGAGACTCCGTAGACAATCAGTCCATAAGTTCCTCCTTTTCTGCAGCCTTGACATTATCTCTGATCAGCAGTACTATGCCCCACCTCTTTTGCCTCCCTCCTTGTCCTTTCTGTAGCACCTAAAGCCTTTTGTTGAAAAGTGGGAGATTTGATATCCTATATATTACAAGTATAGAGGGAGAGTTTTGTGCAAACAATATTAATGCCGCCCTTCTTTGGTTTCATCTGTGTCTTCCTAGGTACTTATGGGCTTTGCAACAGTCTTCTTGAGACCCCATGGAAGAAACTTGTTCACGGGAAAAAGCTTTTCACAGAAACCATTCAGAAAAGCCGTTCACTTTCTCCAAAGAACTTGACGCAAGAACTCCTCAATGTGATGAGTAATGAAGAAAAGTATGCTTTCTTTTACAAAGTTCAAAGTAAATTTATTATCAAAGTACATATATGTCACCATATGAAACCCTGAGTTTAATTTTCTTGCGGGTATACTCAATAAATCTAGAATAAAATCAATGAAAGACCACACTAATTTGGACATTCAGCTACTGTGCACCTTTTGTAGGATGTTTGTCTTTAACCTGCTAGTACTATTTATTCCACATTAATATCAGCTCTTCCACTGGCCTGCTAAGTCACAGCAGCACCATTTGAAGAGCAAACATTCCATTAGTTTTACCGGGTCCCAGTTTGGGTAACCTTTCTGTTCAAGTCAGCTCGTACTACTGTAATCTTTCCATCTAGAAAGAAAGTTTGACGAAACATTGGTCATGGCTCTGATAGTCCCTTCATCCAAGTAATGCAGATCAGCTGGGGTAATCTAATATTTTGTCCAGTGCTCCCGATGTGGTCTCCTCTACATTGGTGAGACATATCATAAATTAGGGAACTGCTTTGTTGAGCTTCCACTCCATCCAGTGAAAGCGAAACATCCTGGTGGCCAAACATTTTAGTTCCTATTTCCATTCTAATACTGGCATGTCAGTCCGTGGCCTCCTCTTGTGCCAGTGTGGAGGAGCAACTCCTTGTATTCCATCTGGGCAGCCTCCAACCTGATGGCATGAATCTCAATTTCTCCTGATAAAAAAATTTCCCTCTACTCCCTCAATTTGACCTTTTACCACTTCTCACCTGCCTATCATTTCCCCTGGGTCTCCTCCTCTGCTCCTTCCCTTTCTCCTTTGTTCCACTCTCCAGTCCTTCTTCTCCAACCCTTGACCTTCCCCACCCACCTATCACCTTCCAGCTAGCCTCCTTACCTTCCCCCACCTTTTTATTCTGGTATCTTCCCCCTTTCTTCTCAGTCCTGAAGAAGGGTCTCACCCCAAAATGTTAACTGTCTTTTTCATAGATGCTGCCTGACCTGCTGAGTTCTTCCAGCATTTTGTGTGCGTTGTTTTGGATTTCCAGCATCTGCAGACTTTCTCGTGTGTATTATCCAAACAATGGTCACAGTAAGGGGTCACCTGTGGCTCACTTATGCGGGACACATGATTTAACAAATTACTGAATAAAGATTAGTTTTATTTGTCATATGTACACTGAAACATACAGTGAAATGTGTCATTTGCAGCAACGACCTAGTCCGAGGATTGTGCTGAGAACATCCCTTAAGTGTTGCTCTGCTTCAGGCACCAAAGCAGCATGCCCATGACTTAATAATCTTAACTGGTATATCTTTGGAATGTGGGAGGAAACCCACACAGTCATGGGGCGAATGTACAAACTCCTCACAAACAGTGGTGGGAAATGAACCCCAATTGTGGTGCTATAAAACATTACTACACTGCCATTACTAACTACAACTACTACACTGCCATGCTGTCTGCTGCTCAATAAGTACAAATTAAGTTGAATTATGATCGTTTCATTTGTATATGTCCTTATATTTTAATCAGGTTAACATGTGAGCAAGTAATTTGTCCACATTTAATTTCCTATGACTCTGGGGAAAATGGTCGCTATATACTTGGACACAGACATACAAGAGTGGGGTGGGCATTTGGCTTCAGTGCCAAAGAGATTGGTTTAAATCCCATTTTTTAATGTTTTCCAAGCCCAAGCTCTTGTAAGGATTTAATGATACTGTTTCAGCCTTTTGAAACTTCAACTCCATTTCCAAAGTTATAGTTTTAAACCCCACTCCAGAACTCCTGGAAAAGATGGCATCCATCAATAAGGACACCCATCACCCAGGATATTCTCTCTTCTCATTGTTACCATCAGAGAGGAAGGACAGGAGCCTAAAGACACACATTCAATGTTTTAGGAACAGCTTCTTTCTCTCTACAATCAGATTTTTGAAAGGGCAAAGAACGAACCCAAGAACACTACCTCACTATTTTTGCACCAACCCCCACTTGGAAGTTTTCATGTTTTATTGTTTTACAACATTGAATCACAGTGGATTTAATTTGGCTTCTTTAATGCTGATCAACAGAAAAGACTCTTTCATATCAAAGTGAAAAATATTTCTACAAATTGGTCTAAATTTATTATAATTATTAAACACAAAGTAATCTATTGCATCATTACTCGGCCCCTTCGAGTCAGAATTTGGTAGGTGCACCTTTGGCAGCAATTACAGCCTCGAGTCTGTGTGGATAGGTCTCTATCAGTTTTGCACATCTGGGCACTGCAATTTTACCCCTTTCTTCTTTACAAACCTGCACAAGCTCTGTCAGATTGCATGGGAATCGTGAGTGAACAACCCTTTTCTATTCCAGCCACAAATTATCAATTTGATTGAGGTCTGGACTCTGACTTGGCCACTACAGGTCATTAACTTTGGTTGATTTTAAGCCATTCCTGTGTAGCTTTGGCTTTATGTCATTGTCTAGCTGGAAAACCTTCTCCCAAGTTGCAGTTCTCTTGCAGACTACATTAGGTTTTCCTCCTGGATATCCCTGTATTTGCTGCAATTCATTTCACCCTCTACCTTCACAAGCCTTCCAAGACCTGCTGCAGTGAAGCATCCCCACAGCACGATGCAGCCACCACCATGCTTCACTGTAGGAATGGTGTGTTTTTGATGATGTGTGGTGTTTAGTCTGATGGCTAGAAAGCTCAATTTAGTTTCATCAGACCTTAGAATCTTCCTGCAGCTGACCTCAGAGTCTCCCACATGCCTTCTGGCAAACTAGTCAAGATTTCATGTGAATTTTTTCCAACAGTGGCTTTCTCTTCACCACTCTCTCATTAAGCTACAACTGTTGAAGCACCCAGGCAACAGTTAACATATGCACAGTGTCTCCCATCTCAGCCACTGAAACTTGCAGCTCCTCCAGTGTTGTCATAGGTCTCTTGGTGGCCTCCCTCACTAAACCCCTTCTTGCACAGTTGCTCAGTTTTAGAGGGCAGCATGCTGTAGTCAGATTTACAGCTGTGCCATATTCTTTCCATTTCTTGATGATTGACTTAACCATACTCCAAGGGATATTCAGTGATTTGGAAATTTTCTTGCATCCACCTCCTGACTTGTGCTTTTCAGTAGCCTTTTTAGCGGAGTTGCTTGGAGTGTTCTTTTGTCTTCGTGGTGTAGTTTTTGCCAGGATACTGACTCACCAACAGTTGGACCTTCCAGGTACAGTTGTATTTTTCCGACGGTCGATTGAAACACCTTGACTGCACACAGGTTTATATATAGTTAGGATACCTTAACTAATTGTGATTTCTAAAACCAATTGGCTGCACCAGTGATAATTTGCTGTGTCATATTAAAGGGGGTGAATACTTATGCAATCAATTATTTTGCGTTTTATATTTCTAAATAATTTAGATCACTTTGTAGAGATCTGTTTTCATTTTGACACAGTGTCAAAAAAAAGCCAGATGCGTCCACTGAGATCCAATGTTGTAAAACAATAAAACATAAAAACTATCAGTGGGGTTGAATACTTTTTATAGGCACTGTACATACAGTACTCTGCAAAAGGCAGATGTAAAAAATATGTAAAGTGAAGATACTTTCATAAATAAAAAATAAATCAAATCCATATTTAGTGTGATAACTCTTTGCCTTTAAAACTGCATCATTCTGTTAGGTACACTGTCATGCAGGCTGGTAGGTTGTTCCAAGCGACTTGGTGCAGTTAGTCATAGAAAAGTACAACACAAAAACAGGCCCTTCAGCCCATTTAATCTGTGCTAAACCATTTAAACTGCCTACTTCCATCAACCTGCACCCGGACCACAGCCCTCCATACCCCTGCCATCCATGTACTCATCCAAACTTCTCAAGCATTGAAATTGAGCTCATATGCACCACTTGTGCTGGCAGCTCATGACCCTCTGAGTAAAGAAGTTTCCCCTCGTGTTGTCCTTAAACTTTTCACCTTTCACCATTAACCCCTGAACTCTGGTTGTAGTCCCACCCAACCCCAGTGGAAAACAATGTGCTTGCATTTATATCTATACTCCTCATAGTTTTATATGTCTCTATCAAATCTCCTCTCAATCTTCTATGTTCCGTGGAATATAGTCTCAACCTATTTAATCTGTACTTGTAGCTCCAGGCCCAGCAACATCCTTGTAAATTTTCTCTGTACTGTTTCAACTTTATTTACATCTTTCCTGTAGGTAGGTAACAAAAACTGCAAGCAGTACTCCAAAATAGGCCTCACCAATGTTTTATACAACTTCAATATGACTTTCTTCTGCAGACTTTGGCAGTCTCATTTGCTTCTGTCTCTGTAGGTTATCCTAGGCAGTCTCGGTGATGTTGAGGTCAGGGCTCTGTGGAGTCCATGCCATCTGAAACCATATAAAAGAGCTAGGGTGCCTAAGACTTTTGCAATGAACTGCTGCTGCAAACAGCATATTTCACAATATATCTCAGTGATATTAGATCTAGTTCTGGTTTTGATTCTTACTGAGTCAGGCTTGCTCTGTTAGATTGGAAAGAAAGTCCCATTGATTTATTGCAGGTAATTAAATTCGAAGCAGTGCAGTACCATGACTGTTTGCAGCTCTGATGGTGGCATTTTGTCATTTTATTCCCAGCCAATTGCCAGCTGCTGATATCGAGGAACAGGGTCAGGACTACATCCGTCCGATTTTAAAGGAGTTCTCAGCGTTGTTCATTCGCACTCCCTTATATGGCACTCGGTGAGTTGTGAACTGTCATTCCCTATCGAAGTGTGTTATCATTAAGCTATCAACAGAGTTAAACACAAATATATTAACTGTACCCAGACAGACACAAGACCATAAGATATAGGAGTAGATTCAGACTATTTGGCTCATTGAGTCTGCTCCATCCCTAGCTGTATGTAGGTGCCTAAGACCCTCACGCAGTATTGCATTTGCACGCTGACAATGGTTGCTTGGGTAAAATACCACAGAAGAACCAGAGCCAACCAGAGTCTCAGAACTTGGTGAAGGAGAGAGTTTTTTTTTTACCAATCATTGCATGAGGGGCATATCTCGTATTTCCACTGTCCAGGATCAAAGTATTCTTTGTAATCAGCATTTTTTCTGATTAACAGTTAAGAACGGTTTGCTGAGTCTCTAATTGTCTGCACATGAATCTTTAAAGATTTAATTCCCTGAAACTGTTTACAATGTTTGTCAGTACCGAACAAGGTAACCTCCAAGAGGACCACAGCCTTGTTGTGTTTTGGAGGCTTGCGTGCCTCAGTGACCTGGAGAGCTATGCTGGCTGAAGTCAGGGCTTTATGGTTTGGCTCTTGGTGGGGTCACCCATGCCAAACAGGTCAAAGGGTAGAGGACAGACTAAGAGTGGTCCACCAGTTCTCCAGGTTCAAGGGTTCAGCTCAGGGCGAACAACCCTGACTGGTCAAACAAAACTGTTACAGAAACTGCAATGATTTTCCTGAGTCTCCAGCTGGGGCTTGGATGACTGACAGTGGTGAAAACCGAGACAAAGCTACTGACGTGATGAAGGAAGCCTGGAACAACAGTGTAACGAGCAGTAAGTAAGAACTACAGTAACACATAAAATGCTGGAGGAATTCAGCAGGTCAGACAGCACCTACGGAAATAAATAAACAGTTGACCAAGACCTTTCTTCAGTCCTGACGATAGATGGTAGATTCCTCACAATAGATGCTGCCAGACCTGCTGAGTTCCTCTTGCATTTTTTGTGTTGCTCTGAATTTGCAGCATCTGCAGAATCGCTCGTGTTAATGGTACTCTGTACTACATGAAATATTAATAATCTCCAGTTGTTTATAGTAAAACAGAAGAATTTGAAAATGTAAGTATTTCTGTGGTCACAGATTTTGATGGACTTGGGAATTCTCATGGTGTTAGTTACTTACTTACTGCCTGTTATACCCGCTGGCATTTAGGCAGCAATGAAGGTCCTCCATCTCCAGTGGTGTTCAGGCCTACCTTCATTGCGTCTGTAGCTTCGCCTCGGTCAGTCATGCAAGTCCCGGAATTTTGTCACACTCACGTGCAGAAGGACTCTTCATTGTTGTTTCTTAACAATTCTGTTTTACCAGTCAGGGCTGTTTTCCCTGAACGCGGAGGACTGGTGGACTACTCTTAGTCTGATCTTTATCCTTTGACCTGTTTGGCATGGGTGACCCTACCGAGAGCCAAAGCATAAAGCCCTGACTCCAGCCAGCAGAGCTCTCCAGAGGTCATTGAGGACCACAAACCTCCAAAACCTATGATGTTTGTGGTATTACTTCATAATTAAATATTTCACCAAAGTTATTAAGAATAAACTACATAGTTTAATTTTACAACCGTTTCTTCTTTTTTTTTTGATTAGCTGCTCTTAAAAAAGGCACTTGGCTCATCAGTGGTTGCTTTCTGGGACATGGTGCCTTTTTATATGGTTTTTCTTATTTGCTTATGTTTACTTTCTGTTTGTGTCATTACTAAACTCCAGAGTTCTTTGAAGTTTACTAAAACATCTGACTTATCTTAATTGTCAGGACAAGCACCGTCATCCTTGTCGACGCTGAAGGGCATGTAACCTTCACAGAGCGTTGCCTGCTCAAGCCAAGCACCAGCCAATGGAAGCTCAGCTCCCACGAGTTTGATCTTCAGATGTGACGACTTTCCACCCAGCACACAATGGAAAAGAAAGGAACTGGAAATAAAGTTGACTGGAAATGAAAGCATATTTTGGAGAACATGCAGGTTTCTTGGACACTGTAAATAGTTGATTGAGACATACCACATCCTAGCAACTACCTTGATTTCAAAGAGGCTTTGCTACTCAGTATTCTGTGCAATGTCTGGTGTTTTTTTTTGTGTGAGCGTACATTTCCACAAATATATTTCAATGTGTATGTGGCTGTGGCTTTGTGTGAGCGTGTGTCCCTGGGTGTTTCTGAGAGTGCAGTTGTGTCTGCATGGCTGGATGAATGTGTGCATCTGGAAAACTTTTCCTCTGGCTTGGTTAATTATTCAATGGAATTGCATTCTTAGCAATATACAAAGTGATGTTTTGTTCTATTTGAATAAGAATAATCTACTGAGTATTACTAATGCTTGAGTATTGAATATCTATTGAGTATTACTAATGCTTGAGTATTGAACATCTGAGTATTACTAATGCTTGAGTATTGAATATCTATTGAGTATTACTAATGCTTGAGTATTGAACATCTGAGTATTACTAATGCTTGAGTATTGAATATCTACTGAGTATTACTTATTTGTCTGTCAAATGCAGATTGATCAACTGAGAATATTTGGAAAATATGTACAATTTTCTTCCTCATCTTGTTTTAGTTATGAACTTTCCTCCATCTCGTTTGGAGGGATTCATAATGTTTTGAGTACAAACAGAAAATGCTGGAACACTTAACAACACCCTGAAGCATCAACTCTGTTTCATTGCCTACAGATGCTGCCTGGACCTGCAAGTTTTTGCAGCAATTTCTCTTTTTGTCTCAGATTTTCAGCATTTGCACTCTTATAGAGGCAAGAGAATCTGCAGATGCTGGAAATCCAGAATAACACACACACACAAAATGTTGGAGGAACACAGCAGGTCAGGCAGTATCTATGGAAATGTTTCAGGCCGAGACCCTTCATCAGGATATTCCTCTCCATAGATGCTGCCTGACCTGCTGTGTTCCTCCACCATTTTGTACATAGCATTTTAATTGATTTTCAGTTTCTTACTCCCTGGATTTCACTTTACTGTGTAACAAGTTACCAAGGGATGTATAGTGGGGAAAAATTTGCTCCTCAATTATTTGTATGCACCCTCTCTTTGCCTTTTGGGAAGGACATATCCCAGAGTAATCACAATACTCCTACATTACTTTATACCAAAGAATCAACATCAGAGTGCTACTGACCTCTTAACTAAGCCACATTATCAAGGAATTATTATTTATTTTTGTTTTTCTCAGGACTGCTTACCATAAAATACCTATTAATAGCAATATTGCCAGGTGTCAAGATTATTCCTTTATATAGTGGGAAGAGAATTAAAAAATGGATGGTTTTGCAAAAATTGTGTTTGCCATAAATTAGTATTAAATAACATGCTACCACCAAATGTGCTTTTGTTATACTTAATGTTTTGTGTCGATCTCCAGCCAGCAATGAGAGTAAGTAGCTGTAGTCTTACACTTGAATCATTATCACAGTATCTGCAGCTCACTGTAATGCTTGCCAACGTCTGTGTAGAAAATAGAATTAAATGTGAGAGATGTCAAGCTGCTAATGGTGCAGTGTGTTGCATCTTTCTGACTCAATCAAACTGATTGTATGGCTCCTTAGGTGGTCTCGGCAGAGGCTAGGAATGCAGAAGTAAAAGAGTTAAATTCCACAGCTTGTGCTGAGTTAATCGACTTCGACTGTGACACTGACGGAAAGTGGCCAGAGTTCCCAAACCTGAAAAAGTCACAGAATGCTGGAGGAACTCAGCAGGTCAGGCAGTTTCTATAGAAATGAATAAACAGCCGACATTTCGAGCCGAGACCCTTCATCAGGACTCATCGAAAACTTCATCCTGATGTAGGATCTTGGCCCAAAATGTCATCTCTTTACTCTTTTCTGTAGACACTGCCTGGCTGTTGCCTTTCTCCAGCATTTTATGAGAGTTCTCAAACCTGTTGGTTTGTAGTGACTCCAGCCAGAAGTCCTGAAGTAGGGTCTCAGGGGTGCTGAAATGGCAGAAGAACTCCTCCACGAATCTCTCACCGGTGGTGGCGCCACTCTGACCACTTCGTGGAGTAATCCTTGGCCACGAGGATGTAGCAGTTTCTGACATCAGTGTGGGGGAATGAGCCCAGGATGTCCACCCCAACACGCTCCACTGGGACCCTCATCGGTTACTGCTGCATTGGCACCTTTAGACTGGTGCCCCGACCCCTTCTGGGAGGTGCAGCTGTGCACGGAGAGCTCCATGTCCTGTCTGCACCTAGGCCAATAAAAACGTCTGCACAGCTTGCCCTGTGGCTTCACCACCCAAAGATTGGTGACCCCACCAGCCCATGCACCGACTGCAGCACTGTGGTCCCTGGGGACTGCCTGCAGCAGGAGCTGTCTGTTGCTGTCGAAAAATAGCAACCCGTTGTGCATCTCCAGCGTTCCCCACTGAGAGTATGAGATCCAGGGCGGGGCCCATGCCCACTCCAGCCGCCCCCTTACCCCGGGCAGCACAGGGTCACTCTCCTGTTCACTGCACAGCTGCTGCTGGTCAATGGGGGAGGCCTGCCTCGCCACTGGCTACATCCTGAAGACCTGCCTCCACCGCTTACCGTGGCTCCACTTCTCATCCCTGGCTGCAAAGTTGTTGGTCCCAGACATCTTTCAGCCACCATCACTAGTCCTGATCCAAGCCCTCGCTGCTCCACTGCCATACTTCCCGCACTGCCGGTGTGGTCACACTGGAGGCCGGCACTGTAGTGTTATTACACTACGCCGATGCAGTTGCTGATGACGGGGGCACGGTGACGGTGTGCGTCACCAGTCGCAGGTCTCAGCATGGTGTTCTGCGTTGCGTTGGGCCACTGCGAGACTGGTGGAGGTTGTTGCTGCTCCCTGGTGCTGCCCTGCCAGGGAGCCACGGCTTGAGAGACCTGGAACATGTGCGTGGGCACCCCCCTCCCCCCCAACAGCGGCACAGCAGGCCCAGGCCAAAGGATGTTGATGAGCTTTTCCCCACAGCGATGCACAGATGCCTCTTCCCTCTCGTCGCCGCACAGTCCCTGGTCACTGTAGCCAGTTGGACCGCTATCATTGTCCACTGAGGCGGGGACAGCTGGTCTGTTTTGGGGAGGACACCCAGACGTACACTGCAGATGCTGTGGTCAAATCAACACGTACGACACGCCGGAGGAACTCAGCATGTCAGGCAGCATCGGTGGAAACGAGCAGTCAACGTTTCGGGCCGAGACCCTTCGTCAGGACTGAGGAAGGAGGGGGCAGGGGCCCGATAAAGAAGGTGGGGGGAGGGTGGAAGGTGCCAGGTGAAAAACCATTAAAGGGAAAGATCAAGGGGTGGGGGAGGGGATAGGCAGGAGAGGTGAAGAAGGAATGTAAGGGGAAAGCACTATGGGTGGTGGAAGAAGCATGATTCTCCCTGCTTCCCTTCCCCCGCCCCTTAATCTTTCCTCTGGTTTTTCACCTGGCACCCACCAGCCTTCTCCTGCCCGTCCTGCTGAGTTCCTCCAGTGTGTTGTATGGGATGATGGTGATGGTTGACCCCATGTCCACCAACGCCTGGCCTCCACCACGCAGTCCACGTATAAGCCTTGCTCTTCACCCAAATGGCCCACCCGGGGAGGCGACAACGGAGGGATTCTGCTGGAGGTCTTGGCATTTCCTGAATGCTGCACAGAGCTGTGACATGGCACTGGTGCGGGGTAGTTCCAGGCCGCTTTGCCTGCCTCGCCACGCCGGTCACTGAGTTCGCTCTGTAGCACGAGGTGGGGCTGGTGCCTTGCTGGTCGGGCCTGTCTCACGGGCTGCTCCTCGTCAGGTTCCTCCTCTGTCTCAGTGACACAAGCCCGGGCTGGCGGCATTGGGGGCAACGCTGGAACGCCTTGGGGGAATAAAATTGCCTCTGCCAGTGATGATGGTGACGTCAGGCAAACATACTGCTGAAGGCACTCCAGTGTCAGCACCTTTACAAAGGGGTGGAGGGCAAGCTCTTCCTGGGCCTTGGGAGGGAACTAGTCATGGTGAGCACAGTGGTGGAGGTCTGCTGCAAGTGCCCCCAACACTTCTACATGGCGCCATCTGCTGCCCAGTTCTTCCCTCCTTGCTTCCTCCAATGGCCTCCACTCGAAACACCACTCCAGCGCCACTATGAGGGCCCTGTAGTCACGCTGCTCTGCTGGCATTAGGTCAGAAAGGGCCGGCAGGACATCACCCCCAGCACCAGGGCAAGGTGCCCCACCGTCTCGGTGGGGTCCCACCCGTTGTGTCTTGTGTCAAGCAAGGCTCCCGAGCGCTGGTACCATTGCATCTGGGGAGCTTCAGGGTGACCTGAATTGCTGGTGCCTGTTGGTCTTCCTCTTTCTCCAGGTGCATTGCGGTGCCTGCTGCATAGCTCGTCCCCCCATGGCTGCGGCACCCTGGGCTGCCCGGCGTGGGCCGTGAGGGAGGCAGGTGCCTGTGTGCGCTCACCCCATCGGGGCTCCCTGCGAAGGCATGCCGTTCAGTTCCCAGGTTCTCGCCCCCGAGTCGGTGTCGTGTCTTCAGGACCCCGGCCCGAGGGTGTGGGGGATGCATACTACTTGGTCCCTTGGCTTATTCCTCATGTCTCAGCTCTCCATCCAACACCAATGTGGTGAGCATTCGGTCCATGGTGACAGACAGGAAGAGCTTGTTGATCTCAACTGCCATTTTTATTGTGCCAAGCACAATAGCAGACAGAATGCCATGGCTCGGTGAGAACTCACTCAGTCACATACAGACCAGGCAGGGAAGGTGATTATTACACAGCCTGGTTACAGTCAGGGTGGCACACGAACAGGCAATGGTATAACCCGAGCTAAAATAAGTGAACTTGAACATCACACCGTAATTCCACTGAACACACACCACAAACACTTTTTAAAATGAGCAATAAGTAGCTCCACTAGGAATACGGGGGTGAGCTGCCGGCCACGCCCCCGGATCGCCAGAAGAAGTAGCTCCACCGGGAATATGGGAGTGAGCTGCCAGCCACACCCCCGGATCGCCACAATGAGAAGCTCCACCGGGAATACGGGGGTGAGCTGCCGGCCACACCCCCGGATCGCCACAATGAGAAGCTCCACCGGGAATACGGGGGTGAGCTGCCGGCCACACCCCCGGATCGCCACAATGAGAAGCTCCACCGGGAATACGGGGGTGAGCTGCCGGCCACACCCCCGGATCGCCACAATGAGAAGCTCCACCGGGAATACGGGGGTGAGCTGCCGGCCACACCCCCGGATCGCCACAATGAGAAGCTCCACCGGGAATACGGGGGTGAGCTGCCGGCCACACCCCCAGATCGCCACAATGAGAAGCTCCACCGGGAATACGGGGGTGAGCTGCTGGCCACACCCCCGGATCACCAGCTCCACCGGGAATACGGGGGTGAGCTGCTGGCCACACCCCCGGATCGCCACAATGAGAAGCTCCACCGGGAATACGGGGATAAGCTGCCGGCCACACCCCCGGATCACCAGCTCCACCAGGAATACGGGGATGAGCCACCGGCCACAGCCCCGGATCACCACAATGAGAAGCTCCACCGGGAATACGGGGGTGAGCTGCTGGCCACACCCCCGGATCACCAGCTCCACCAGGAATACGGGGATGAGCTGCCGGCCACACCCCCGGATCGCCACAATGAGAAGCTCCACCGGGAATACGGGGATGAGCCGCCGGCCACACCCCCGGATCACCAGCTCCACCAGGAATATGGGGATGAGCCGCCGGCCACACCCCCGGATCACCAGCTCCACCAGGAATATGAGGATGAGCCACCGGCCACAGCCCCGGATCGCCACAATAAGTAGCTCCACCAGGAATACGGGGATGAGCCACCGGCCACAGCCCCGGATCGCCACAATAAGTAGCTCCACCGGGAATACGGGGATGAGCCGCCGGCCACACCCCCGGATCGCCACAATAAGAAGTGCAAAAAAATAGGAAATTTTTAAAAAAGCACAAGGTAGTGTTCATGGGTTCAGTGTCCATTCAGAAATCAGATGTCCCTGAATGTTGCTGTAGGATTCTGTACCTCCATGAGAAGAGGGTGATGGGGGTGCTCAATGGTGGATGCTGCCTTTTTGAGGCATTGCTCCCTGAAGATGTCCTGGATACTACGGAGGCTAGTGCCCATGATGCAGCTGACTAATTTAACATCTCACTGCTGTTTACTTTTATCTTGTGTGATACTGCCCCCTCCCCACCCCCCATGCCAGACAGTGTGCTGGCTGGTTGGAATGCCTCCACGGTACATCTGTAGAAATTTGCAAGTGTTTTTGGCGACATTCCAAAAGTGACCACTTAGTTTATCTCGAGAGTGGATATTAAAGACAAAATATTGGAAAGTGGAGAATGTATTTTGAGGTTGGAAAGAAGCTGGGTACATCAACAAAGAAGTGAATGAGATTTTCAGCAACTGTTTGGCTCCCAGCAGAAGTTCCTTTCTGATGCTTCAAAGTTGATCAGTCCATGTAGAGATGTCATGCTGACTGTTAAGGATAAATACTACTCACATTTCATAAACTTTTATTCAGTTCATTTCAGGATGATTGTCAAGCGGAGAATTCTTTTGTACATTGGAAATAATATCTGGCTGACCGCCAATGAACTTTTATTCTGTAAGAGTTTTAATTTGCTTGTGTACATCTACAGATGCACCGTGGAGAGCATTCTAACTGGCTGCATAACCGTCTGGTATGGGAGGTGGGGTGGTGGGGGGAACTACTGCACAGGATTGAAATAAGCTGCAGGGAGTTGTAAACTCAGTCAGTTCCATCATGGGCACTAGCCTCCCCAGCATCCAGGACATTTTCAAGGAACAATGCATTAAAAGGGTGGCATCCATCATTAAAGACCCCCATCACCCTGGACAAACCTTGTTCTTGTTGCTATCATCAGAAAGGAGGTACAGGAACATGAAGACCCACACTCAGTGATTCAGGAACAGCGTCTTTCCCTTTGCTATCTGATTTCTGAATAGACATTGAACACATGAACAGTACCTCACTACTTAATTTTATTTTTGCACTAATTGCTCGGTCCCTGTCCCGCAGCCCACCTTCCATGAGGTTCACACACGCTGCCTCTGCCTCTTGGAATCCTCTCGGAGACTTCAGAGCGCTGGAACACCCAAATGATCTCCAAACAGCAAATCCCAGTTCCATAATCATATCCAAGATGATATGCTGGTGATATTAAACCTCATTCTGAGTCAAAACATGATGCAGGCCAATCTGTTCCTTGGTCAACTCTTCAATTAAACTTTGCCTGACTTTCTCCTTCATTTTATTTGCCTGCATTATTTATAGTGGGAGAAAGAAATTAGCTTTATTTGTCACATGTACATCAAAACATTGAAACAGACCGTGTAAAAGCCATGTATCTATTTATTCTCTGTATTCTACTTGAGCATTCGCACTCTGGGTTCAGGTCATTTGTCACGTGGGTTTGGGTGGCGGTAGAAATAAGTGAATATGGTCACCTGGGGGCATAGAAAGGGGGTGAGTAGGGAGCACATTTATTTTGTTGACCACTGTTTGTTTGAGTTGATCCATTTATGCTAGTCTTTGACTGGTCATCTATGTTTGAATTTGATCCAGTTACGCTCGTCTTTGATTGATCATCTATGTTTGAATTGATCCATTTATGCTAGTCTTTGACTGGTCATCTATGTTTGAAATTGATCCAAGTGTGCTCGTCTAACTCATTTTTGTGTTAAGTGAATTACAGAAGAGTTGAATGATTTTATTGTTGATCTGTAATAAAGGATTAGGCATACTCTTTTGACTTGGTTGAAAGCAGGTTAACAGTGGGATGCTTTGTTTGCATCAAATCAAATCAGCGATGATCGTGCTGGAGGCAGCCTGCAAATGTCACCACACGTCCAGACTCCAACGTAAGATGCCCACAACTCATGGACTCTAACCTGTACGTCTTTGAATGTGGGAGGAAACCGGAGCATCCAGAGGAAACCCACATGGTCACAAGGAGACGTACAAACTGCTCACAGATAGCAGTGGAAAATGAACCCAGACTGGTGATTACTGGTGCTGTAAAGGTAGGTGTTTTCATTTCTCATGCAAACCCTCAAAATACTGGTTTCAGATGTAAAAGTTTTTAACGACAAATCAACAACCTCCACAAGCTTTAAGGCAGCTGGTGTGTTTACTATTCACTGGCTGCTGTCAGTCGAAGGCCCCTGTACTCGAGCAATCCCTCTCTCTCTTCCTCTCTTTTGGTGGAAAGTGAGATCCTGTTGGTCCTCGAGACGGGGAAGCAACAGGAATGACTGTAACATCAGAACCGCAAATTCATGATCTCCACTCTCATTGTTGCTTGATGGAGCTCCCTCTCCTCCCTCACAGACGGGGAGAGAGCCAGTCTGAGGTAGTCTATTGCTGGGTTATCGACTCTGGGGCGAGCTGTCTTTGGTTTGCTTCTGTAGTTCTTGTACAGTGGGGGAGGGCGGGGTCAATACATTTGCTGCTGCTTGTGTGAAGGGGGGTGGGCTTCAGGGTTCAATGTCTCATTCTTTTCTGGATGTCTGTGAAGAATACGAATTTCAGGTTATATACTGTATACATTCTCTGATATTAAATTAATCTTTGAACCTTAAATAAATGACCTCATGAGAGCTTTAAGATTATTGTTCTAGTTTTCCACACCAGACGAAGCTACTCTTTCCTCTGAAAATCCTTAACCACTGTAAAATGAATCAGTGAAATCATTTACCCCTGAAATCATCCTTTGTAATTCTATATCCCTTCCAAAGCTGGTATATCATTCCTGAAGTTCGTAACTGCACATGAGACCCCAGGCAATCTAACCAAGGAAAACATTTCATTTCTTATCATTTGAGGTCTGGAGCTGTGGAGCTTGAATGTCACCCAGCAGGAGTGCTCACTAACCTTTGCAGTAAAGCTCAGTATTTCGAACCTTGAAGGGAGACATGGTTGGAGAGGACATGGCTAATAGTTAAAATAGGAATTATTGAACTAGTCTTCAATCTGCTCACAAATCTATTAACACTTGCAAACACTGATTAGTTTCGAAATCAGATGGTACAGCTGTGAGGCCAGAAACTTTTCCCAGGGCAGAAATGGCTAATACCAGGGAGGAATAACTTTAGGGTGATTGACAGAAAGTATCAGGGGGATGTCAAAGGAAATCTTTTCATGTAGAATGGCAGGTACATGGAGCATGCTGCCAGAGCAGGGGTAGCCAGCCAGGGTACACAGACCCCTTGCTTAATGGTGTTGTTCCATGGCATTAAAAAGTTGGGAACCTGTAGTGTTGGGGTATGCCTTATTTGCCTGTCAAAAGCCACTTCCGCCATGTTGATTGTTGATTGGTCAGTTTGAAATCTGCAGCCGCTCTTCCCATCAGTTGCCTTGTGTGCCACAAGGTGTCTGGTGTCTGGTTTAAAACACACCGGGTACAAGAGTAACATGTGTGAGAGGTTTGTTCTCTTTACCTTTGTGCCCAGAACCATTGGGAACGTATGCTCCACGCGCACTTTAGCTAAGTCTGTGTTGAATATATAGTTCTGGTGTGTGTGTAACTTGAGGGAACACAGATGTTTGGTCAGATTTGTAAATAAATGATTAGTGTGCTTATTGGTAGTCAGTATTGTTTGTCTCACCAAACCCGTGAACCTGCAGAACCCCTGTGGTAGAGGCAGCTACCATTGAGACATTTAAGAGACTCTTAGATAGGCATACTCTCCAAGAGGACCACGACCTTGTTGTTGGGTTCAGAGGCTCACATGCTCAATGACCCGGAGAGCTACGTTGGCTGGAGTCAGGGCTTTTTGCTTTGGCTCTTGGTAGGGTCACCCATGCAAACAGATTAAAGGGTAGAGCCAGATTAAAAGTGGTCCACCAGTCCTCCAGGTTCGGTGGTTCAGCTCAGGGCTAACAACCCTGACTGGTGAAACAATTATTATGCAAACAGCAATGAAGAATCTTTCTACGTCTGTGTGCAATGGTATGGACAGACAGAGATGGAGGCCCGTTGTTGCTGCCCTAAATGCCAGTGGCATAACAGGCTATAACTAAGTAAGGTAGGCCAATGGATGAAAGAAACATGGAGGGCTATGTGGGAGGAAGCATTAGATTGACTTAGAGTAGGTTAAAATGTCGGCACAACATCCTGTGCTGTACTGTTCTATGTTAGCAAAGCCTGCTCTACGGTGAAATGTTAACCATGGTTATTGCACAGAGCCAACAGTCACTTGACATAAGTGAACTGGAATCTGATAACTGTTTTTGTATGACGACCAGCTTGTGCAGATATATTCACATCCAGTAAATTAGTGCTTGGTACAACCCTTTACCAGCGACCCGAGTACATTTCCCACCACTGCCTGTGAGGAGTTTGTACGTTCTCCCGGTGACCACATGGGTTTCCTCTGAGTGCTCTGGTTTCCTCCCACAGTCCAAAGATGTTTGTAGTTGGTGGGTTAATTGGTCATTGTAAATTGTTCCCTCATTAGGCTAGGGTTAATTCAGGGTCTGGTTTGAAGGGTCAGAAGGGCCCATTCCATGCTGTATCTTAATAAATAAACAAATAAATATGTTTGGTCAATATTGTGATACACCAAATACGACATGGCAATGGAGTATTCCAGCACTATTGACCAAAGGTACCAGAAACATATTGAGGTCGTTTTGAGAGAGCTGAGACAAGAGACTGCCTTACTCACAGGTGACCCCGAGCCGCAACCTTTATTTGGATAATAAACAAGAGAAAACCTACAGATGCTGGAAATCCGGAGCTACACACACAAAATGCTGGAGGAGCATCCATGGAAACAAATAAACAGTCGACATTTCCAGCCGAAACTCTTTATCAGGACTGAGAAGGAAGGGGGGAATGCCAGAATAAAAAAGTGGGGAGAAGGGAAAGAGGCTAACTGGAAGGTTACAGATGAAGTGAGGTGGGTGGGCAAGGTGAAGGGCTGGGGAGGAAGGAATCTGATAGGAGAGGAGAGTGGACCATAGGAGAAAGGGAAAGAGGAGGGGACCCAAGGGGAGGTGATACGCAGGTGAGAAGAGATAGAAGGTCAGAGTGGGGAATAGAGAGAGGGGTGGGGGGGATTTGTTTACCAGAAAGATTGTGTTAATTGCTTTCAAATCAACTCTTTCCGATGTGCTTTGAAACACCAGGTTTTACGAATCACTTGGCTGTCCTTCTCCTGCATACAGGCAGCGGCTAAAGAGCAAGGCTCCAGAGATAAGGACAACAAAGAGGTGGTCACAGGGGGCAGAGATGGCTTTGAATCGGTGGACTGGGGCGTGTTCAAGGACTCATCAGAGGATCTGAACTAGTACACCACAGTTGTCACAGATTTTTATGAAAACAGTCACTCTCACAGCATCACTCAGAGTCTTTCCCAACCAGAAGCCCTGGATGAAGCATGAGATCCACAATCTAGTGGCATTCGGGTTTGGTGACTAAGTAAGGTACAGGAGGTCCACGTACGATCTCCAGAAAGCCATCTCGTGCGAGGTGGTAATTCTGGAATCACAGAATGATGCTGTGGCAGGGCATGAATGCTATCACCTCCTACAAGGTGAAACCAATTTACCTAGGTGACACCAGTGCTTCACTCCCAGATGAGTTCAATGCTCATTTTGATCATTAAACCATGATGGAAACTTCACAAACACCCACAGCCCCCGATGACCCTGTGAATTTTTATTTATTGAGAGATATGGCATGGGACAGGCCCTCTGACTCAATGAGCCATGCCACCCAGCAACTCACTGATTTAACTCTAGCCAAATCATGGGATAATATTGGGCTGTGGGAGGAAACTGGAGGACTCAGAAGAAACTCTGGTCTCTGAGTGGCTTTGGACTTGAAGGTTACCTTCTCCTGTCATGCCATTACAATCACCCCTTCAACCTGCCCATGTTTTATTTAAAGTTTTGAGAAAGATGTTAGAGCGGAAGATTGTAACACTGGAACAGCGGGCTGCTGATCAACTTCTCTCTTTGTTGCAGGAGCAACCTCTCGCTCCCTGGATGCAGAGAGGGAGTCTGTCTGAGATACCAAAGTGCTGGGTTATGAACTGTAGTTTCGATGGACTCTGGGGGGCTTCGTCTGGCGGGGTGTGGGAGGAGGGGGCCGATGCTGTTGCTGTGCTTGTGTGAGGGGACGGGGGCTTCAGGGCTTCAATGTTTCTATCATTCATTCTCTGGGGTTTCTTGTTTCGTAGTTGTGAAGAGTACGATTTCAGGTTGTATACTGTATCCATTTTCAGATATTAAATGAACCTTGGAATAAAAAGGGCAATTGAGCAGATGTTCAAGGTCAGGTCAAGTTCAAGTTTATTGGCCCTGACTGTACGTGTATACACCAAACAAAACAACGTTCCTCTGGACCGTGGTGCTGCCATAATATATACAGTATATCACACACAACACATAAATCAAAATATTACTACAAAAATAATTCAAAATGCATGTAGTGCACAGCACAGGTAAACAGTAATCAGCTTGGTGTCCAAGTGACAAGACTTCGGTGGTGGCAGGGTATTCATTAGTCTCACAGCCTGAGGGAAGAATCTGTTACCCAGTCTGACAGTCCCAGTCCTTACGTTTCTGCACCTCCTTCCTGACAGTAGTGGGTCAAAGACATTGTGGGATGGGTGGTAGGGTGCTTCAGGCCTTGTTGGGTTATATAAATGTCAAAACATATGGATGTGAACTAAGTGCAGAAAGAGAGAGACTGAAATGGGTCGACAGCTCTCTGACTTTACTGCGAACTTTTGCAGAATATAAAGGAAAGGAAAAGCAATCAACACTAAGCCTCTCAAGCGAAAACTCTAAAACTGAAATTTAGCACCAGCACTGTGGCTGGAAACAATATCTAAATACTCAGTGAATTCTGCTCCTTTACAGCTTCAGTCGAAGTGGTAGACTTCCTTCCCAGACAAGAGCAAAGGTAAATGGGGAGTGTAAATGTTGCTGTGCTTTTGGTCAGAATGAAACAGTAATTAGCTGGAACGTGCATATTTATGAGAGCAATTGCTAAACCTGTTCCACCGCCCGCCTGCACTGGGTGTAGACCCCACAGCAGTTTCTGTGATTGTGGCGATACATGCTTACAATGTTAGACACAGTTTGAAGAATATTAAATAACTACAATGAGTACTGTAGCACTTCTACATGAACAGAGAACATTGTAATAACACAGCAAACTCACTTTACAACTGAGGAAAATTCTTGAAATTGAGTAGCACCACACTTGGTCTATTGCAGAAAGGACAGTCTGGACCGTTCTCCTGTAGAAAGTGGTCGAAATGAGGGCAATCTCCTCAGAGAGTTCTCTTCAAGTTAAGCAATCTTGATTTATTTCCAGAACCATTCACCTAATCGGTATCATCAATCAAGACTTCTCTTTCCAGGTGTCATAACATTCTTTTTGAAATTAATCAGGCAGAATTATTAACAAAACATTGAATATGTTGATATTGTGATTTGGAATTGCGGATATTTTTTCAATAATACTGCAGAATAACTTCCTGGAAATCACAGTTGACCATTTGTTTCTAATACAATGTTATTTTTAAATAGTTCTCCAACTGAGTTGAGTGCTGTTGAAAATACTGCCTTATTCTCAACTTGACTTCTGCTGAATGAGATGTCCATTTAGAATGGAGATGAGGAAGAATTTCTTGAGCCAGAGGGTGGTGCATGTGTGGAATTTGTTGCTACATGCGGCTGTGGAGGCCAGGTCATTGAGTGTATTTAAGCCAGAAATTGAAAGGTTTTTGATTAGTCAGGGCACCAAAGGTTATTTGGAGAAGGCAGGAGAATGAGGTTGAGAGGGATAATAGATCAGCCATGATGAAATGGCAGAGCAACTTCGATGGGCTGAATACCCTAATTCTGCTCCTATATCTTATGGTCTTAAAGAAAATTAATTAGCTTCAATATTTTAATAGCTTTTGTCTATAGACGGAAATTCTCTCAAGTTACTTGCATTTGACCAGTGTTTTTTGTTGGAAATGAGCATAAATCAGGGGTTCCCAGCCTGGGGTCCATAGCCTTTCGGTTAATGGTTAGGCTTCATGGCATTAAAAAGGTTGGGAAACCCCTGGTATACAGTATCTGGTGCCATGGGTAGCGTAGCAATAGCCCGGCACTATTACAGCAAGGAGCGTTGAATTTAGAGTTAAATTTCGACGCTGACTGTACATCCTTCACATGACCGGGTTTCCTTCAGGTGCTCCGATTTTCTCCAACAGTCCAAAGATGCGTCAATTAGTAGGTCAATTGGTCATTGCAAATTACCCTGTGCTTGGGCTGGGGTTAAGTAGGTGGGTTTCTGGGTAGCCCAGCTCGATGTCCGGAAGGGGCTGTTGCGTTCTGTATAAATAAATCCAGTTAAATATTGCCACGACAGCAGAAGAAGACATGAGAAATTTCCCTCTTATCAGCATTCAAAGTAAATTTATTATCAAAGTACAATAATGTCACCATATTCAACCCTGAGATTCATTTTCTTGTGGGCAAACTCAATGAGTCCAAAACCATAATAGAATTAATGATAGAACATACCAACCTGGACGTTCAACTTGCGTGTGAAAGGCAATGTGCAAAAACAAAAATAATAATAATAAATAAGCAATAAACACCAAGAACATGAGATAGTGAGTCCATAGGTTGTGGGAACATTTCAATGATGGGGCAAGTGGAGTTGAGTGAAGTTATCCTTTTTTGATTCGAGAGCCAGTTGATTGACTGGAAAGGAAGGAGGAAGAAGTCAGAATGAGAAGCTGGAGAGAGAGGAGGAAGAAGTACAAGGTGGCAGATAATACGTGAAACTGTGAGAAGGGGAGGGGTGAAGTAAAGAGCCAGGAAGTTGATTGGTGGAAAAGATAATGGCCTGGAAAAAGAGGAATCTGATAAGCGAGGGCAAAGACTATGGAAGGGACTGGGGAGGAGCACCAGAGAGAGGTGATGGCAGGTAAGAAGGGAAGGTGTGAGAGGGTAACAGGAATGGGGGGCAATTATCAGAAGTTTGAGAAATCAATGTTCATGCTGTCAGGTTGGAGGCTACCCAGATCGAAAATAAGGTGTTGCCTCTCCAACCTTAGTGGACCTTCTTGTGGCCGTAAGAGAGGCATGGACTGAGTTATTGTAATGGGACGTGGAATTGAAATGGGTGGCACCAGGAAATCCCACTTTTTGTAACATTTCAGAATGGGAATGGGAAGTAGAATTAAAATGGATGGACATTTTGGATGGTTCTGTGGCACAGGATAGTGCAGTTGTCTCTGATGCAGTGAATTGGGGTTGATTCTGACCTGCAGTGCTGACAGTTTGGAGATACCATATCCTCCCTGTGACAGTGTCGATTTCCCTGAGATGTTCCCATTTCCTCTCACGTTTTGGGACTTTGTAATTCCAAGGTGTAATGTATGGATCTGTTTCTTTTAGTGCAAAGACTCCCCTCAGCACTAATTATTGACTGCTCACACACACATGCACATTGATTTTCAAGGTGAATATACACATTAGCTTCTGTGAGTGCATGGCTTTATTGTAGTTGTATGTAGTTGTACAGACACAACAAATTGGCGATGGGTCCAAACCTGAATGACAGCAAATAACAGCAACTGTACTGACAGTTATGAAACAACAGAATTTGGAGGAAGGGAGAGATAACGAGAGGGAAGAGTGAACCAATTTGGAGAAGGTGATCGTGGATGACAGAAGAGGGCACGTGAGCGCAGTGCACAGTACACACAACTTGCAAAACTAAAAACATGATGATGGCCTTTATCAGGAAAGCTGATGAATTTGATAGGCTAATGAGGATGGGGCATCATATATTGAGAGGGTTGAACTGTATTGTAATGCTAATGATGTGGATGAGGTTAAAAAAAGTCTCCACACTTCTTAGCTTAATGGGTGCTCGAATGTATAGTCTCTTATGTAACTCAATAACTCCTGAAAAGCTTACAAGCAAGACTTTCGATGAAATTGATGCAATTTTTGCAAAATCACTTGAGCCCAAAACCTATAGTAATAGCTGGGAGATTTAGATTTCACAAAAGTAACCAGTTAAAGGATGAAAGCATTTCAGAATATATTGTAGAACTGTGTAAGATTTCCCAAAACTGTGACTTTAGAGATGCACCTTCTGATGCATTAAGGGACAGGTTTGTATGTGGCACGCATAGTCAAAGCACTCAAAAGAAGCTACTGTCAGATAGACACCTAACCTTAGAATGGGCATTAACTTTTGCAATATCATTGGAGAATGCAGCAAAGGATGCAGCAGAACTGCAGAACAATAGTTTAGAATGAGAAGCACACAAAATGTCTCTGAATGGTGTGATGTAGCAAATCCTCCCATGATGCAAATGGCTGTCGGTTCAAAGAAAAAGTTTGTAGAAAGTGTTACAGGCATTCCACATAGAGAGTGTGCAAGTCAGACAAGGAGCTCAACGAAAGAGAAAATCCACAGAGTGAAAAGTTTCAATCACAAAACTAAACAAATGCATAAAGTGACTGAATGTGAAACTGAATCTGACAAAGGTGAGCTGTCGTGCCTAGAACTGCAAGGTCACAAAATCATATGGATGTATATAGATGTATCTGGTGTAAAATTAAAAATGGAGCTGGATACAGAATTAGCTTTGTAACTTCAGAGGCTGATGACAACAGATTGTTAGAGCTTTATATGTTGAAAAGTGGAGAGCCAGCACTTTTCAGACATGAATGGTTGAGAAAAATCCAACTAGACTGACACACAATCAAAGCTGTCAACTTGTCATCAACAGACAACTGCAGCCCAAACGGTAGCACCAACCGAGACTGTCACAGCTGCTTAATACTAATGAGGTGTTGAAGAAGGTTATTGGTAAACTCAAAGACATGAAGGCCAGAACTGAAATGGATGAAGTAGCAACACCAAGATTCCATAAAGCGTGCCCAGTGCCTTACACGCTACATCATAAAGTGGATGCTGAACTTCCTTGGAGGCATCTGACATTCTCTTCAAGGTTGGAGCGATTGGGCCAGGCCCGTTGTTGTGGTGATCAAGAAAGGGAAGGCCGGAGCTGCGGGCATCAACTCTGTGCTGTGTACTGTGCAGTATGCCCTGTCATGAATAGAAGACATTTTTGCATCTTTGGCAGGCGGGGAGAGGTTTTCAAAGATTGACTTGTCACAATCCTATCTGCAAATGGCGATTAAGAAGTCCCTCACAATCAACGCTGTTCCAGTATAATCATCTTGTCTTTGACGTCACATCAGCTCCAGTAGTTTGGCAAAGAGCAATAGATCTGGTTCTCCAAGATATCCCAGGAACACAATGTTACCTTGATGACACCATTGTGACTGGCAAAAATGATGAAGAGTACCTCCAGGACCTTGGTGAAGTGCTTAGCAGGCTGAGTGAGTATGGTCTGTGCACAAAGAGAGAGAAATGTGAGTTTTTCAAGAATGAAATCTCATACTGTGGACATGTCATTGACACTCATGGTTTACATAAGTCACAAGAGAAGACTGAAGCAATGCAACAGACACTCAAACTGGAAATGTGTCACAACTCATCATACGTGGGCCTTGTAAACTACTACCACCGGTTTCTCCCAAACATTGCTACAATGCTGACCCATTGAATGCACTGTTACAGACAGGAACAAAGTGGGAGCAAAGTCAGAAAGATGTGAAACAGCGTTCAAGGAAACAAAGAGACTAATAACATCTGATGAACTGCTCATGCATTATGACCCATCCCTGACCATCAGACTGGCACGTGATGCATCCCTGGGTGGCATTGGAGCCATTTTGTCACCTTTTATGAAAGATGGATCTGAACATCCAATTGCATTTGCTTCAAGCTCACTGACAAATGCAGAACGCAACTACGCACAGATTGATTGAGAGGCTCTTAGTCTAGTATGGGGAGTAAAGCAGTTCCACCACTAACTTTACAGACAAAGGTTTACTCTAGCGATAGATCACCAGCCCCGTGTGTCCATTTTCAATCCCAGGAAGGGAATCCCAGTGAAGTCTACTACAATATTGGGCACTTTTTCTAAGAGCCCACTCTTATGACATAGCGTTCAAGGGTACCAAGCAACACAGCAATGCTGATGGCTTGTCACGTCTTCCACTGTTGGCAACTGAAGAAGAAAAGTCTTCATACTGTGATCCAGCAAAGGTGTTCCACACTGCATTAGTGGACCAGTTGCAGGTAACAAGTTCTGAAATACAAAGGGAATCAAGGAATGGCCTGACATTGTCAGAAGTCAATGACATCGCCATGCAAGGATGGCCAGATCATGGTAACCCTTGGTTCCAGAGTTCTCAGTGAGACCAGTCCAACTGTCAGTATGTGTGGATCTCGTGTTGTGGTTCCCTCTAAACTGTGCACCAGAGTGCTAAGAAATCTGCATGAAGAACACCAGGGTACAGTCAAGATGATGAGTCTCGCCTGGAGCTACGTGTGGTGGCCAGCAATAGATAGAATGAAGACTTGGCCAAAAGCTGTTCGGGATGCTACAAAGTTAAAAATGCACCCCCACAGGCACTGTTACACCCATGGGAGTAACCTTTGTCACCGTGGCAAAGAATGCATCTTCACTTTGCTGGGCCATTCATGGACTCCATGTTTCTGATTGCTGTGGTTGCTCAATCGAAGTGGCCAGAGGTTATGCCAATAAAGTCAACCACATCATCAAAGACCGTCACCACTGATGACTATCTTCACCAGAAAAGGCTTACCAGAGCAAATTGTGAGTGTCAATGGCCACAATACATGTCAGAAGAGTTCAGACAATTCATGAAGAGAAATAGCATTGGATATTTCCAGTCATCTCCTCACCACCCAGCAACGACTGGGGAGGCTGAAATGTTTATCCAGACCTACAAGAAGTCCATTAAAGCTATGGACAAGGAGGACGTTTCTCTTCAGCACAAGGTGGACAACTTCCTTTTTGTGTATCAGAACAATGTTAATGCAATGACAAATCAAACACCTGCAATGCTGTTCATAAGCAGGAATCTGAGATCTCACATTGACCTTCTGAAACCAGATCTACAGAATAAGCAGTTCAGCCAGTTGCCAAGTAAATCAGCAAGGACTTCAAGATTGCATAGGAAATCTTAGCACATGATTACCAAGGAGACAAGTGGACGCCCAGTAGGATAGCTGGAAAAACTGTACCACTGTTGTCCACAGTGAATGTTGGAGATCATACATGGAGACGTCATGTGGACCAGATACTGGATGCTGAGCCAAAGAACACACCCGAGTCAATTGCATCCAACAAGACGGACACATTGCATCCACCAGACTTGCCTCTCAGTGATGATCACGTCACCAACCTGCAACACAGGAAGTTGTCTTTGATAAGACACCTGCTAAACCTGAGGCCACTCCCCGGTCCAGAGGCACCATCCTGAAAGAAACAAGGGTACCACCCAAAAGACTGGATCTTTAGTACAGTGAAGTCAGTTATGGACTGTTATTGTGAAAGCATGCTTACTTGAATATGGTCTGTCAGAGGGAAATGGAATGTTTTGTTATATATACAGTTTTAATCTAAAGGGGGAGGAAGTGTAACTTATGGATCTATTTCTTTTAGCGCAATGACTCCCTCAGCACTAATTATTGACTGAGAACTTGTGCATGCACATTGATTTGTAGCTCTCTTTGCAAAGTGAATATACACGTTAACTTCTTCTCCAAGTGTGTGCCTTTATTTATCTGATATGTAGTTGTACCAGCATAATACAAGATGAGTAATTTCTTTTAATGAGGTATTAGTTGGAATACAACAGTCCTTCCAGTGTGGACGTTCACAGATTACAGGGCTTAAGTCCTCAACTACTGTTTGAAAATCTGGAGCATTAGCATGGAATGGAAAGTAAATTCTTCACTTGCCTGGGTCTTTCTCTCTCATAATCCGTTCTCAGCAGAGGATCCACTCAGGTTACAGCAAGCTCCTGTTCCTGTGAACTGTTTGTAACTCGGACAGCTTGCAGGTTGGAAATGCAACTGCAGACTGAGCTCCTACTCAGCAGAAGATGAAGGCGGCTCCACAGGAGCCAGCAGATCAGTCCAGCCAGTCTCCCATTAGTTAGTTCACATTTATGGGCAACATAAGTGAAGCATTTGTAAACTGGAGAGGGCAAAAGTGTACTAAGCAAAAGTCTTAAGCACATATCTACAGCTATGTTTCCAGGTACATATAGACAATAGACAATAGGTGCAGAAGTAGACCATTCGGCCCCTCGAGTCTGCACCGCCATTCTGAGATCATGGCTGATCATTCACTATCAATACCCAGTCCCTGCCTTGTCCCCATATCCCTTGATTCCCCTATCCATCAGATATCTATCTAGCTCCTTCTTGAAAGTGCATTCCACACCTCCACAACTCTCTGGGAGAAGAAGCTCTTCCTCAACTCTGTTTTAAATAACTGACCTCTTATTCTCAATCCATGCCCTCTGGTACTGGACTCTCCCAACATCTGGAACATATTTCCTGCCTCAATCCTATCAAATCCTTTAATTATCTTAAACGTTTCAATCAGATCCCCTCTCAATCTCCTCAATTCCAGCGTGTACAAGCCCAATCTCTCCAATCTCTCTGCGTAAGACAGCCCTGCCATCCCAGGAATCAACCTAGTGAATCTACGCTGCACTTCCTCAATTGCCAGAATGTTTTTCCTTAAACCTGGAGACCAAAACTGTACACAATATTCCAGGTGTGGTCTCACCAGGGCCCTGTACAAATGCAAAAGGACATCCTTGCTCTTGTACTCAATTCCCCTTGTAACAAAGGCTAACATTCCATTTGCCCTCTTCACTGCCTGTTGCACTTGCTCATTCACCTTCATTGACTGGTGAACTAGGACTCCTAGGTCTCTTTGCATTTCTCCCTTACCTAACTCTACACCGTTCAGACAATACTCTGCCCTCTTGTTCCTGCTTCCAAAGTGGATAACTTCACATTTATTCACATTGAATGACATCTGCCAAGTATCTGCCCACTCACCCAGCCTATCCAAGTCTCCCTGTATTCTCCTAACGTCCTCTTCGCATGGCACACTGCCACCCAGTTTAGTATCGTCAGCAAACTTGCTGATATAGTTTTCAATGCCCTCATCTAAATCATTGACATAAATCGTAAAGAGCTGTGGTCCCAATACAGAGCCCTGTGGTACCCCACTAGTCACCTCCAGCCAGTCCGAGAAACACCCATTCACTGCTACCCTTTGCTTTCTATCTGCCAACCAGTTTTCTATCCATGTTGAAACCCTGCCCCCAATGCCATGAGTTCTGATTTTACTCACCAATCTCCTATGTGGCACCTTATCGAATGCCTTCTGAAAATCTAGGTACACAACATCCACTGGCTTACCCTCATCTAACATCCTTGTTACACCCTCAAAAAACTCCAACAGATTAGTCAAGCATGATTTGCCCTTGGTAAATCCATGCTGGCTCAGCCTAATCCTATTTCTGCCATCAAGATGTGCCACTATTTCGTCCTTAATAATGGACTCAAGCATCTTCCCCACGACTGACGTTAGGCTAACAGGGCGATAGTTCTCCGTTTTCTCCTTCCCTCCCTTCTTGAAAAGTGGGATAACATTAGCCACTCTCCAATCTTCAGGAACTGATCCTGAATCTAAGGAACATTGGAAAATGATTACCAATGCATCCGCAATTTCCTGAGCCACCTCTTTTAGAACCCTCGGATGCAGACCATCTGGACCCGGGGATTTATTAGCCTTCAGTCCTACCAGTCTACTCATCACAGTTTCTTTCCTAATGTCAATCTGTCTCAATTCCTCTGATATCTTATGACCCTGGCCCATCCATACATCTGGGAGATTGCTTGTGTCCTCCCTGGTGAAGACAGATCTAAAGTACGCATTAAATTCTGTTGCCATTTCCCTGTTTTCCATAACAATTTCTCCCAATTCATTCTTCAAGGGGCCAACATTGTTCTTAACTATCTTCTTTCTCTTCACATAGCTAAAAAAGCTTTTGCTATCCCCTTTTATATTCCTGGCTAGACTGAGCTCATACCTGATTTTTTCTCTCTGTATTGCTTTTTTAGTTAAGATCTGCTGTTCCTTAAAACTTTCCCAATCATCTGTATTCCCACTCATCTTAGCCCTGTCATACTTCTTTTTCTTTAATGCTATACAATCTCTGACTTCCTTTGTCAACCATTGTGGCCCCTTCCCCCTCTTTGAATCCTTCCTTCTCATTGGAATGAACTGCTTTTGCATCTTTTGTATTATGCCCAAGAATATCTGCCACTGCTGATCCACTGTCTTTCCTGCCAGGGCATCCGCCCATTTAACTTTGGCCAGCTCTTCCCTCATGGCTCCATAGTCTCCTTTATTTAATTGCAACACTGACACCTCTGATCTGCCCTTATCCCTCTCAAATTGTAGATAAAAACTTATCATGTTATGATCACTACTACCTAATGGCTCCTTTACTTCAAGACCACTTATCAATTCCTGTTCATTACACATCACCAAGTCCAAAATAGCCTCGTTCCTGGTTGGCTCAAGCACAAGCTGTTCCAAAAATACATCCCTTAGAAACTCCACAAACTCCCTATCCTGGGGTCCAGCACCTACCTGATTCTCCCAGTTCACCTGCATGTTGAAATCTCCCATAACGACTGCATTACCTTTCGCACATGCCAATGTTAACTCCCTAATCAACTTGTACCCAATATCCACGCTACTGTTTGGGGGCCTGTACACAACACCCATTAGGGTCTTTTTACCCTTACTGTTCCTCAGCACAATCCACACAGACTCTACTTCCCCTGTTCCCAAGTCACCTCTTGCTAAGGACTGAATCTCATTCCTCACCAACAGGGCCACCCCATCCCCTCTTCCCATATTTCTGTCTCTACGATAGCACGTATACCCTGGTACACTCAATTCCCAGGCCTGATCCCCTTGCAGCCATGTCTCCGTTACCCCAACAATATCGTAGTTCCCCATTTTCATCTGAGCTTCAAGGTCATCTGTCTTATTTCTGACACTACGCGCATTCAAGTATAGAACTCTTAGCCCATTCCTCCTCTCTTTGCTTAAAACACTGTCTACTGTACCTAACCCAGCTCCTTGAACTTCCATTGGGCTAATTGCACCCTGAACTTTGATGACCTTCTCAAGATCACCCAAACCTTCTACACATTTAACCCCATGCACCTTCTGACCAACCCTCTGGATTTGGATCCCTGCCCCCTGCACATCTAGTTTAAACCCCCCCCCCCGAGCAGCACTGGCAAACACACCTGCAAGAATGTTAGTACCCCTCCGGTTCAGATGTAGACCGTCCCTTCGAAACAGATCCCAATGTCCCTGGAACAAAGACCAATTATCCAAAAACCTGAACCCTTCCTTCCTGCACCATGCTCTCAGCCTCGTATTAATGTGCATAATCATTCTATTCTTTGCCTCACTCGCACGTGGCACAGGTAGCAATCCCGAGATCGTCACCCTGGAGGTCCTGCCTTTCAGCTTCACTCCTAACTCCCTGAACTCTCTAATCAGGACCCCCTCGCTCACCTTACCTACATCGTTGGTCCCTACATGGACCACTACATCTGGGTTCATGCCCTCATTCTCAAGAATAGCCTGCACCCGATCTGAGATGTCCCGGACCCTGGCACCAGGGAGGCAACATACCATCTGAGACTCCGGATCTGCCCCACAAATTCTCCTATCTGCCCCCCCTAACTATAGAATCCCCTAAAACTATCGCTCTCTTCTCTTCCCTCCTCCCCTTTCTAGTTGAGGGTTCAACCTCTGTGCCAGAGGCAGGACCACTGCAACTCATTCCTGGTAGGTCATCCCCATCAACAGTATCCAGTACGGTATACTTATTGTTAATGGGAATGGCCGCAGGGGTGCTCTGCTCTCTCTGCCTGCTCCCCTGCCTCTCTGGACCGTCACCCATCTGCCTACTTCTTGGTTTTTTGGTGTGACTACCTCCTGATAACTCCTATCTATCTCTGCCTCTGCCTCCCGAATGATTCGTAGTTCATCCAGCTCCAGCTCCAACTCCCTAACTCGGGCTGATAGGAGCTGCAGCTGGACGCACCTCTTGCAGGTGTGGTCATCAGGGACAACTGTGTTGACCCTGACCTCCCACATACTGCAAACGGAGCACACCACTGCTCTGACTGTCTCCCCCATACCTGAACTGGATTAATAGAATAAGTCTAAAAAGCACCTAGCGACCTTACCTTCTTCCCCTCAGCGAGCAATCACACAGGCTTACCGAAGTCCCCTTACGCCGAAGCCCACTTAGCCAAGGCCCAGGACTCTGCTTCCACGGACTCCACTTAGCCAAAGCCCAGGACTCTGCTTCCACGGACTCCACTTAGCCAAAGCCCAGGACTCTGCTTCCACGGACTCACTTAGCCAAAGCCCAGGACTCTGCTTTCACGGACTCACTTAGCCAAAACCCAGGACTCTGCTTCCACGGACTCCACTTAGCCAAAGCCCAGGACTCTGCTTCCACGGACTCCACTTAGCCAAAGCCCAGGACTCTGCTTCCACAGACTCCACTTAGCCAAAGCCCAGGACTCTGCTTCCACAGACTCCCCCTTAGCCAAGGCCCAGGACTCTGCTTCCACAGACCCCCACTTAGCCAAAGCCCAGGACTCTGCTTCCACAGACCCCCACTTAGCCAAAGCCCAGGACTCTGCTTCCACGGACCCCCACTTAGCCAAAGCCCAGGACTCTGCTTCCACGGACCCCCACTTAGCCAAAGCCCAGGACTCTGCTTCCACGGACCCCCACTTAGCCAAAGCCCAGGACTCTGCTTCCACGGACCCCCACTTAGCCAAAGCCCAGGACTCTGCTTCCACGGACCCCCACTTAGCCAAAGCCCAGAACTCTGCTTCCACGGACTCCCACTTAGCCAAAGCCCAGGACTCTGCTTCCACGGACTCCGCTTGGCCAAAGCCCAGGACTCTGCTTCCACGGACTCCGCTTAGCCAAAGCCCAGGACTCTGCTCCCACGGACGACGCTGCCCGCTCTGACAAGAAGTCCTGCCTTTTAAAGTGCGCGCTCGACGCTGACGTCACTCGCGCCTGCGCAGTTCCCCCTCCTCCACAGGTATTGACCAGGTAGGCTTACCTCTGAGCTCCCAGCTGAATCACAAGCTGTAACTTGCTCCCGATTCAACCCTAAGGTTCAGCCAGCATATGTCTAGGGGACGACAGCCTCTGGCCCAGCCAAACTGAGAAATCTCGTTTGTGTGGATGCTGTGTGATGTGTCGCCCGGTTACAAATCCGAACCACAAAATATCAGACAGTACACCGTGTGCAATTAACTTTATAAATCTTAACCTGACTATAGGGTTTGTAACGAAAATAAAAAGAAAAAGGGCCTATTTTAATGAAACAGTCAAATGTGCATGTTGGAGCTCTCGGAATCATCCATTCGTTCCCCATTGACCTTCTCCGAGCATCGCTGACCGTCAGACCCTCACTCCGAGTCCACTCCATCCAGCAGTCTACCAACTCTTTCCAATCGTGTCTTCTCTCTTCATCTCTCACCGACGAAAGACCATGAAATCCCTGCTCCCAGACCCACAAGAAAGAACAACATGCCTCTCATTGGCTAGAATACATTCCCAAGCCCCCATTATCTCTAGTCATAACCCAAACATTGCTGCTACAGAGAAACCATTACCTCAGCAGTGGAACATTACAGAGAAGCCATTACATTAGCAGTGAAACCTTGCAGCGTGTTACTCATACATATAACTATGTTTGTCAACGTGGAGATGAGAGCAAATTTGTAAATCTAGCAGGAGCAAAGGATTTTGGGAATGGTGAGTGTGGAGCACCGCGGGAGGTGGGACAGGGGGCGGAGAAGGAGTGATGAAGGAGCGGTGGGTGGGTGGGTGGTGGAGGTGATGCGGGTGCCGACACACTCAACCCTGAGATACCTGGCAAGGTTATTTAATTCCAAATTATTGGTGTATGGATCATTATAGAATATCTCTCTGGTGCTTCCTGCTCCCCCACCATTCCCTTCCCCTTTTCCCAAAAATGATTCCCCTCTCCCTGCCCCTTTACCCACTCTCAGTCCACAATAGAGACCCATATCAGAATCTAGTTTATCATCACTCACATAGGTCATGAAATTTGTTGTTTTTCTGCTGCAACAATACAATGCAATACATAAAGTTACTGCAGTACTGTGCAAAAGTCTTAGGTACCCTAGCTCTATATGTGCCTAAGACTTTCACACAGTACTGTAGAGTTATAGAGCATTACAGCACAGAAACTGACCCTTCAGCCCATCCAGATTCTGCTAAACTATGATGCTGCCTAGTCCCATTGACATACACCCAGACCACATTTAATGTATTTAGTGTTTCAGTAGCATTGGAGTATGTATTGTTTGGTTAATCATTCTTGTTTGTTTAAATAATTTAAATAGTTGAGAGGTTAATTGGTCATTGTAAATTCTCCCGTGATTAGGCTAGCGTTAAATTGGGGGATAGCTGGGCAGTGTGGCTTGAAGGGCCTGTTCCACTCTGTATCTCAAAAAAACAAATTTTTTATATGTTAAAATACATGAATTGCATATGTCATCACATTACCACGGGATACGTGTGTGCCTCTCTTAAAGTAAACACACAGTTCAATTCACATTTCAGACTCCCGTGACTTCCTTTGAATTAGTTTAATGTTTTGAAGCTACCTCGGACTACAGTCCCCCATAACCCTCCCATCCACGGACCTATCCAAATTTGTCTCAAATGTTGAAATCAAACCCGCATGCCTTTTGCTTTCTGTACTGATATGAGTTCATACTGCCATGAACACCTCCTGAATCTCATTTGAAGAAAAATAATTCTGCAATATTGTGAAGAAATATACACTTGGGAGATCACTTGGCCGAGTATCTTCATTCCATCTGCCAGAAAAAGTGGAATCTCCCGGTGACCACCCATTTCAATTCTACATCCATTCCCATTCCGACATGCCAGTCCATGGGCTACTCTACTGTCACGATGAGGCCACACTCAGATTGGAGAAGCAACACCTAATTTTCCATCTGGGTCACCTCAAACCGATTGCATGAACATCGACTTCTCAAACTTCCAGTAATTCACCACACTCCCCCTCCTCTCCTTCACAATTCGCCATTCCTGTTTCCCTCTCTTATCTCATCTCCTTAACTGCCCATCACCTCCCTGTGGTGCTCCTCCCACTTCCCTTTCTTCCATGGTCTTCTGTCATCTCCTATCAGATTCCCCCTCCTCCAGCCCTTTATCTCTTTCACCAATCAACTTCCCAGCTCGTTATTTCACCCCTTCCCCTCTCTCAGTTTCACCTATGGCCTGTTCCTCCCCTCCCCCCCCAAACTCTTACTCCAACTCCTCCCTTTCCTTCTCGCGCCGAGACCTGATGAAGGGTCTTGGCCGGAAACATCGGCTATACTCTTTTGTATAGGTGCTGCCTGGCCTGCTGAGTTCCTCCAGCATTTTGTATGTGTAGCACTTGCTTTCCCTGTTTTGACATGCCAGTACTGTGAAAGAGAGCCTGACAAACTGCCGTTAGATTACCCATCGAGAAGGTCTGTGGCCAAGCGTAATGAATGGCTATAGCCATTTAGAATCTCTAAGTCAAGCTACAGGACATGACAGATGCTTGGTGGCTCTGCTAAGGTTTCCATGGATCTGGGTGCAGATAGAGAATAGAAAGGTCAGAACAAAACCACAAACACGAGGAAGTCTGCAGACGCCAAAAATCCAGAACAACATGCACAAGATACTGGAGGGACTCAGCAGGCCAGGCAACATCGATAGAAATAGTCAAAGTTTCGGGCTGAGATCTTTCTTCAGGACTGAGAGGGAAGGAGTAAGATGCCTGAATTAAAATGTGGGAGAGTGGGGTCGAAGGGGAAGGAGGGTAGCTGGAAGGTGACAGGTGAAGCCAGGTTGGTGGGAAAGGTAAAGAGTTGGAGAACAACAAATCTGATAGGAGAGGAGAGTGGACCACAGGAGAGAGGGAAGGAGGAAGGGACCCAGGGGTAGTGAAAGGTCAGAGTGGAGAACTGTAGAAATTTGCAAATGTCTTTGGTGATATGCCAACCTCCTCAAACTCCTAATGAAATATAGCTGTTGTAACTGCTTAGTAAATGCATCGATATGTTGGGCCCAGGATAGATCTTCAGAGATATTGACTCCTGTGTGTGTCCCTCTCCCTCTCCCTCATTCAAGGACTCATCTGTGGATCTGAACGAATACACCACAGTTGTCACAGACTTTATAAAAGCAGTCATAGATGAGTGTGTCCCCACAAAATCATTCAGAGTCTTCGCTAACCAGAAGCCCTGGATGAACCATGAGATCTACAATCTGCAGAAGGTCAGATCAGAGGCAATCAGGTCTGGCAACCAAGTAAGAAGCACATAAAATAAAATAATCCACGTGGCCACGGGGAAAACATACAAACTCCATACAAAGGATGCCGGAATTGAACTCTGAACTCTGAACCCTATATATACTGTATGCACAGTTGCAATGAGAATGTTATTTGCAGCATCATCACAGGACAGTAGCATTAGACATGTAAGACGTAAGGTAGTGGAAAGGGTCTCCAGTATCATAATCTAGTTTAATACCACTGGCACATGTCATGAAATTTGTTAACTTTGTGGCAGCAGTACAATTCAATACATGCTAAATATAGAAAAAAAACTAAATTATAGTAAGTATATATGTATGTTAAATAGTTAAATTAAAATAATTTGTACAAAAACATAAATCTTAAAAAATAGTGAGGGTTCAATGTCCATTCAGAACTCAGATGGCAGAGGGGAAGCAGTTGTTCCTGAATCGTTGAGTGTGTGTCTTCAGGCTTCTGTACCTCCTCCCTAATGGTAGCAACGAGAAGAGGGCATGTCCTGGGTGATGGGGGTTTCAAGATTTTAGGGATGAACATCACTGGTTCATCTTGGTTCATCAACACAACATCAATAGCAGGGAATGCACAACAGTGACTAGACTACCTGAGGTGCCTAAGGAGAACTAATCTGCCCCAAATATGGCTGACCAACTTGAACCAATGTGTGATAGAGCATACTGACACCGAGTGACAGTGTGGGACTCTAGCTGCAGCAAGACAGATCACAAAACACTCCAACTCTCAGCACGTCACTGGGACTCAATCACTGGACCTGGAGACAATCTACAACTCTCAATGCCTACGGCGTGATTGTGATATCATTAAAGACCCATCCCATTCCAGACACTGTCTGCTCAATCTCCTGACATCTGTATGAGATACAGAAACAAGACAGTAAGACTGAAAAACAGCTTCTTCTCGCGGGCTGTTGTGCAGCTGAATAATGCTACACCCCGCTTCCCAATGGTCTTTGAGTGTTATGGTCTATCAAAGCCACTTGTTATATTTAAATATGGGGTTTTGTTTTAAAATTACGCCGTACCGCATGCATTGTAAATATCTGTTTTGCACAGACTGGAGTAGCACCACAATCTCGTCTTGAGCAATGACAATAAAATTCTATTATATTCATAAGAAAAACAAATTAACTATGCAAGTTATACAAAATTATTTAATAGGTAAATGGAATGTTAAATAATTTTGAATAACTTATATTGTAGTGTAAGTGCCAATAGGGTTAATATTCTGAGGTAGTGATTAGAGTTGGCAGGTTGGTTCAAAGAACGAATGGTTGAGGGAATTAAGATGAAAGGGTTAGCCTTCTTTGTCACATGTACATCAAAACATAGAGAGAAATATATCATTTGTGCCCACGTCCAACACAGTCTGAAGATCGTGACGGGGCATCCCGCAAATGTCGCCAACATAGAATGCCCATAGCTCACTAACCCCAAATGTAGTCTAGGTCCTTGGAATGTGGGAGGAAACCAGAGCACCAGGAGGAACCCCACACAATCCAGGGAGAACTCCTACGGATAGTGGCGGCATTGAACCTGGATCACTGGCGCTGTGAAGTGTTACACTATCCGCTACGCTACTGTGTGTCACACTGTAGTGACCCAATCTTTTCCTGATGTCCCATGAAAACAAATTCCCCCTATTATTCCCATGTGCTTGCAGTAGGAAAAAGTTCAATAGGGGGGATAAGCTCTGTGCATATCAGTATCAGAATTCTGATTTTGATTTAAAGAATCAGGTTTAATATCACTGGCATATGTCATGAAATTTGTTAACTTAATAGCAGCAGTTCAATGAAAGACATAATAATAGAGCAAAAAGAGAAAAATATCAATTACAGAAAGTGTATATATACAGTAAAATAGTTAAATAAAATGCAAAATTAGGAAATTGAAAAAGTAGGAGTAGAGTTCATGGGTTCAATGTCCATTCAGAAATTGGATGGCAGAGGGGAAGAAGCTGTCCCTGAATCACTGAGTGTGTGTCTTCAGGCTCCTGTACCTCCTCCCTGATGGCAGAGGGAAGAAGCTGTCCCTGAATCACTGAGTGTGTGCCTTTAGGCTTCTGTACCTCCTCCCTGAATATTATAGAGCCCAGTGCCATGATGGAGCTGACTTGTTTTAAAACTTAAATAAATATAAAAATTTAAACAACACACACAAAATGCTGGTGGAACACAGCAGGCCAGGCAGCTTCTATAAGAAGCACTGTTGACGTTTCGGGCTGAGACCCTTCGTCAGGACTAACTGAAAGGAAAGTAAGAGATTTGAAAATAGTTGGGGGAGGGGGAAAATGCAAAATGATAGGAGAAGACTGGAGGGGGTGGAATGAAGCTAAGAGCTGGAAAGGTGATACAGAGCTGGAGAAGGGAAAGGATCATGGGACAGGAGGCCTCGGGAAAAAGAAAGGAGGAGGGGGGAGCACTAGAGATGGAGAACAGGGAGGGTGATGGGCAGAGAGAGAGAAAAAAAACAAACAACTATGTCAGGGATAGCGTAAGAAGGGGAGGAGGGGCATGAACAGAAGTTAGAGAAGTCAATGTTCACGCCATCAGGTTGGAGGCTACCCAGACGGAATATAAGGTGTTGTTCCTCCAACCTGAGTGTGGATTCATCTTGACAGTAGAGGAGACCATGGATAGACATTTCAGAATGGGAATGGGATGTGGAATTAAAATGTGTGGCCACTGGGAGATCCTGCTTTCTCTGGCGGACTGAGTGTAGGTGTTCAGCGAAACGGTCTCCCAGTCTGCGTCGGGTCTCTCCAATATATAAAAGACCGTACTGGGAGCACCGGATGCAGTATACCACACCAGCCGACTCACAGGTGAAGTGTCGCCTCACCTGGAAGGAATGTCTGGGGCCCTGAATGGTGGTGAGGGAGGAAGTGTAAGGGCAGGTGTAGCATTTGTTCTGCTTGCAAGGATAAATGCCAGGAGGAAGATCAGTCGGAAGGGATGGGGGGGACGAGTGGACAAGGGAGTTGCGTAGGGAGCGATCCCTGCGGAAAGCAGAAAAGGGGGGGGGGAAGATGTGCTTGGTAGTGGGATCCCATTAGAGGTGGCGGAAGTTACGGAGAATTATACGTTGGACCTGGAGTCTGGTGGGGTGGTAGGTGAGGATAAGGGGAACCCTATCCCGAGTGGAGTGGCGGGCAGATGGGGTGAGGGCAGATGTGCGGGAAATGGGAGAGATGCGTTTGAGAGCAGAGTTGATGGTGGAAGAAGGGAAGCCCCTTTGTTTAAAAAAGGAAGATATCTCCTTCGTCCTGGAATGAAAAGCCTCATCCTGAGAGCAGATGCGGCAGAGACAGAGGAATTGTGAGAAGGGGAATGGCATTTTTGCAAGAGACAGGGTGGGAAGAGGAATAGTCCAAGTAGTTGTGAGAGTCTGTAGGCTTATAGTAGATATCAGTAGATAAAAAGGTGTGGTCTTTTATATATTGGTGAGACCAGACACAGAATGGGAGACCGTTTCGCTGAATACCTACACTCAGTCCGCCATAGAAAGCAGGATCTCCCAGTGGCCACACATTTTAATTCCACGTCCCATTCCCATTCTGATATGTCTATCCATGGCCTCCTCTACTGTCCAGATGAAGCCACACTCAGGTTGGAGGAACAACACCTTATATACCGGCTGGGTAGCCTCCAACCTGATGGCATGAACATTGATTTCTCTAACTTCCGTTAATGCCCCTTCTCCCCTTCTTACCCTATCCCTGACATATTCAGTAGTTTGTTTTTTTTTCTCTCTCTCTGCCCATCGCTCTGCCTGTTCTCCATCTCCCTATGGTGCTCACCCCTCCCCCTTTCTTTCTCCCTAGGCCTCCCGTCCCATGATCCTTTCCCTTCTCCAGTTCTGTATCCCTTTTGCCAATCACCTTTCCAGCTCTTAGCTTCATCCCACCCCCTCCGGTCTTCTCCTATAATTTCGCATTTCCCCCTCCCCTGCCCCACTACTTTCAAATCTCTTAGTACCTTTCCCTTCAATTAGTCCTGACGAAGGGTCTCGGCCTGAAACGTCGACAGCGCTTCTCCTTATAGATGCTGCCTGGCCTGCTGTGTTCCACCAGCATTTTGTGTGTGTTGTTTTTATAAAAATTTAAACCAGAAATAGGTTATGGTGAAGAGAACAGAGTTGATGTTTCAAGTTTGAGGTGTGAATGTATTCCGATAAAGGGCATCTGACCTGAAGTATTTCTTTTCCCACAGATGCTGACTGACCGCTGACTATTTCCAATACTGTCTGTAATATGACAAAAGAGCTTACACTAGCATAACTCCTTTAATTCTTGTGAAATTTTACTGCAATAAAGATTTTTAAAAAGGTTTTTAATTATATTGTTTGAAATACAAAGTTTTTTAGTGCCTGCTTTGTAAACGTTATTTTTGGAAAGAAAGATCTTGACTCATCCTTGTCACATATTTTAAAGACAGTTCTAGTGGTAACTGAGATTTAGCTCTGTGGCTTCTGGTTCAGTTGTGTGGCTCCCTTGGGACTCTGTGTTCTGAGTAGTAATTATCCTCCGGCTGTCAGTGTTTCATTCCTGTGAACTGTTTGTAACCCTGACAGTGTGCAAGTCCAAAACATAGCTGAGACCCGCATTCCCACATGGCACATCCATTCCACCAGTCTCTCACACGTTCACACATAGAAGGCTCCAAATCCCATTCTCTGGTTCACTGGTGACACCAACGGCAGGGGAGCTGTGGGGACTCGGTTGTTACGTGGACCAGGCCCTCATGCCTGGGAGTCGCCTGTCGCAGCTGCCAAGGAAGCAGATGCCAGAGCTGGCTGTATGCTGCTGGATTCTGTGTGGGGTTGGGGCTGGCCCCTTCTGTTGGTACTACCCTCTGGTGTATGCTCGATAGAAGACAGGTTGGGTTGCCATCGTCTGCAGTTGTACTTGTTCTAAAATGAGGAACTGGTGCGGGCTTGTTCTTGCAGAAACATGGCTCCAGGACAACATCCATGAACCATCGACCTACAGGCCATGACACTCAGGGACCTGGGCTACATTATATTTATTTGTTGGTTCTGTGTTTTCCACCATAGCTGTTTCATTTGGCTGTATTCATGTGCATGGTTGAATGACAACTTGAATCTATAGTTTTGTGCAAAAGGCTAAGTCATCTATCTCTGTCCTTCCATCTATATCTATATCTATCCTTCGGGTGCCCAAGACTTTTGCACACGAGGAGTGTAAAATGAGTTTGTAACTCTGGCAGAAGCAAAGGATGTTGGGAATGGCGAGGATGGAGGGCCATGGGAGATGTGTGGGACAGGTGGCAGAGAAAGAGGGGGTGGTGATGCAGGTGCAGACACATCCAGCCCTGAGACACCAGGCAAGGTCAGTTGATTCCAAACAATTGGTTTATTGATCATTACAGAATATCTCTCTCATGCTTCCCACTCCCTCCCCTCTCCCTTCCCCTTTTCCCAACCATGATTCCCCTCTCCCTGTCCCCTTCCCACTCTCAGTCCACAATAGAGACCCATATCAGAATCAGGCTTATCATCACTCACATATGTCATGATATTTGTTTCTTTTTTACACAGTAGTACAGTGAAATACATAAAATTACTGTGCATATGTCTTAGGCACCCCTTTTGCACAGTTCTGTGCATTCAGGCTGCACGTTAGGTGTTTGTAACGTTAGGGGTTAAGACAATATATTAAACCCTTACTGTGTAGCCTTCAAAATCAAAGTTGAAAAGTATTGTCTAAGTACCATCTACCATATTGAGATTAATGGATTCACAGGCAAAGAAATCAAAGAAATAGCTGAAGGAAGGCACACACTCAGTGATTCAGGAACAGCTTCTTCCCCTCTGCCATCAGGGAGGAGGTACAGGAGCCTGAAGACACACACTCAGTGATTCAGGAACAGCTTCTTCCCCTCTGCCATCTGATTTCTGAATGGGCACTGAACCCATGAACACTATCTCATTTCTATCTTTGCACTACTCATTTTAACTTCACTATTTAATAAGCATATTTTCTCTATATTTATTATCATGTATTACACTGTACTGCTGCTGTAAATTTAACAAAATTTCACAACATATGCTGGTGGTATTAAACCTGATTCTGGAATTTACAAACAAATTATTGCCAACTAGCTGGACTGTTGTGAATCTTTAAAGGAGCCATGCTAGTTATCCATATTCCGGGGAGTTAGAGCACCTAAACCTCGCAAGCTAGTGTGATGGGCGAGTGTCGTAACAGGGCCTGCACCCCTATAGCCAACTCCTGATGGTCCTGCCTGCCCGGAAATAGGATGATTGTAGTCATAGATGAGAGCCAATCCAAGATGTCTCTTTCTCCTCCAGTCCATATTCTTCCTAGTCCATGAGATATTGCCGAACACCTCAAACAGTATGTATATCCAAAATTCTCATGGTGAAGACTTGCTCCCCATCAACAAAGTTGGATGGTGGTGGGGCCAGTGGGCTGGCAGCCACAGGTTTTAACTTGGAAATATGGAAAGTGGGTCTGACCGAGGCTCTCGTGGAGTTGCAAGGTGAAAGCCGCCAGGTTCACTTTCCCAAGAATCCTGAAGGCGCCAATTTCCTGAACTCTACTCGGAGAGGCAAATCCTGAGCTGATAGCCCGACCTGTTGTCCCGGCTGCAAAACTGGTCCCTGTCTTCTCTTGTGGTTAGCCTTTATTTCAGCCTTCTGTGTAGAAAATCTCCCTTGCCCTAGTTAATCTCTTCTTGCAACATCAGACAAGTTCTTCAGCTGCAGGAACCCCAATGTCCGCCTCCTGCTCAGGGAGAATATACAAATTGGCATTCGAAAGGGGACATCCTCTGCCCATATCAAATGGTCACTCCACTCATTTGGTCTTTCAGAGGCCAGGCAGGCATTTTAGGGTACGTCCCATATCTTGGGTCTGACCGTTGGACTGTGGGTGAAACCCAGAGGAAAGACTTGCTATTACCCCAGTTTGCAAAACCCCCTCAGGAAACACGATGCGAATTGTGTCAGATCAGGGTCTGCAATGTCCACTGGAAAACCATGGATCCTGAAGACCTGCTACAGGACAGTCTTGGCCATCTCCACCACAGATGGAAGTCTGTCCAAGTCGATGAATTTGCAGGCCTTTGAAAAGCAATCCACAGTTACCACGATTGTAGTCTTCCCCTTGGAAGGAGGAGGACCTGTGACTAAGTCCATGACGATGTGCACCCATGGTCTGTCCAGAACAGGCAGGGGTGAAGAAGCCCTTGAGGCCAGGTATGGGACTCTTTGTTCTGGGTGTACACCTGACACACCTGCACATACTGCCAATCTTCCATCATCATTCCAGGCCACCAATACCTCCTCTAGATAAACTCGAGGGTCCTGGCAATGCCTGCGTGAGCACTCATTCTCAATGAATGTCCTCACTGGGGTACCAGGGACCAGATGGAACTTGGGATGAACAGCCAACCTGGAGGACTGCTCTTAGGAATTTCCCCTTGCACTTGGTCCTTGCAAAGAAATGTCAACTCCCCAATGAATTGGCACTACCACCTTGGCCTGGGGCAAAATGGTGGACAGCTGCTCCTCAAACTGATGGGCCAAGGCATCTGGCTTCTTAAGTCAGGATGAAATTAAAGTGGTTAAAGAACAAAGAGCACCTGGCCTGCCTGCAGCTCAACCTCTTGCCCTCCTGAACACAAACCAGGTTCTTGTGTTCTGTCCAAACGATAAAAGGGTTCTTGGCCCTTTAGCCAGTGCCATCATTCTTCGAAAGTTAACAACTGCAAGAAGCTCCTGATGCCCGATGCTACATTTCATCCTGTTGGAGATAGCCATCTGAAAAAGAACGCACACGTTTATTGTCCGAATGTGTCCGTTGAGACAACACCCACTCCATTGACCAAGGTGTCCACCTCCATGAGGCCCATGTATGACCTGCTTCCCTGCAGGAACAGCAGCACCCTTCACTCCAACACCGGGATCTCTCTTCAGCAGAGATTCTGAAGTGGTCGATGTGTATGCGCTCGACAGGATCACGAACTGAGCACAAAGCAAACTCCAGACAAAGTCACTGGTCGGTTTACAGTTGAGCACTCAGCCTCTCTCCGGGTGCTCCTTAAACGCTCAATCCTTGGTGCTCAAAACATAATTGCCAATTAGCAAGACTGTCCTGAATCTTTAAAGTTATTCTTACTCCAGGAAGCTGGCGGAGCTGGGTGCACGTGGTAATAGTAATAGATTATTGTGGCACCACTCAGCCAAGTTTCCAATATCCATCCAATATGAGGCCATAAGACATAGGAGCAGAATTAGGCCATCTGGCCCCTTGCGTCTGCTCCGCCATTCATTCATGGCTGATCCTTTTTTTCTCTCCTCCTCAACCCCAGTTCCCAGCCTTCTCCCCGTAACCTTTGATGCCATGTCCAAACAAGAACCTATTAATCTCTGCCTAAGTACACCCAATGACCTGACCTCAAATTCCACAAATTCACCACCCTTTGGCTAAAGACGTTTCTCTGCATCTCTATTTTGAAAGGGTGCCCCTCTATATGCTGTGCATCAAAATTGTTGCTGTGTATGCCAATTTACAATCATGATTTTAAAGTTCAAAGTAAATTTATTATCAAAGTACATATACCGCCCTGAAATCCATTTTCTTGTGGGCACACTCAATAAATCTATAGAATAATAACCATAACAGAATCAATGAGCAACTGCACCAATTTGGTCATTGAACCAATGTGCAAAAACAACAAACTGTGCAAAGACTAAAAGATAGAAATAATAAGAATAAATAAATAAGCAATAAATATCGAGACCACGAGAGTCCTTGAAATTGAGTCCATAGGTAGTGGGAACATTTCAATGATGGGGCAGGTGAAGTTGAGTGAAGTTATCCCCTTCGGTTCAAGAGCTGGATGGTTGAGGGATAATAACTGTTTCTGAACCTGGTGGTGTGAGTCCTGAAGCTCTTGTCTATTCTACCTGATGGCAGCAGCAAGAAAAGGGCATGACCTGGGCGATGGGGGCCCCTGATGATGGTTGCTGCTCTCCCATGACAGTGTTTCATGTACACGTTTGTACATCAGAAAGTCTGCAGATGCTGGAAATCCAAAGCAACACACACACAATGCTGGAGGAACTCAGCAGGTCAGGCAGCATCTATGGAAATCAATAAACAGTTGATGTTATGTAGATGTGATCAATGGTTGGGATGGCTTTACCTGTGATGGACTGGGTAAGATTTTCCGTTCAACCTGATTCTGGTGTTTACGCCAATCACACAGATTTTCAGTGGACATAGTGTACTGTGGAATGTCCCGAAAGCCATTATAAAAATGCAAGTCTTTCCATCTGCCATAAAGGAAGCCAGCAGGGTCAATCATTGCTGTTTGACATGACCAGGTGATTAGCAAACACGAGGAAATCTGCAGATGCTGGAAATTCAAGCAACACACACAAAATGCTGGTGGAACGCAGCAGGCCAGGCAGCATCTATAGGGAGAAGCACTGTCGACATTTTACGCCAAGACCCTTCGTCAGGACTAACTGAAAGGAAAGATAGTAAGAGATCTGAAAGTAGGAGGGAGAAGAAATGCAAAATGATAGGAGAAGACCAGAGGGAGTGGGATGAAGCTAAGAGCTGGAAAGGTGATTGGCGAAAGGGATACACAGCTGGAGAAGGGAAAGGATCATGGGACGGGAGGTCGAGGGAGAAAGAAAGGGGGAGGGGAGCACCAGAGGGAGATGGAGGACAGGCAGAGTGATGGGCAGAGAGAGAAAAAAAAAGAGGAGGGGGCAGAAACTAAATATATCAGGGATGTGGTAAGAAGGGGAGGAGAGGCATTAACGGAAGTTAGAGAAGTAAATGTTCATGCCATCAGGTTGGTGGCTACCCAGACAGTATATAACGTGTTGTTCCTCCAACCTGAGTGTGGCTTCATGTTGACAGTAGAGGAGGCCATGTCCACCCTATAGATGCTGCCTGGCCTGCTGCGTTCCACCAGCATTTTGTGTGTGTTGTCAGGTGATTAGCTAATTGGGTTGTCAGTAACATCAATGCAATTTTGCTTTCTTCTACATATGCTTCCTGGCAACTGCATTTTATTTTGTTGTTTCAGATTTACAATAGTTGGATTTTCCAGCTAATAGTTTGAGCTGTTTTTGTTTATTTTCCCCTCTCCTGCCTTTGATTTGTTGAGCATTTCCAACAGTTTTGACTTTTTTTCAGATTTCTGAATCAGAATCAGGCCCTTCCGGAAAGATGGTATGTTTGGATACAACAGCTTCTCCGGTGCTAACCAAAGAAGTTTTTGCCTTTTTAAAAAAACATCTTTTTTTACTTTCACAAAACTTAGCAGGACATTAAGAACTTCAAGTGCTGCAGGCCTACCCCATCAGCGAGATGCTTGTAGGCGGTGGAGCTGGACTCACTGCACACTGTTACTGTCTGCTACCAAAAGGCTTTGGAGTCAGTGTGCAGTGAGTGATTGTCTTGGACATTTCTCTTGTAATTGCAAGATCCTGTTTGCCAATGGTAATGTAAAATACTACCATGAGTCAGTTTTCCTTGCTGATGGGGGAGATAGACAGCGAGGGAGCTGTGTGGCCTCAAGCCTTGGGTTTGCCTGACCAGCAGAGGAGATGGCTGAGGCCCATAGTACATCATCCATGCTGAGCTAGGGCAGGAGAGGTGCTGTCCCCTCCTATCAGTGTTGCCCTCTAGTGTTTACTCAGGGGAAGACAGGCTGGACTGCATGCATGCATACTTTCACCTGCATACTGCTGAGACCTGCTTGTTCTTGGGCTAATACACATACATCATTAATTTGCAGGACATGTCACTCAGGGACATACACACTAATATATATATACACACACACACAGATATTCTTTGTGTGTGTGACTATATGTTGTTATCTTTGTATTGAGTATGACTGTTGGTGCTGTGTTTTGCACCTTGGTCCTGGAGGAATGCTGTTTCATTTGGCTGCATTCATGGGTATTCATGTATGGTTGAATGATAATTAAACTTGAACTTGTACTTAATATTGCTGGCTTATGTTGTGAATTTGTTGTTTAGCAATATATTTCAGTACATAGTAAAACAAACCCTGTAAATTACAATAAGAAATATATTTTCAAAAATAAATAAGTAGTACAAAAGCTATTCGTTAGTATACATGCATTCAATGTCCATTCAGAATTGGATGGCATAGGGGAGGAAGCTGTTCCTGAATCATTGAGAGTGTGCCTGGAAGACTGGCTGGAAACATATGCGTTGTGAGGAGAAGAGGTCAGCTCCATGCCTGACAATCCAACCCTTCTCTCAAGCTCTCTATTCTCTCCTTCTCTCATTCTCCACCCGCACTTTCCTGCGTTCCTCCCCCACTGTTCACAGTACCCTTTGTTCATAGCACACACTCTGTTCACAGCGCACACTGTTGTCATTACCCACTCTGTTCACATTCGCACTATTGTCATTACAAACCTGTTCACATTGCCCACACTGTTCACATTCGCACTATTGTCATTACAAACCTGTTCACATTGCCCACACTGTTCACATTCGCACTATTGTCATTACAAACCTGTTCACATTGCCCACACTGTTCACATTCGCACTATTGTCATTACAAACCTGTTCACATTGCCCACACTGTTCACATTCGCACTATTGTCATTACAAACCTGTTCACATTGCCCACACTGTTCACATTCGCACTATTGTCATTACAAACCTGTTCACATTGCCCACACTGTTCACATTCGCACTATTGTCATTACAAACCTGTTCACATTGCCCACACTGTTCACATTCGCACTATTGCCATTACAAACCTGTTCACATTGCCCACACTGTTCACATTCGCACTATTGTCATTACAAACCTGTTCACATTGCCCACACTGTTCACATTCGCACTATTGTCATTACAAACCTGTTCACATTGCCCACACTGTTCACATACACACTATTGTCATTACAAACCTGTTCACATTGCCCACACTGTTCACATACACACTATTGTCATTACAAACCTGTTCACAGCGCCCACACTCTGTTCTCATTACCCACTGTTCTGTTAGGAACGCGGCCGGATGGATCCAAACGCAGGACGCAGACACTGAAGTACTAGGGGGAGGACAGGATGGGGCTGCCATGGCATTTAAGGGTAGAGCTGGGGTTCAGATAGATAGAGTTCAGGCAGGCAGAGCGGAGCGGGGCTCCCGGGGTTCAGGCAGGCGGAGCGGAGCGGGGCTCCCGGGGTTCAGGCAGGCAGAGCGGAGCGGGGCTCCCGGGGTTCAGGCAGGCGGAGCGGAGCGGGGCTCCCGGGGTTCAGGCAGGCGGAGCGGAGCGGGGCTCCCGGGGTTCAGGCAGGCGGAGCGGAGCGGGGCTCCCGGAGTTCAGGTAGACGGAGCGGAGCGGGGCTCCCGGGGTTCAGGTAGACGGAGCGGAGCGGGGCTCCCGGGGTTCAGGCAGGCGGAGCGGAGCGGGGCTCCCGGGGTTCAGGTAGACGGAGCGGAGCGGGGCTCCCGGGGTTCAGGCAGGCGGAGCGGAGCGGGGCTCCCGGGGTTCAGGTAGACGGAGCGGAGCGGGGCTCCCGGGGTTCAGGCAGGCGGAGCGGAGCGGGGCTCCCGGGGTTCAGGCAGGCAGAGCGGAGCGGGGCTCCCGGGGTTCAGGTAGACAGAGCGGAGCGGGGCTCCCGGAGTTCAGGCAGGAAGAGCGGAGCGGGGCTCCCGGGGTTCAGGTAGACAGAGCGGAGCGGGGCTCCCGGGGTTCAGGTAGACAGAGCGGAGCGGGGCTCCCGGAGTTCAGGTAGACAGAGTGGAGCGGGGCTCCCGGGGTTCAGGCAGCAGAGCGGAGCGGAGCTCCCGGGGTTCAGGTAGACAGAGCGGAGCGGGGCTCCCGGAGTTCAGGCAGGCGGAGTGGAGCGGGGCTCCCGGGGTTCAGGCAGGCAGAGCGGAGCGGGGCTCCCGGGGTTCAGGTAGACAGAGTGGAGCGGGGCTCCCGGGGTTCAGGTAGACAGAGCGCAGCGGGGCTCCCGGGGTTCAGGTAGACAGAGCGGAGCGGGGCTCCCGGAGTTCAGGCAGGCAGAGCGGAGCGGGGCTCCCGGAGTTCAGGCAGGCAGAGCGGAGCGGGGCTCCCGGAGTTCAGGCAGGCAGAGCGGAGCGGGGCTCCTCAGGCAGAGCGGAGCGGGGCTCCAGGAGTTCAGGTAGACAGAGCGGAGCGGGGCTCCCGGAGTTCAGGTAGACAGAGCGGAGCGGGGCTCCCGGGGTTCAGGTAGACAGAGCGGAGCGGGGCTCCCGGAGTTCAGGTAGACAGAGCGGAGCGGGGCTCCCGGGGTTCAGGTAGACAGAGCGGAGCGGGGCTCCAGGAGTTCAGGTAGACAGAGCGGAGCGGGGCTCCCGGAGTTCAGGTAGACAGAGTGGAGCGGGGCTCCCGGGGTTCAGGCAGGCAGAGCGGAGCGGAGCTCCCGGGGTTCAGGTAGACAGAGCGGAGCGGGGCTCCCGGAGTTCAGGCAGGCGGAGTGGAGCGGGGCTCCCGGGGTTCAGGCAGGCAGAGCGGAGCGGGGCTCCCGGAGTTCAGGCAGGCGGAGTGGAGCGGGGCTCCCGGGGTTCAGGCAGGCAGAGCGGAGCGGGGCTCCCGGGGTTCAGGTAGACAGAGTGGAGCGGGGCTCCCGGGGTTCAGGTAGACAGAGCGGAGCGGGGCTCCCGGGGTTCAGGTAGACAGAGCGGAGCGGGGCTCCCGGGGTTCAGGTAGACAGAGCGGAGCGGGGCTCCCGGGGTTCAGGTAGACAGAGCGCAGCGGGGCTCCCGGGGTTCAGGTAGACAGAGCGGAGCGGGGCTCCCGGAGTTCAGGCAGGCAGAGCGGAGCGGGGCTCCTCAGGCAGAGCGGAGCGGGGCTCCAGGAGTTCAGGTAGACAGAGCGGAGCGGGGCTCCCGGAGTTCAGGTAGACAGAGCGGAGCGGGGCTCCCGGGGTTCAGGTAGACAGAGCGGAGCGGGGCTCCCGGAGTTCAGGTAGACAGAGCGGAGCGGGGCTCCCGGGGTTCAGGTAGACAGAGCGGAGCGGGGCTCCAGGAGTTCAGGTAGACAGAGCGGAGCGGGGCTCCAGGAGTTCAGGTAGACAGAGCGGAGCGGGGCTCCCGGGGTTCAGGTAGACAGAGCAGAGCGGGGCTCCCGGGGTTCAGGCAGGCAGAGCGGAGCGGGGCTCCCGGAGTTCAGGCAGGAAGAGCGGAGCAGGGCTCCCGGAGTTCAGGTAGAGCAGAGCGGGGCTCCCGGGGTTCAGGAAGAGCGGAGCGGAGCTCCCGGAGTTCAGGAAGAGCGGAGCGGGGCTCCCGGAGTTCAGGCAGGCAGAGCGGAGCGAGGCTCCCGGGGTTCAGGAAGAGCGGAGCGGAGCTCCCGGAGTTCAGGAAGAGCAGAGCGGGGCTCCCGGAGTTCAGGCAGGCAAAGCGGAGCGAGGCTCCCGGGGTTCAGGAAGAGCGGAGTGGGCTCCCGGAGTTCAGGCAGAGCGGAGCGGGGCTCCCGGGGTTCAGGTAGACAGAGCGGAGCGGGGCTCCCGGAGTTCAGGCAGGCAGAGCGGAGCGGGGCTCCCGGGGTTCAGGAAGAGCGGAGCGGGGCTCCCGGAGTTCAGGAACAGCGGAGTGGGCTCCCGGAGTTCAGGAAGAGCGGAGTGGGCTCCCGGAGTTCAGGAAGAGCGGAGCGGGGCTCCCGGAGTTCAGGAAGAGCGGAGTGGGCTCCCGGAGTTCAGGAAGAGCGGAGCGGAGCTCCCGGAGTTCAGGAAGAGTGGAGCGGGGCTCCTGGAGTTCAGGAAGAGCGGAGCGGAGCTCCCGGAGTTCAGGAAGAGTGGAGCGGGGCTCCTGGAGTTCAGGAAGAGTGGAGCGGGGCTCCTGGAGTTCAGGCAGGCAGAGCGGAGCGGGGCTCCTGGAGTTCAGGTAGACAGAGCGGAGCGGGGCTCCCGGGGTTCAGGTAGACAGAGCGGAGCGGGGCTCCCGGAGTTCAGGCAGGCAGAGCGGAGCGGGGCTCCCGGAGTTCAGGTAGACAGAGCGGAGCGGGGCTCCCGGGGTTCAGGCAGGCAGAGCAGAGCGGGGCTCCCGGGGTTCAGGAAGAGCGGAGCGGGGCTCCCGGAGTTCAGGAAGAGCGGAGCGGGGCTCCCGGAGTTCAGGCAGGAAGAGCGGAGCGGGGCTCCCGGAGTTCAGGCAGGAAGAGCGGAGCTGGGCTCCCGGAGTTCAGGCAGGAAGAGCGGAGCGGGGCTCCCGGAGTTCAGGCAGGAAGAGCGGAGCGGGGCTCCCGGAGTTCAGGAAGAGCGGAGCGGGGCTCCCGGGGTTCAGGTAGACAGAGCGGAGCGGAGCTCCCGGAGTTCAGGCAGGAAGAGCGGAGCGGGGCTCCCGGAGTTCAGGAAGAGCGGAGCGGGGCTCCCGGGGTTCAGGTAGACAGAGCGGAGCGGAGCTCCCGGAGTTCAGGCAGGAAGAGCGGAGCGGGGCTCCCGGAGTTCAGGAAGAGCGGAGCGGGGCTCCCGGAGTTCAGGCAGGCAGAGCGGAGCGGGGCTCCCGGAGTTCAGGCAGGAAGAGCGGAGCAGGGCTCCCGGAGTTCAGGAAGAGCAGAGCGGGGCTCCCGGAGTTCAGGAAGAGCGGAGCGGGGCTCCCGGAGTTCAGGAAGAGCGGAGCGGAGCTCCCGGAGTTCAGGAAGAGCGGAGCGGGGCTCCCGGAGTTCAGGAAGAGCGGAGCGGGGCTCCCGGAGTTCAGGAAGAGCGGAGCGGGGCTCCCGGAGTTCAGGTAGACAGAGCGGAGCGGGGCTCCCGGAGTTCAGGCAGGAAGAGCGGAGCGGGGCTCCCGGAGTTCAGGTAGACAGAGCGGAGCGGGTCTCCCGGAGTTCAGGAAGAGCGGAGCGGGGCTCCTGGAGTTCAGGCAGGAAGAGCGGAGCGGGGCTCCTGGAGTTCAGGCAGGAAGAGCGGAGCGGGGCTCCTGGAGTTCAGGAAGAGTGGAGCGGAGCTCCTGGAGTTCAGGCAGGAAGAGCGGAGCGGGGCTCCTGGAGTTCAGGCAGGAAGAGCGGAGCGGAGCTCCTGGAGTTCAGGCAGGCAGAGCGGAGCGGGGCTCCCGGAGTTCAGGAAGAGCAGAGCGGGGCTCCTGAAGTTCAGGCAGGAAGAGCGGAGCGGGGCTCCCGGGGTTCAGGCAGGCAGAGCAGAGCGGGGCTCCTGAAGTTCAGGCAGGAAGAGCGGAGCGGGGCTCCTGGAGTTCAGGCAGGCGGATCGGAGTGGGCTCCCGGAGTTCGAGTTCAGGTAGACGGGCTCCCGGAGTTCAGGCAGGCAGAGTGGAATGCCCGCAATGTTCCCATTACACACTCTGTTCACAGCCGAAACATTCTGTTCACATTGCCCACACAACCTGTTCACATTACGCAATGTTTACCTTACCCACTGTTCCCATTCGCACTGTTGTAATTACCCACTCTGTTCACAGTGCACACTCTGTTCTCATAACCAACTGTTCACATTACACACTCAGTTCACATTCGCACTGTTGTCAATACCCACTCTCTTCACAGTACCGAATGTTCTCATAACCCAATTTTCACATTAGCCACTCTGTTCACAGTACACACTCTGTTTTCATTACCCACTGTGTTCTCATTACCCACTGTTCAGCTTTGCTCTGTTCTCATTACCCCCTCTGTTCCCATTACACTCTGTTGTCATTACACACTGTGGTCATTACACACTCTGTTCACATTCACAGTGTTGTCATTACACACGCTGTTCACATTTCCCACATTCTGTTCACATTCGCACTGTTATCATTACACACTCTGTTCACATTCACACTGTTGTCATTACACACTCTGTTCACATTGCCCACTGTTCTCATTACCCACTCTGTTCTCATTACACACTGTTCACATTACCCACTTATCGCATTACACACTCTGTTCAAATTACCCACTGTTTACATGACCCAATCGGTTCATATTACCCACTGTTCACAGCACACACTCTGTTCACATGACACACTATTCACATTAGCCACTCTATACTCATTACCCAATCTGTTCATATTACCCACTCTGTTCATATTACCCATTCTGTTCACATTACCCACTGTGTTTTCTTAACCCACTGTTCACATTACCCACTGTACACATTACTCACTCTGTTCTCATTACACACACTGTTCACATTAAACACTCTGTTCGCATTACCACTCTGTTCAAATTACCCACTCTGTTCACATTACCCACTGCTCTCATTACCCACTCTTTTCACATTACCCACTCTGTTCTCATTACACAGTCTGTTCACGTTACCCACAGTTCACATTACCCACTGTACACATTACCCACTCTGTTCTCATTTCCCAATGTTGAAATTACACATGGTTCACGTTGCCTACTGTTCACATTACATACTGTTCACAATCCCCACTCTGCTGACATTGCCCACTGTTCTCAATAACCACTCTGTTCTCATTACACAGTCTGTTCACATTACCCACTCTGTTCACATTAACCACTGTTCTCATTACCCGCTGCTCACTTTACTCGCTGTTCACATTACCCACTGTACACATTACCCATTCTGTTCTCATTTCCCAATGTTGAAATTACACACGGTTCACATTACATACTGTTCACAATACCCACTCTGTTCGTATTGCCCACTGTTCTCAATACCCACTCTGTTCTCATTACACACTCTGCTCACATTACACACTCTGTTCACATTACACACTTTGTTCAAATTGCCCACTCAGTTCACATTACCCACTGTTCAATTTACCCACAGTTCAGATTACCCACTGTTCTCATTACCCACTGTTCAATTTAATCACTGTTCACATTACACACTGTTCAAATTACCCCCACTGTTCACATTACCGACTCTGTTCACGTTACCCACTGTTCACATTACCCACTGTACACATTACCCACTCTGTTATCTTTACCCACTGTTCACATTACCCACTGTTCACATTACCCACTCTTTTCTCATTTCCCAATCTTCACATTACACGTTTATCACATTACCCACTGTTCACATTACCCATGGTGTTCACATTACCCACTGTTCGCATTGCCCACTCTGTTCACATTACCCAATTTGTTCTCATTACCCACCGTTCACATTAACCCCACTGTTCATATTACCAACCGTTCACCTTACCCCCACTGTTCACATTTCCCACTTATCACATTACCCACTCTGCTGACATTACCCACTCTGTTCCTATTACCCACTCTGTTCACATTACGCACTGTTGACATTATGCACTCTGTTCACATTACCCTCTCTGTTCTCTCTACCCACTGTTCACATTACCCATTGTTCACATTGCCCACTCTGTTCACATTACCCACTCTTTCCTCATTTCCCAATGTTCACATTACACACTATTCACTTTACCCTCTGTTCACATTACACATTTATAACATTACCCACTCTGTTCACATTACCCACTGATCACATTGCCCACACTGTTCACATTACCCAGTGTACACATTACCCACTCTGTTCTCATTTCCCAATGTTGAAATTACACACGGTTCACATTACCTACTGTTCACAATACTCACTCTGTTCATATTGCCCACTGTTCTCATTACCCACTCTGTTCTCATTACACACTCTGTTAACATTACCCATTGTCCAAATGACCCTCTCAGTTCACATTACCCACTGTTCTCATTACCCACTCTGTTCTTATTACCGACTCTGTTCACATTATCCACTATTCACATTACCCACTCTGTTATCTTTACCCACTGTTCACATTACCCATTGTTCACATTGCCCACTCTGTTCACATTACCCACTCTTTCCTCATTTCCCAATGTTCACATTACACACTATTCACTTTACCCTCTGTTCACATTACATATTTATAACATTACCCACTCTGTTCACATTACCCACTGATCACATTGCCCACACTGTTCACATTACCCAATCTGTTCTCATTATCCACTGTTCACATAACCCACTGCTCACATTACCCACTGTTCACATTACGCGCTGTACAGTTTACTTGCTTTTCACATTACCCAATCTGTTCATATTACCGACCGTTCACATTTACGCCACTGTTCACTTTACCCACTGTTCACATTAACCACTGGTCTCATTACAGCTGTTCACATTACCAACTCTGTTCATATTACCCACCGTTCACATTTTCACCACTGTTCACATTACCCACTATTCACATTACCCACTGGTCTCATTACAGCTGTTCACATTACCAACTCTGTTCATATTACCCACCGTTCACATTTTCACCACTGTTCACATTACCCACTATTCACATTACCCACTCTGTTGACATTACCAACTCTGTTCTTTTTACCCACTGTTTTCATTACCCATTCTGTTCCTATTACCCACTCTGTTCTCATTACCCACTGTTCACATAAGCCACTACATTCACCATCTCCTCTCTCCACATTACCCACTTTGTTCATATTACCCACTGTGTTCTCTTTACACACCATTCACATTACCCACTGTACACATGACCCACTCTGTTCTCATTTCCCAATGTTGAAATTACACACGGTTCACGTTGCCTACTGTTCACATTACATATTGTTCACTATCCCCACTGTGCTGACATTGCCCACTGTTCTCATTAACCACTCTGTTCTCATTACAGTCTCCCTCACATTACCCACTCTGTTCACATTAACCACTGTTCACATTACCCGCTGTTCACTTTACTCGCTGTTCACATTACCCACTCTGTTCATATTACCCACCTTTCCCATTACCCCCACTGTTCACTTTACCCCATGTTCACATTATCCACTCTGTTCATATTACCCACTGTTCTCATTACCCGCTGTTCACTTTACTCGCTGTTCACATTACCCAGTGTACACATTACCCACTCTGTTCTCATTTCCCAATGTTGAAATTACACACGGTTCACATTACCTACTGTTCACAATACTCACTCTGTTCGTATTGCCCACTGTTCTCATTACCCACTCTGTTCTCATTACACACTCTGTTAACATTACCCATTGTCCAAATGACCCTCTCAGTTCACATTACCCACTGTTCTCATTACCCACTCTGTTCTTATTACCGACTCTGTTCACATTATCCACTATTCACATTACCCACTCTGTTATCTTTACCCACTGTTCACATTACCCACTGTACACATTACCCACTGTTCTCATTACCCACTCTGTTCTTATTACTGACTCTGTTCACATTATCCACTATTCACATTACCCACTCTGTTATCTTTACCCACTGTTCACATTACCCACTGTACACATAAGCCACTCTTTTCACAATCCCCACTCTCCACATTAACCACTCTGTTCAAATTACCCAGTGTTCATGTTACGCACTGATCACATTACCCACTGTACACATTACCCACTCTGTTCTCATTTCCCAATGTTGAAATTACACACAGTTCACATTACCTACTGTTCACATCACATACTGTTCACAATACCCAATCTGATCACAATGCCCGCTGTTCTCATTACCCACTTTGTCCTCATTACACACTATTCACATTAGCCACTCTATACTCAGTACCCAATCTGTTAATATTACACACTCTGTTCACATGATCCTTTGTTCACTATACCCACTGTTCTCTTTACCCACTGTTCACATTACCCACACTGTTTACGTTAACCACTGGTCACTTTACCCACACTGTTCACATTACCCACTGTTCACTTTACCCACCCTGTTCACATTACCCACTGTGTTCTCTTTACCCACTGTTCACAGTACCCACTGTTAACATTACCAACTCTGTTCCCATTACCCACTCTGTTAATATTACCCACATTGTTCACATTACCCACTGTTCTCATTACCCGCTGTTCACTTTACCCACTGTTCACATTACCCACTGCTCTCATTACCCACAGTTCTCATGCCCAGCTGTTCAATTTATTCGCTGTTCACATTACACACTGTTCACATAAGGCACTCTGTTCACAATCCCCACTCTCCACATTACCTACTCTGTTCATATTACCCACTGTTTTCTCTTTACCCACCGTTAACATTACCCACTGTACACATTACCCACTCTGTTCATATTACCCACTGTTCACAGCACACACTATGTTCACATTAACCACTATTCACATTAGCCACTCTATACTCATTACCCAACCTGTTCATATTACCCAACCTGTTCACTTTACCCTCTGTTCACATTACCCACTGTTCTCATTACCCACTGTTCACATTACCCACTGTTCACATAAGCCACTCTGTTCATATTACCCACTGTTCACACTACCCTCTGTTCTCATTACTCGCTTTTCACTTTACTCTCTGTTCACATTTCCCACTCTGTTCTCTTTACCCACTGTTCACATTACCCACTCTGTTCTCTTTACCCACTGTTCACATTACCCATTGTACATATTACCCACTTTGTTCTCATTACCCACTCTGTACACATTACCCACTTAGTTCTCATTACCCAGTGTTCATATTACACACTGTTCACATTATCCACTTTGTTCACATTACGCACTGTTCTCACTTCCCACTGTTGATATTACCCACTGTACACATTACCCACTGTGTTCACGTTACCCACTCTTTTGATATAACCCACTGTACACACTACCCACTGTGTTCATGTTACCCACTCTGTTCTCTTTACCCACTGTTCACATTACCCACTCTTTTCTCATTTCCCATTGTTCACATTACACACTGTTCACTTTACCCTCTGTTCACATTACCCACTGTCCACATTACCCACTGTTCACATTGCCCACTCTGTTCACATTACCCACTGTTGACATTACCGACTATTCACATTACCCACTGTTCACATTACCCATTGTTCACATTACCCACTGTTCACATGACCCACTGTTCACATTACCCACTCTGTTCTCATTACCCACTGTTCACATGACCCACTGTTCTCATGACCCACAGTTCACATTACCCACTGTTCACATTACCCACTGTTCACATTACCCATTGTTCACATTACCCACTCTGTTCTCATTACCCACTGTTCTCATGACCCACTGTTCTCATGACCCACTGTTCACATTACCCATTGTTCACATTACCCACTGTTCACATTACCCATTGTTCACATGACCCACTGTTCTCATGACCCACTGTTCACATGACCCACTGTTCTCATTACCCACAGTTCATATTACTGACTCTGTTCACATGACCCACTGTTCACATTACCCACTCTGTTCTCATTTCCCAATGTTCTCATTACCCACTCTGTTCTCATTACCCACAGTTCATATTACTGACTCTGTTCACATGACCCACTGTTCACATTACCCACTCTGTTCTCATTTCCCAATGTTCACATTACCCACTCTGTTCTCATTACCCACTGTTCACATTACCCACAGTTCACATTGCCCACTGTTCACATTACCCACTGTTCACACTACCCACTGTTCTCATGACCCACTGTTCACATTACCCATTGTTCACATTACCCATTGTTCACATTACCCACTCTGTTCTCATTACCCATTGTTCACATTACCCACTCTGTTCACATTACCCATTGTTCACATTACCCACTGTTCACATTACCCACTGTTCACATTACCCACTGTTCTCATTACCCACTGTTCACATTACCCACTGTTCACATAAGCCACTCTGTTCATATTACCCACACTGTTCACACTACCCTCTGTTCTCATTACTCGCTTTTCACTTTACTCTCTGTTCACATTTCCCACTCTGTTCTCTTTACCCACTGTTCACATTACCCACTCTGTTCTCTTTACCCACTGTTCACATTACCCATTGTACATATTACCCACTTTGTTCTCATTACCCACTCTGTACACATTACCCACTTAGTTCTCATTACCCAGTGTTCATATTACACACTGTTCACATTATCCACTTTGTTCACATTACGCACTGTTCTCACTTCCCACTGTTGATATTACCCACTGTACACATTACCCACTGTGTTCACGTTACCCACTCTTTTGATATAACCCACTGTACACACTACCCACTGTGTTCATGTTACCCACTCTGTTCTCTTTACCCACTGTTCACATTACCCACTCTTTTCTCATTTCCCATTGTTCACATTACACACTGTTCACTTTACCCTCTGTTCACATTACCCACTGTCCACATTACCCACTGTTCACATTGCCCACTCTGTTCACATTACCCACTGTTGACATTACCGACTATTATCATTACGCGCTGTTCAGTTTACTCGCTGTTCACATTACCCACTCTATTCATATTACCCACCGTTCACATTACCCCCACTGTTCACATTATATACTCTGCTCACATTAAACACTGGTCTCATTACCGCTGTTCATATTACCCACCGTTTACATTACCACCACTGTTCACTTTACCCACTATTCACATTACCCACTCTGTTCTCTTTACCCACTGTTTTCATTACCCACTGTGTTCCTATTACCCACTGTTCTCATTACCCACTGTTCACATTACCCACTGTTCACATAAGGCACTCTGTTCACAATCCCCACTCTCCACATTACCTACTCTGTTCATGTTACCCACTGTTTTCTCTTTACCCACCGTTAACATTACCCACTGTACACATTACCCACTCTGTTCTTATTTCCCACTCTGTTCATATTACCAACTCTGTTCACATTACCCACAGTTCACATTACCCACTCTGTTCTTATTACCCACTCTGTTCACATTACCCACTGTTCACATTACCCACTCTGTTCTCTTTACCCACTGTTCACATTACCCACTGTTCACATTACCCACTCTGTTCTCTTTACCCACTGTTCACATTACCCATTGTACATATTACCCACTTTGTTCTCATTACCCACTGTTCACATTACCCACTCTGTTCTCTTTACCCACTGTTCACATTACCCACTGTTCACATTACCCACTCTGTTCTCTTTACCCACTGTTCACATTACCCATTGTACATATTACCCACTTTGTTCTCATTACCCACTCTGTACACATTACCCACTTAGTTCTTATTACCCAGTGTTCATATTACACACTGTTCACATTATCCACTTTGTTCACATTACGCACTGTTCTCACTTCCCACTGTTGATATTACCCACTGTACACATTACCCACTGTGTTCACGTTATCCACTCTGTTGATATAACCCACTGTACACACTACCCACTGTGTTCATGTTACCCACTCTGTTCTCTTTACCCACTGTTCACATTACCCACTCTTTTCTCATTTCCCATTGTTCACATTACACACTGTTCACTTTACCCTCTGTCCACATTACCCACTGTTCACATTACCCATTGTTCACATTACCCACTGTTCACATTACCCATTGTTCACATTACCCACTGTTCACATGACCCACTGTTCACATTACCCACTCTGTTCTCATTACCCACTGTTCACATGACCCACAGTTCACATTACCCACTCTGTTCTCATTACCCACTGTTCACATGACCCACTGTTCTCATGACCCACAGTTCACATTACCCACTGTTCACATTACCCATTGTTCACATTACCCACTCTGTTCTCATTACCCACTGTTCTCATGACCCACTGTTCACATTACCCATTGTTCACATTACCCACTGTTCACATTACCCATTGTTCACATGACCCACTGTTCTCATGACCCACTGTTCACATGACCCACTGTTCTCATTACCTGCAGTTCATATTACTGACTCTGTTCACATGACCCACTGTTCTCATGACCCACTGTTCACATTACCCACTCTGTTCTCATTTCCCAATGTTCTCATTACCCACTCTGTTCTCATTACCCACAGTTCATATTACTGACTCTGTTCACATGACCCACTGTTCACATTACCCACTCTGTTCTCATTACCCACTGTTCACATTACCCACAGTTCACATTGCCCACTGTTCACATTACCCATTGTTCTCATGACCCACTGTTCACATTACCCATTTTTCACATTACCCATTGTTCACACTACCCACTGTTCTCATGACCCACTGTTCACACTACCCACAGTTCACATTACCCACTGTTCACACTACCCACTGTTCTCATGACCCACTGTTCACATTACCCATTGTTCACATTACCCATTGTTCACATTACCCACTCTGTTCTCATTACCCATTGTTCACATTACCCACTCTGTTCACATTACCCATTGTTCACATTACCCACTGTTCACATTACCCACTGTTCACATTACCCACTGTTCACATTACCCACTGTTCTCATGACCCACAGTTCACATTACCCACTGTTCACACTACCCACTGTTCTCATGACCCACTGTTCACATTACCCATTGTTCACATTACCCACTCTGTTCTCATTACCCACTGTTCACATGACCCACTGTTCTCATGACCCACTGTTCACATGACCCACTGTTCTCATTACCTGCAGTTCATATTACTGACTCTGTTCACATGACCCACTGTTCACATTACCCACTCTGTTCTCATTACCCACTGTTCACATTACCCACTGTTCACATGACCCACTGTTCTCATGACCCACTGTTCTCATTACCCACAGTTCATATTACTGACTCTGTTCACATGACCCACTGTTCACATTACCCACTCTGTTCTCATTACCCACTGTTCACATGACCCACTGTTCTCATGACCCACTGTTCTCATGACCCACTGTTCTCATTACCCACTGTTCTCATTACCCACAGTTCATATTACTGACTCTGTTCACATTACCCATTGTTCACATTACCCACTCTGTTTTCATTACCCACTCTGTTCTTATTACCCACTGTTCACATGACCCACTGTTCTCATGACCCACTGTTCACATGACCCACTGTTCTCATTACCCACAGTTCATATTACTGACTCTGTTCACATGACCCACTGTTCTCATGACCCACTGTTCACATGACCCACTGTTCTCATTACCCACAGTTCATATTACTGACTCTGTTCACATGACCCACTGTTCTCATGACCCACTGTTCACATTACCCACTCTGTTCTCATTTCCCAATGTTCTCATTACCCACTCTGTTCTCATTACCCACAGTTCATATTACTGACTCTGTTCACATGACCCACTGTTCACATTATCCTCTCTCTGCTGTCCACCATTTTAGTCTCCAGCTCTCTGATGGCAATGACCTCCTGATACTCCACCGTACCGTCCTCGATCACCTTGCCCAACCGTTCCCTTCTTCTTCACCCTTTCCTCCAACTGTTCTACCACTCCATGAATTTGTTCCATATCCTCTCATTATCCTCCACTGCAGCTGACCCCTCAGGCTGGCTCTGTAGTTCAAGTTCAAAGTTCAACATATATTCGTGATCAGAGTATGTGTTCTGTATACTGTACAACCTCGTCTCGTTACCAGCAGCCAGAAAGCGGAGGAACCGAATAGAACGCATTAAAACAAAAACAAAAGAAGCCTGTCAAACTCCCAAAGCACAGTGAGAAAAAAATAATACAAGTTAAAACAAGAGAAGTAAGCAAATTGCATGCAGAACTGAAGTTCTCTGAAGTGAGTTCCGTACTGTGCTGGTTGCAGGCCGCAGCCTCAGTTCAGCACAGAGAAGAGTCGACCTTGCAGAGTAACAAGCTAAACTGGCCCATTCCTCAGCTCTGGCCCCAACACCCTGTGCTTTTCAATTTGACCCAGCGCTGAAATCATTCCTTGCTCTTGGATCCAGGCTTTTCTGCTTAGATATGCTCTTGGGCTTGCCTCCGCTGCCTGGATTTGGCCCTTTTCTGACATTTCCTTGGCTTGGAGCTTAAATTAAGCAATCCTCAAGTCTTTCCTTGGTCTTGGACCCAGGCTCTACCTTGATCCTGCTCTTCTCGCCTCGGTTCTGCCACATCAGAACAGCTGCACTAGCAAAGGCCAAACATTGGCTCATTCATGCAACCATCCTGCGCCTTCGAGACTTCAGTTATCACCATAAAAATGCCAGGTCAAACAAGCAGTCCAAGACCTCAACTCTGACAGTGAAGTCACAGAGTACTGTTTGCAGTCATCGTTTACCAGAAAAAGAGTGATTAATAATGTATTTAGTTGTTTTTTTAGAATTTATTTGCCACCATCAAGTGGTTGTTGAGCTTCCCCAACTCCATCTTGAAGCGTAGCGGAGAGTGCTATTCACTTCACACTGTACAGCACCAACAAAGGAGCTGGTTGTGGATTACAGGAGGAAAGGAGACAGGAAAACTCCAATTGACATCAATGGATCTGGGGTCGAGAGGGTAAACAGCTTCAAGTTCCTCAGTATCCACATCACCGAGGACCTCACGTGGTCTGTACACACCAGCTCTGTGGTGAAAAAGGCACCACAGTACCTCTTTCACCTCAGATGGTTGAGGAAGTTTGCTGTGGATGCCCAAATCCTATGACCTTTCTACAGGGGCACAATTGAGAGCATCCTGACTGGCTGCATCACTGCCTGGTATGGAAACTGTACCTCCCTCAATCACAGGACTCTGCAGAGAGTAATGCGGACAGCCCAGCACATCTGTAGATGTGAACTTCCCACTTTTCAGGACATTGACAAATACAGGTATGTAAAAGGCCCAAAGGATCATTGGGGACCTGAGTCACCCCAACCACAAATTGTGCCAGCTGCTTCCATCTGGGAAACGGTACCGCAGCATAAAAGTCAGGACAACAGGATCCAGGACAGCTTCTTCCACCAGGCCATCAGACTGATTAACTCACGCTGATTTGAGTGTATTCTATGTTACATTGACAGTTCTATTTATTATAAATTATTATAAATTGCACATTGCACATTTAGACAGAGACATAACATAAAGATTTTAATTGCTCACCGGCATGTGTCATGAAATTTGTTAACTTAGCAGCAGCAGATCAGTACAATACATAATGTAGAAGAGGAAAAAACAAAGTAAATCAATTATAGTATATGTATATTGAATAGATTAAAAATCATGCAAAAAATCCCTGAAAAAATATGTATTAAAAAAGTGAGGTAGTGTTCATGGGTTCAATGTCCATTTAGGAATCGGATGGCAGAGGGGAAGAAGCTGTTCCTGAATTATTGAGTGTGTGTCTTCAGGCTTCTGTATCTCCTACCTGATGGTAACAGTGAGAAAAGGGCATGCTCTGGGTGCTGGAGGTCCTTAATAATGGACGCTGCCTTTCTGAGACACCGCTCCCTAAAGATGTCCTGGGTACTTTGTAGGCTAGTGCCCAAGATGGAGCTGACTAGATCTACAACCTTCTGCAGCTTCTTTCAGTTCTGTGCAGTAGCCCCTCCATACCAGACAGTGATGCAGCCTGTCAGAATGCTCTCCACAGTACATATATAGAAGTTTTTGAGTGTATTTGTTGATATACCAAATCTCTTCAAACTCCTAATGAAGTATAGTCACTGTCTTGCCTTCCTTATAACTGCATCGATATGTTGGGACCAAGTTAGGTCCTCCGAGATCTTGACACCCAGGAACTTGACGCAGTTCACTCTCTCCACTTCTGATCCCTCGATGAAGATTGGTGTGTGTTCCTTCACCTTACCCTTCCTGAAGTCCACAATCAGCTCTTTTATCTTACTGATGTTGAATGCCAGGTTGTTGCTAAGGCACCACTCCACTAGTTGGCATACCTTGCTCCTGTACGCCCTCTCGTTATCGTCTGAGATTCTACCAACAATGGTTGTATCATCAGCAATTTATAGATGGTATTTGAGCTATGCCTAGTCACACTGTCATGGGTATAGAGAGAGTAGAGCAATGGGCCAAGCACACACCCCTGAGGTGCACCAGTGTTGATCGTCAGCGAAGAGGATATGTTATCACCAATCCACATAGACTGTGGTCTTCCGGTTAGAAAGTTGAGGATCCAATTGCAGAGTGAGGTACAGAGACCCAGATTCTGCAACTTCTCAATCAGGATTGTATTAAAGCTATAGTCGATGAACTGCATCCTGACATAGGTGGTTGTGTTGTCCAGGTGGTCTAAAGCCCTGTGGAGAACTATTGGCCTATTGTGGTGATGGGCAAATTGCAATGGGTCCAGTTCCTTGCTGAGGCAGGAGTTCAGTCTTGTCATAACCAACCTTTCAAAGCATTTCATCACTGTCGATGTGAGTGCTACTAGAATTGTTGTCTTTTTGAAGCAAGTGGGAGCTTCTGCTTATAGCAGTGGGAGGTTGAAAAAGTTCTTGAATACTCTTGCCAGTTGGTTGGCACAAGTTTTCAGAGCCTTACCAGGTACTCCATTGGGGCCTTCTGCCTTGAGAGGGCTCACTCTTTTTAAAGACAGCCTAACATTGGCCTCCGAGACAGAGATCACAGGGTCAGCGGGTGCAGCCAGGATCTTCACAGCTGTAGTTGTGTTCTCCCTTTCAAAGCGTGCATAGAAGGCGCTGAGTTCATCTGGTAGTGAATTATCACTGCCATTCATGCTACTGTATTGGGTTTTGTAGGAAGTATTGTCTTGCAAACCCTGTCAGAGTTGTCGTACATCCAATGTCGCCTCCAACCTCATTCAGTATTCTCTCTTCGCCCTTGAAATAGCCCTCCACAAGTCATACCTGGTTTTCTGGTACAGCCCCGGGTCACCAGACTTGAATGCCACAGACAACATACCTCCTGGTTCATCCACAGAATTTGGTTTGGGAATGTATAGTAAGACTTCGTAGGCACACACTCATTCACGCAGGTTTTAATGAAGTCAGTAACAACTACAGCATATTCATCCATATTCGAAGATGAACCCCTGAATACAGTCCAGTCCACTAATTCAAAGCAGTCCTGTAAGTGTTCCTGTTCTTCCCTTGTCATTAGGCTGTCCACGCCACTCTCTGCAAAGTCCTGCGATGAAGGAAGTACAGTTCCCATACCAGACAGTGATGCAGCCAGTCAGGATGCTCTCAATTGTGTCCCTATAGAAAGATCTTAGAATCTGGGGGCCCATACCAAACTTCGTCAACCGTTTGAGGTGAAAGAGGTGCTGTTGTGCCTTTCTCACCGCACAGCTGGTGTGTACAGACCACGTGAGATCCTTGGTAACGTTTATGCTGAGGAACTTAAAGCTGTTCACCCTCTCAACCCCACATCCATCGATGTCAATAGGGATTACCCACTCTCTCTATTCCTCCTGTAATCCACAACCAGCTCCTTTGGTTTTGTCACAATGAGGGAGAGGTTGTTTTCTTGACACCACTGTATCAGGGTGATGACTTTTTCTCTGTAGGCTGCCTCATTATTATTTGAGATTAGGCCAATCAGTGTAGTGTCATCAGTAAATTTAATTAGCAGATTGGAGCTGTGGGTGGCAACATAGTCATGGGTAAACAGAGAGTAAAGGATGGGGCTTAGGACACAGTCCTGAGGGGCACCTGTGTTGAGGGTCAGAGGATCAGAGGTGAGGAGCCCACTCTTACCATCTGCCGGTGATCTGACAGGAAGTCCAGGATCCAGCTACACAAGGCAGAGTGAAGGCCAGGGTCTCTGAGCTTCTTGTTGAGCCTGGAGGGAATGATGGTGTTGAATGTGAACTGTAGTCCAAGAACAGCATTGAAACTGTACCAGAACTGTGTTCTGTCCACACTCTCGTACAGGTCAGTATGCTGACACATGACAGAGAATGATCTCGCCAAGCTGTCATCATTCCACATCACCAGCCTCCAGATGATCCTCTGTATTTTCTGGCCAAGAAAGCTCTAACATGCCCAACTCCTTCAGCGTCCCCAAGGTGACATGGCCACAATCACCACGAAGGAACATTGGAGATGGATTGGCCATGTGATGAGAAGAGAAGCCGACTCCATCATCAAAACAGCACTACGTTGGACCCCTGAAAGGTGGAGGAAACACAGGAGACCAAAGGCAACTTGGCACCGTACTGTAGAGGTTAAAATGTGGACCCCGAACCACACCTGGGGCACAATAGAGAAGATGGCCAAGGACAGACAGAGATGAAGAAACTTCATTGATGTCGTAAATGGTAGTGGCATAACAGGCAGTAAACATTCCGAAGTCCCTGTCAGCTCTCTCCTGATTCGACCATCCATCTACACAGTTGAGATGATTTAATGGCCATCTTGAGGATGCCGCTTTTGGTCGAGTTGTTTGCTGGTGTCATCTTCTTCCAGATAGAGACAGAACATAATGCAATCACCATGATTACAGATAGGTGTGCTGCAGAGTGTAAAAGCTACCAAAACTACTAGTAAGCACAAAGTACACTGCAGATGCTGTGGTCAAATGCAGATTTTTACTGAGTTGGGCACCTCTGCACGTGCCTTCATGATGCTGTGCCCGAAACATTGACTCCTCGTTTCCACAGATGCTGCCCGACCTGCTGAGTTCTACCAAAACTACTGTTGCTTGAAATCTGAAATAAAACCAGAAGCCCTACCAGATTCTTGAGGTGTTGCACCTTGATAGGGAAGGTCCTTGCATTCACGTCATCACTCTCTCCCTCAAAGCTATTGGAGAATGGTGCAGGAGCAGGGTTTAATTGACGTGGATTGTAAATTGAACTCTAATTCATGTTCTGATGTGTTTTATTTTCTTGTCGCTCCCTTATCTTGATGCCATTTTTGTGCGATTTTAGAATCAGAGTGGCCTGCAGAAAATTTCAGCTGAACTGAAATGTGCCTTTTGATTTTGTGTTTTATATTCTGTGTTTTTGCTCTTTTTTGTTGCTGTTTTGTGTGGTGATTTGCTTTTTTTTTTACGCACATGGGGCTGGGGTTGTGTTTCTTTTTGCTTTGAATGGGTTCCATGGTTCTTTATTTTGTGGCTGTCTGTGTGAAGGTGAATCGCAGTATTGTATACTGCATATATACTTTAATAATAAATGTACTTTGAATTTTGCTTACTTTTGTATTGTTTGCACAATTCGTTTTTTTTCACATTGGATAATTGTCGGTCTTTGTGGTGTGGGTTTTGTTCTGTTTCATTAATTTGTTGGTTACCTGCAAGAAGATAAATCTCAAGCTTATAAATGGTGTTCATATTTGATAATAAATGTACTTTTAAACTTTGGTGGAGCGGAAAATCCCCGATGCGCACGGCAATTGGTGAAGCAAACTGTCCATCATTCTAGCGAGTGGCGCACTCGGCAAGGGCGGGTTAGAGCTCGCCACTGATCCGCCGGACGATTGGAGAATAAAGACATCTATCATTCTTCCTGGACGCTGATTGGTGAAGCTGCGTAAACGTACCCTTTTAGCCCCGCGTTTATTGATGGAGATGGCAATCAATCTTTAATTGTGGGCGGGTCTGGGTTGGAGCCGAGGCTGCGGCCGGTGCCGGGGCATTGGGGGGGATGAGGGGGAGGCGATGAAGTTTAATTACGTTAATAGCTGCGGCAGACACCACGGTAGGTTGGCCACGAGGTGTATTTAGAGGGGCATCTGTTTACTGGTGGTTGTGGTCGTGAGGTGGGGGGCAAAATGAGCAGTCTCTGCCAGTGGGGGTGAGCGGCCTACGTCCTCACTAGGCCTCGGGCCCTCGCCTATATCTTCTCTCCGTGGGTCAGGCAGGCGCATGGATCGTCTTTGCCGGTCTTTCACCGGCTCGGGCCTGCAGATTATCTACCTTCCCCCCGTCTGGTTGTCGAAACCTTTCTCTTCCTGGCTCACTGGGGCCCGCAGCAGCCTTTGGGTGCAAACTGTTGTGCAAAAGTGTGTACCCACTGGGTAGAATAAACTAGAAATGCGACATTTACTGCTCTAAAACCGGAGAAAACTTACTTTAAGCATTTCGCTTTAGTGATATACTAGTATTTAATCTACTAAGTGTTTAACAAATCCAAATGATCATTGGGACGTACTGAGGTCCTTACACAAAACCACTGGTGCAAACCAATTTGGGAGAATCGTACATTCTCTTAATAGAAAGGGAGACGGGAAGGGAATCTGATGATTCTCTAAAACTTTTTCTGCATTAATTATCACCAGGATAAGTGCAGTGAACACTTGTATTGATTTGAGCTTTTGCAGACTAATTCTTCATTTGTAAATGAAATGGGATAAGTTACATGTTTTATACACACACACACTCCCACCCTCCTACCTGGAGGAACTCAGCAAGTCAGGCAGCATCTATAGAAAACAGTTGTTGTTTTGAGCAGAGCCTCTTTGGGACTTGTCAACCGTTTGTTCCTTGCCATAGATGCTCCTGAGTTCCTCCAGCATTTTGTGTATATTGCTTTGGATTTCCAGCATCTGCTGATTTTCTCGTGTTTGTAAATTACAAGTTGTAAATTTGGGTGATGTTGGGAAAGGTATTGCGCAAATGGTAATTAATATGTGGTGGGGCTTTGCTTTTTTTTTCTATAATTGAAATTAGTTTCAAATAAAATTAGAGAGGAGTAGTGGACAAGCAAGGTAAAAACGATGCCAGTGAAAATAAGAGAAGAGAATTAGATCAGAATTGGGTTTAATATTACTGGTATATGTTGTGAAATTTGTTGTCTTTGTGGCAGCAGTACATTGCAATACATAATAAAACCAAATCGCAGTAAGTATATATTAAATAGTTAATTATGTAGTGCCAAAAAAAAAGTGAGTGAGTGTTCATGGGTTCAGTGTCCATTCAGACATCGGATGTCAGAGGGGAAGAAGTTGTTCCTGAATCATTGAGTGTGTGCCTTCAGGCTCCTGTACCTCCTCCCTGATGGTAGCAATGAGACGAGGGCATGACCTGGGCGATGGGGTCCTTAGTGAAGGGTGCCACCTTTTTTTTTGAGACATCATTCCTTGAAGGTGTCCTGGATACTTTGGAGGCTAGTGCCCATGATGGAACTGACTGAGTTTACAACTCTACAGCTCATTTCAATCCTGTGCTGCAGCACCCCACCCCCCACCCTCCCCTTGATACCAGCTGGTGAATGTAGGGTGATGCATGCTGTCCACTTTACATCCGTGAACGTCTGGTGACACACAGAATCTCCTTGAACTCCTGATGAAATGTCAGTAACACACAAAGGCACTGAGAAACTCCGAGGCAGGCTGAGAAGTTTTATTTCATCCTTTAGGACCTTGGTCTTCAGGGATGATAATGTACAAACTACTGCTTGCAATAGAATTAAAAATGCTTTAAGTTAAATCTCCTAGAAAATTATTTACATGAATCTTTAACTGTCCCATTTCCATTGGTTAGTGTCACATTTTAGAGCACCTGCTATCAGATCAGGGTTCAAATCCAGCTACTGTCAATGAGGAGGTTGTGTGTTCTTCATGTGACTCTGAATTTCCTCAAGGGGGTCTGTTCTCTTCCCACATTCCAAAGCTGTATTGTTGAGCATTAGCAAGTTGTGGGCATGCTATATTGGCGCCAGACACGTGACCACATTTGCGGACTGCCCAGCACAATCTTACTGATCTGATTTGATCCAAACGATGCATTTGACTGTATTTTCTAGTGTACGTGTGACAAATAAAACTAACATAAAACTCTTTAATTTCCACTAATGTCTGAGTTTTCCCAATATTGGGTTTTTGGCTCCTGTTTTTTGGCATCAATATCATTTTGATTTCTAGAATACAAAGTACATGAATGGGAGTGGGTAAATTTGTCCCCACTGATTATGTCTGGTCAACTGCATTAATGCATTTGTTCAAAATTTACACCCTTCCCATTAAATCATTGTCCCATCAGCCAGGTCATCCCCTCTTTTTGCTGCCATCGGGAAGAAGGTACAGGTGCCTCAAGTCTCACCCCACCAGGTTCAGGAACAGTTACTACCCTCAACCATCAGGCTCTTGAACCAGTAGGGATAACTTCACTTGCCCCATCATTGAAACATTCCAACAACCATCTCAAGTTCTCAATATTTATTGCTTGCTTAATTATTATTATTTCACCGTATTTGCACAGTGTGTGTCTTGCACACTGGTTGAATGCCCAAGGGTGCGAGCTATCATTGAATCTCATATATTGTGGTATATTTGGACTATGATTATTTACTTTTAGCTTTAGACAAGTTGTCATTTTCAAATGCATTGAGCAGTTATTTTAAAACATGAGTTGTATGGCTTTGGGGAAAGAGTGGGGAAATTGTATTTGCTGTTAATTAGATCCAGTAAGGACCTGGTGAGGCAAGTGGTTCCCTCCTTCACTGTAACCTTTAAATTCTGGGAGTCTTGAACAAAGGTGGAAGGCAAATTTTACACTTAAGTAACTTTAAAACATTGTCTCTTTTGCAATTTTGGAAGGCAACAGCAGGTTTAAGCATAGTGAATGGTAACAATCAATGGTTGCCAACTATATTTGAATGAACTGTTGTACACTTGTGTACTGGAAAAGACCTTAAGCAATCTCGAATCTTGTAAAGTGGGATAAGTTCAGTAGTCAGTAAATTACACTTTCCTTTGTAAATTCATTCGTCAGTGATGTCCACTCTCCTTCATAAATTCAGTCGTCAGTAACATCCACTCTCCTCTCCTTTGCAAATTCAGTCATGAGTAAATTTCAAAACGCAAGCACGAGGAAATCTGCAGTGCAGATGCTGGAAATTCAAGCAACACACACAAAATTACCCTCCCGACGAAGGGTCTCAGCCCGAAACATTGACTGTGCTTCTGCCTATGCACGATGCCTGGCCTGCTGCGTTCCACCAGCATTTTGTGTGTGTTGCATGAGTAAATTTCACTCTTCTCTCCTTCGTCAATTCAGTCGTCAGTAATGTCCATTTTCCTTTCCTTTGTAAATTCAGTCATTAGTAAAGTTCCCAACTTTTTTTATTCAATGAACCAATGCCATGAAGTAAGGATCCCAGGTTGGGAATAGTGGCTTTCTTTTATTGCTTGTAAACTTTTGAACTAAATTGTCTCAATGCTGATGAAGGCAAGTGTGCAATTGGTATTCTGGCTGAAGCTGGTTTTGGGGAGATAATGGTATAATGTAATTCCCAGTGCACAAATGTAAAGGAGAATAAAATAATTGTTACTCTGGATCCGAAAACAATGTATCTCGCCTATCGTCAGTGGGGCCTTTTGTACATAAGAGAGCTTCCGTTCTCTGTTTCTCTGATCTAAGAGGGCAGATTGATCACTGATTATGACCTTTCATAAAAGCTGTGCAGCACTCACAAGTTACTGCACAGAACTTTTGTTAGATGGTCTTCAAGTCTTTGGATCGGGACTTGAGAAGAGTGGACAGAGATTTCAATTGAAATGGCAGAGCTGTGATGACCAAAATTTTTTGGTGGAAGTGATTAACAGTATTTTATTTTACCTCTGCAGGTGATCAGGAGTAGAAGATGGTCTTGAGGACTCAAGATGATGAACTCTGTTTAATCTCTGACGTTGATTAAGCTGAATACATTGTGATTTTCAATAATTGAGACAGTGATTCTAAAAGCTGTCTACTTTAATGAAAAGAGTAATGTAGTCAGCTTAACTGAATCAACTGTAAATTTTGATTAGTACCATAACATTCAAATAATACACTTGGACTGCTATATGTTTAATTCCCCCTTAACAGGGGATTAAGTAAGAAATTATTTATAGAATTAGAATTATTTTTTTTAAATGGAGATGATCAGAAACGTACCTCCTCTGGCCGACGAGCCTTCATTGCCACTGAATGTGGAGGATCAGCCGTGTCCCCCACCTCTTCCTCCAAGCGTGCCGCCGCCTCCACCACCTCCCCTGCAAACGTCCAGTGACGCAGAAGTTATGGACGTTGGCTCTGGTGGTGATGGACTTTCAGATACTCCCGCTGCGGACTGTAACACGTCCAGCCAAGACCAGCACCTTGCGATGGAATCCACTGTCTTTAACAACCAGTTGACAGCAGTCTCGGGAAGCTGTCCTCTCAATCCGAGAACAGCGCGTCATGCACCAGCTGTTCCTAAGTTTGCCCCTGATATTAAGTTGCTGAAAGATGTTAAAATCAGGGTGGTTTTTTCAGATAACAGTAAAAATAAAGACAGACAGGTAGTATATGCTGGTGTTGGAGCTGGTGAGAAAGGTACTGAACTTAGCAATAGCACGAATGGAGGTTTGCATGGCACTCCTTTTGACGGGAAGGGCGCAGTAGGGCCAGGCGGTTTTTGTAGTAAAAGTATTGATAGGCAGGAAGTTGAAGACAATCAAGAGAAAAAAGTGGAATTTGCGGTACTCGACGAAATAGACTTCCCTGAAAACTTCGAAACCGATGACATGGAAGCAACGGGTTTCAAATCTGAAATGATTATTCAGCAGGATCGCGTCGATGAAGAAGCTCTGAGTTACTCGTTCGAGGTATGTGAGCAGGGTTCAAAATACTCACGTGCACATGAGACTGCGCGTGGATATATCCTCGTAAATACCAATGCCTTCCTATTTTTTCCCTCATATTTTGTCCCTTACGCCAACCTGGTGCATGTAAACCTCTGTTAATCGTTTTAAAAAGAGAGAAAATGAATGTTTAAATAATTAAGATTTGCAGGTCATGGTGAATATATTTAAAGGCTGTTTGCTGAACGTTTACATGCATCAGGTACCTGTATAGTATTTTGAACCCTGTATGTTGTCCGGTCCTTTGAGCAGCTCGTCTTGCCTATTTTCGCAACTTATAAAGAATAAAAAACTTGATTTCCGTCCACAGTTCAAAATTGTGTGTGGGTCTAAATAGGTAAGGAGAAAAGATTTGCATTATTGGTAAATAATGCAGTGTTTAGTATTTCAATGTCTGTGTGTCCTTCCGATACTATTTTCTGTGTTTGCAACTGGGGTCCTTCAGTCTATAGAATGGATGAACAGATAAGGAACCCCTGCGCAGTTGTGATGCCAGCCCCTTGTCTATGCATTGGTCAGTCGGACTTGTGTCCACCCATCGGTCGGTGTGTATGGATGAACCAACTCTGCAGACTGACCGAATAGATAAAGCTCAGTACAATGACAGCTTCGACCACAGGTTGGCACTAACACTGGAATTGTGAAACGTCTATCTTTTATATCCTCATTATATCATTTGTAAGTGTTTTGATTGAAGTGGCTTGCCCAGTTTATCAGTATTAAACCATTTATTTATGTGTTAAGCTATTTTCAGTATTTGAAAAATTATCACTACAGGCATCGAATTACATCAGTGGTCTCCATGTGATGTTTTACAGATCATCCAGATGTTTAGACAAGTCAGACTATTCCTTCAGATGTGTTACATTAACATTTGATTTAAGAAGCATTTTGTGAAGCGGAACTATCTCTATAGAAACTAATATTGCTTTTAAAAATTAATAGCATTTTCAAACAGAATTTTATTAAGATTCTGTTAAATATTGTCTTGTTAAGAATTAAAATTGTCAGGATAATTGATTCATAGTATGAGCTGAATCCATTGTAGTTTGGAGAACAACAGATTTATAGTTGAAATAGAAATGACCTGGCAGACTTTTAACTTTTTAAAGATAAATATATTCCTGTGCCACAGGGGGCCTACTATACCTGGGGCCTATGATCTGTATTGTGGCCATTCCTGTAGAATTCAGTGGGATTTGGGTTCAGTTGAATTAGAGGAAACAAGAAAGTTGATATCATAACAAGTCAATGTTTTTAAATGGCCCAATTAGAAATATTCAGTGTTACAGTAGGATGGCCTTTGATACTGTATTTTACAGGAAGACTTTGATCATGATGTTGATGCGCTCCTGGAGGCAGTGCTGCCTCCTCCCAAAAAGAGGAAGCGGGTTGAAGAGGATGTTACCGGTGACAGCGACCACCAAACAGATGAAGAAACCAGTGTGCAGCCCATGATGACCAAAATTAAAACTGTATTAAAAAGTAAGTGAATCGGACAGCGCGGGAGGTCAGAATTCAGAGTTTTCCTGGGTGCTATTGTTTTCTTCCAATACGCTAAAATGGACTTTCGGACCCCTCGTCTACCTCATTGTGACTTTGCATTTTGCAATCTGCCTGCAAGCACTTTCTCTGTACTATAAAACTATTCTGCACTCTTATTATTTTAACTTGACAGTACTAAAGTGTACTATTTTAGAACATAGAACATACAGGGTAAATGGTAGGGCATTGAGGAATGCAGTGGAACAGAGAGATCTAGGAATAACAGTGCATAGTTCCCTGAAGGTGGAGTCTCATGTAGATAGGGTGGTGAAGAAGGCTTTTGGAACGCTGGCCTTTATAAATCAGAGCATTGAGGACAGAAGTTGGGATGTAATGTTAAAATTGTACAAGGCATTGGTAAGGCCAAATTTGGAATATTGTGTACAGTTCTGGTCACCGACTTATAGGAAGGCTATCAATAAATTATAGAGAGTGCAGAGACGATTTACTAGGATGTTACCTTGGTTTCAGCACTTAAGTTACAGAGAAAGGTTGAACAAGTTAGGTCTCTATTCATTGGAGCGTAGAAGGTTGAGGAGGGATTTGATCGAGGTATTTAAAATTTTGAGAGGGATAGATAGAGTTGACGTGAATAGGCTGTTTCCATTGAGAGTAGGGGAGATTCAAACGAGAGGACATGATTTGAGAGTTAGGGGGCAGAAGTTTAAGGGAAACACGAGGGGGTATTTCTTTACTCAGAGAGTGATAGCTGTGTGGAATGAGCTTCCTGTAGAAGTAGTAGAGGCCAGTTCAGTTGTGTCATTTAAGGTAAAATTGGATAGGTATTTGGACAGGAAAGGAGTGGAGGGTTATGGGCTGAGTGCGGGTAGGTGGGACTAGGTGAGATTAAGAGTTCGGCACGGACTAGGAGGGCCGAGGTGGCCTGTTTCCGTGCTGTGATTGTTATATGGTTATTGTAATAAGTTCATCTATATGAACAGCACAGTACTGTGCAAAAGTTTAAATATCTGGGGTATCTAAGACTTGCACAGTACTGTAGTAATTTTATGTATTGCAATGTACTGCTGCAAAATTAATTCATGACGTGAGTGATGATAAATCTGATTCTGATATGGGTCTGTTGTGGACTGAGAGTGGGAAGGGAGCAGGGAGAGGGGAGGGAGTGGGAAGCACCAGAAAGATATTCTGTAATGATCCATAAACCAATTACTTGGAATCAGATAACCTTGCTTGATGTCTCAGGACTGGGTGTGTATGCACCCTCCACCTTGACCATTTCCAGCATCCTTTACTCCCATCAGATTAACAAGCTCACTCTCAGTTTCACATTGACAAATACAGTACTGTGCAAAAGACTTGGGCATCCTAGCTATATATATGTGCCTAAGTCTTTGCTCAGTACTGTATGCAAGACAAGCTTTTCACTGTGCATGTGACAATAATTAATTATTTTTTCCTGGGTTTGATGAGTATATGAATTGAGTAGTAGAGGCAGGTGTAATAGTGTCATTTAAGAAGTACTTGGATGGGTACCTGAGGGGGCAAGGTGCAGAGGAATATGGGGCAAATGCAGGATAATGGGACTAGCTAAGTGGTCGGCATGAACTGGTTGGGCCTGTATTTGTTCTGTATTGCTTATGAATCTATAACATCTTTATAAAAAGTCTTTGACTGAGGTTTATAAGATTATGAGAGGCCTAGATAGAGTGGACAGGGAGCATCTGTTCCCCAGGGTTGAATTGTCTGATACCAGAGGGCATGCGTTGAAGGTGAGGGGGGGGTACATTTAAAGGGGATGTAAGGGATAAGTTTTTTACTCAGAGTGGTGGATGCCTGGAATGCGTTGTCTGGTGTGGTAGAGACAAATTGTTTCGAGGTTTTTAAGAGACGCTTGAATAGGCACATGGATGTAACAAAGATGGAGGGATATGGAATGAATGAAATTAATTTATTTCGGTCAGTACAAACATAACAAAAAGCGTCATTTACATGGACAGAGTGTAGGTAGGATGGATTCGTGTTTGGGTGTTTTGGATTTGTTTTTTAGCTGGTTCATCACAACGTTGTGGGCTGAATGGCCTGTTCCTGTGCTGTACTGTTCTATGTTCCTGAAGGCCTTACTGAACTTTCAGCTAAAAACCGATAGAAAGTTTATAACTGTATTATGCTTGGCAGTAACCATTCTCAATCAATCTCATTGAAAAGGTGATACTGGACTGGTTTTGAGAGATTTAAGCCAAAAAATTCTTCAATAAAGCTATTCTTCATTTATATTCTATGTGTAGTGCGAAGGGTGGGGAGAGGGGCTTTCAGGGCTTCAATGTTTCATTTATTCTATGGGTATTTTGTTTCATGAACGTCTGTGAAGAGTAAGGATTTAAGGTTGTATACTGTACACATACTCGGATATTAAATGAATTTAAATGAACTGAATTACATTCCAGTATAAATTGCTGTTAGTATTTGGTAGTGTTTTTGAGAAGAGGGAATTAGAGAATAAGACACAATTGCCTTATTTTACCTGGGCAGAAAGGCATAGTTCAGAGATCTTTTGATCTAAGGTATTAGTGTTTTTTGAAGGAGACCTTAAAATCAATATTATGTTCTTGGCATGCATGGGTGTCCTGCATGTCCTTTCATTAGTGTCTTAAGTAAAACGTGTGAACATGATCAGAAATGAGAACCTTCCTGGAAATTAGTTTGCCAGTGAGCTCATTATTCACGTTGGTTTCTTACATTTCTTCCAGTCCAGTCATCCTGGTAATCTTGTGTCAGATTTTAATTCCGATTCCCAGTTCCATCCCGACATGTCAGTCCATGGTCTCCTCTTGTGTCAAGAGGAGGCCACCCTCAGGATTGGAGGAACACCACCTTATATTTCGTCTGGCCTTTCGTATAGCATGAATAGCAATTTCTCCTAGTAAACAAATCCTTCCCTCCCCACTCTGACCTTTTACTTTTTCTCACTTGCTTATTACTTCCCCTGGTTCCTCACCACCTTCCCTTTCTCCTGTGGACCACTCTCCTTCACTCTCATCCTATCAGATTCCTTCTGTTCCACCTTTTTATCTTTCCTACCCACTTGCTTTACTTATCACCTTCTAGCCATCCTCCTACCCCTTCCCCCCCCCCACCACCTATCTATTCTGGCATGTACCCTTCCTTCTCAGTACTGAAGAAGGGTTTTGGCCTGAAATGTCAACTGTTTATTTATTCCCATAGATGCTGCTTGATCTGCTGAGTTCCTCCAGTGTTTTGTGTGTTTTGCTTTGGATTTCCAGCATCTGCAGGATTACTAGTGTTTATAAACTTGTCAATTTGTGCTCACAGAAATAAAACAATGGTCATAAACTGTAAATCTTGTACCTTGTTTTAAGCTACATTGACTTGCAAACCCGAATGCAGAAATGTCCTTTGTTGCTTCATTTTACCTCAAAGACATATTTTTCTGCTCAGCCATCCACAATACATTAGTTTGTTTTTATATTGTGTCTCACCTCAAACTTTACAAAATCCTCCTTGGACCCATCTTCCACTCTCATTTTTAGGTGCAGAGTAAAAATCTTGAACCACTTTTAGTGAGATACAGTGTGGAATAGGCCCTTGTGACTCTTTGAGTGCAGCTGCCCAACAACCCCTGATGTAACCCTAGCCTAATCACAGGACAATTTACAATGACCAGTTAACCTACCAACCAGTGCATCTTTGGACTGTGGAAAGAAACTGGAGCACCTGGTCATGGGGAGGACATGGAAACACCTTGCAGAGAGTGGCAGGAATTGAACCCTTGTTGCTGGTTCTGTAAAGTGTTATGCTAACCTTTAGGCTACCGTACCTCTAGAAACAGTGCAGATCTACAAGCTCTTTGTTCTTTGTTCATGATCATTCATTATGTGTTGTGTTGCATTGATGTGGGCAAATACAGTCTTCCATGGCTCTTGACAAATTTTTCTACAGAAGTGGTTTTCCATTGCCTTTTTCAGGGCAGTGTCTTTACAAGATGGGTGACCTTGGTCATCATTAATATTCTTCAGAGATTATCTGCTTAGCATCACTGGTCGCATAAGCAGGAGTTGTGATATGCACCAGCTGTTCATACGACCATCCACCACCTCCTCCCTTGGCTCTATGTGACCCTGATCTGGGGGTGGGGGTGCTAAGCAAGTGCTATACCATGCCCAAAGGTGACCTGCAGGCTGGTGGAGTGAAGGAGCTTCCACCTCCTTTGATAGAGACAGATGGCTACCCCATTTGTTAGTTATGAGGAAGCAAAAACCTTAATCACTGAAGCTATTGATTTCTAACCATACGTAAATATGAATACACTCCTGCACCTGGAAAAGAGCAGTCTTATGCTAGGAGGCAGTAAATGAAAACTAATGTTTACATTAGTATTTTAAAATTTGTGCGTCCTAAATTGGGGCCATGTATGGCTACAGCTTAAAAATGATTACAGTTTACAGGTTAGCTCTGCTGTAATTGAGGATGCTAATAGCTCAGGGCATTCTGGAGTTCTGAGTTCAATTCTGGCACCGTCTGTAAGGAGTTTGTATGTTCCTCCAGGTACTCTGGTTTCCTCGCAGTCCCAACAATGTATCGGTTAATTGTTCATGGCAAATTGTCCTTTGATTACTTACTTCCCGTTATGCTGCTGGTGTTTTGGGCAGCACTTAAGGTCTTCCATCTCTGGCAGGGCTTCCTTCATCATGTCAGTAGCTTCCTTTCAGTTTTCACTACTGTCACTCATGCAAGTCACGGATGGAGACTAAGGAATACTGTTGCACTCAGATGTAGAAGGATTCTTCATTGCTGTTTCCATGACAATTTTGATTTACCAGTCAGGGTTGTTTGTCCTGGCTGAACCCCTGAACCTGGAGGACCTGTGGACCAGTCTTAGTCTGGCCTCTACCTTTTGACATTTTTTTGCATGGGTGACCCTACCAAGAGTCAAATCATAAGACCCTGACTCCAGCCAACATAGCTCTTCAGGTCATTGAGGCTCGCAAGCTTCCAAATCATGACAAGGTTGTGGTCCTCTTAGAGGTCTACTGTGATTAAAGTAATGGTGAATAGGTGGGTTGCTGGGTGGTATGGCTCGTTGGACTGGAAGGGTCTGTTCTGCACTGTATCTACTAAATGAATAAATAAACCAACCAGCTCACCCACCTACTCACTGGAGATACTCAGCAGGTCATGTTGTTGTTTCAGCACAATGGCATTTCATAGAATCCAGATGATACTAGTCTCCTTTAGTGGGAAGGAAGAGAGAATATTGGAGACCTATTGAAATAAATAACTTCATTATGTTTACAACGGCTAATTTTATTTTATGAGTTATTTGAAAGTGCTGTGTTTGGATCTGTTGGATAAGGAGCATACTTTAACAGTGTTGGTGCTGATGATGACTCTTGGGTTTGTCAGTAAATGTTATTAAATTAACACACACAAATGTTGGAAGAACTCAGCAGGCCAGGCAGCATCTATGGAAAAGAGTAAAGAATTGACGTTTTGTGTGGAGACCCTTCTTCAGGACTGGAGAAAATGATCCATAAATGCTGCCTGACCTACTAAGTTCCTCCAGCATCTGCAGATTTTCTCTTGTTTGTAAAGTTAATGAATTTCATCTCTTGGTTTTTACTGTGCCACAAAATAATTTAGACATTTTGAGTAATAATTGTCATTAAAGTTATCTTATTTCTTGTAGATCGTGGGCGTCCACCAACTGAACCCCTTCCTGATGGCTGGATCATGACATTCCATAATTCCGGTATTCCAGTTTACCTGCACAGAGAAACCAGGGTAGTTACCTGGTCACGACCTTATTTTTTAGGAACAGGAAGTATCAGGGTAAGATATAAATAAATTAATCTTGTCTTGCTGCGGACAGTGACTGTCTATTTAAAAATAGTTCCATGAATCCAGGGAGGCCTCTTGAATTTTATTCTTTCTTACAAGATTGGCATCGTTAAGGGAAAACTGGTACTAAAACAATGTTGAAGGATATTGTTAAACAACTGCAGACTACAAACTCAATTATTGGGTTCATTTGATGAGTTTTTGTGAGCTGTTCTTGGACATTGTGACTTTTGCTCAGAGATTTAATTAAGCTTAATTTGATCCCCAATTTTCTCTTCAATAATACAAGAATGCAAACATCAAAAGAACAAAGGAGAGGTTACAAGTCAAGTTTATTGATTTTTTGACTATGTACACATATTGCCATCAAACGTGACGTTTCCATTCTCCGGACCAGGGTGTAAAGCACATTTAGTACACATGACACACGTATAAACACACAATAATTTAGGAAAGTCAAAATTAAATCTGCAAATGAATTACACATAGATAAAGTAAAATACATAAATGTAGGGTACAGTACAAATTATCTGGTGACACTTCGAATGTGATGCGGCGGGGAGTTCAGAAGCCTAATGGCTTGAGGGAAGAAGCTGTTTCCATCCTGACCATTTTTGTGCATCGGAGTCTCCTGCCTGATGGTAGAAAGTCAAAGAGGATACAGGATGGATGGGTGGGATCCTTGATAATACTAAGGGCCCTGATAAATGTAGTGCTCCTGATAGATATCCCCCATGGATGGAAGGGACACTACTGTGAAGCTCTCAGCTGTTCTCACAATCCTTTGTAGGGACCTCTGGTCTGATGCTTAGCTGCTCCCATACTAGATGGAGATGCAACTTGTCAGGGTGCTCTCAGTGGTGTTCCCATAAAATTCAATTGAGATGGGAGGGGGAATCCTTACTTATGTCAATCTCATTAGGAAATGGAGGTGCTGCTTTGCCTTCTTGATCTGGAAGGTGATATTAAGGGACCAGGTGAGTTCATCATTGATGTGAACTCTCAGGATCTTGGTGCACTTAACTCTCTCTACAGAGAGGGGTGCTTCACTGTACCTTCCTGAAATCCATCAAGCTCTCCCACCTTTGGGCTTCTGATGTTTTTATCATTCATTCTATAGGTTGTCTTGTTTTGGGGATGTCTGTGAAGAGTAAGAAGTTCAAGTTGTATACTGTATACATTCTCTGATATTAAATTGAACCATTTGAACTCTTTGCCTGTTCCATACAATCTCCCTCACTTTTTCTCTTCCACAGGGTTGACTATTAGATATTTTTAATCTTCATATTTGATTCTGTTTCCTTATAAAGCTGTAGGAATTTAAATATTTTTATACCAGGTTGTGGTATTCACATGTCCTGAGTTCCAACACTAGTGTTATGATAAATCTGTGTTGGAGAAGATGGAGTGTTTCTCTTGTTTTCTCACCCTGCTAATGTGTAGAAAATCAACTATGCAGAAGACTTTAATGATATTTGTTTTGTAGAATGTGGATTGATCTGTCAACAGCTAGGTAGAATGTAATGTATGCATGCATCTTTGCTGTAACATCCTATTATCCTTTGTGCATTTGCTCTTATCTGCTGGAATGATAGATTATACACCATACATGTTTTTTAAACACATGTACCTAATCCAACTTCTTGTTTACATTTCTCCAACACATTATTTCTGCACATCCATGCTAATTTTGTTTCCTGTTTTTTCATTATTTCAAAGCACAAAATCTGCATTCAAAATTAACTTGTTACTCCTCATGTGCTGTTCTGTTATAATTTGTTCAAATGAATGCCAGAGAAAATGTGAAGTAACACGTTTTGTGCAAACTCTGTCTGCAGGTCTTGGCTGTTAGTTGGATGTTGATAGCTGTGCTCTCAGAATAGAATTGAAATGATGCCCAGTCTTGCTGTCTTCTCGGTATTTGACACCCTTGTCTCTCATGCAATGTCTCTTTCATAGCTTGAATTTAGTTGTAAACACAAGAGATTCTGCAGATGCTGGAAATCCAGAGCAACGTGCACGAAGAGCTGGAGGAACTCAGCAGGTCAGGTAGCATCTATGGAGGGAATAAACAGTTGGTATTTTGGGCCAAGACCCTTTATCAGTACTAGAAAGGAAGGGGGGAAATTTTGGCTCCTTCCCCCTTCCTTCCAGTGCAACCTGAGATGTTTACTCTGTATTCTTCTCCATAGATGCTGTCTGGCCTGCTGAGTTCCTCCAGCATTTTGTGTGTGTTGTCTTTACTTGTGTTTACCAGTTTTCCTCTGTCATCCTTGCAAGTCAGTGTTTCTTTTTGTTCTGTGCAGAAACATGATCCTCCGCAGAGTAGCATTCCTTGTCTGCACTATCAAAAAATGAAAGACCAAGAGAGAGAGCAGAATATGGCAGCAATCAATGGTGAGGTAACCAAAGTGACCATGAATGGAGATATGTCCCCAGAAAAAAATCAGAATGTTTCTGTAGACGGAAACGAGGAACCAGACTACAATGCCTCTGAGCAAAATCTTGTCACTAATTCAGTATCTCTTAGTAGCTCAGGGGCAGTGAACTCTAAGTCCCCGGAGGAAAGAGAAACTTTGGGTGGAATCGTTGCAGCGGGAGCCCTGGGGCAGGTGAAGGCTAAAGTTGAAGTATGCAAAGAAGAATCTATTGGTAAGATGGTGATTCTTAATCTGAAAGGGATTGTGCTCATAAAACTTTTTCTGTTCTGTCGTGTTGAACTTTGTGTGTGTGTGTTTCTCCATGGTCATGGGAATTTGCTGCCAGGCATTTCCTCAGGTTGCTTCAGAGATTGGGTTAACTTGGCCACTTTTTTGCTGCATGTTTTCAGCCTTTTCCGTAAATATTTAGTCCATAGATATTTAACGTTGTTATATTGAAGTTGTATAAGACATTGGTGAGGTTTTGGTCACCTACCTACAGGAAAGATGTAAATAAGGTTGAAAGAGAAAATACACAAGGACAAATTCAAAATTCGAGGAGCAGATAGGGAGACAGATTCTGGAAAGTAGTAATAATAACGGTTATTGTGGTGGGAGATTTTAATTTCCCAAGTATTGATTAGCATCTCCCTAGAGTGAGGGGTTTAGAAGGGATGGAATTTGTTAGGTGGGTTCAGGAAGGTTTCTTGACACAATATGTAGATAAGCCTACAAGAGGAGAAGCTGTACTGGATCTGGTATTGGGAAATGAATCTGGTCAGGTGGTGTCTCTCAGTGGGAGAGCATTTTGGAGATAGTGATCACAATTCTTTCTCCTTTACCATAGCATTGGAGAGGGAAAGGAACTGACAAGTTAGGGAAACGTTTAATTGGAGTAAGGGGAAATATGAGGCTATCAGACAAGAACTTGGAAGCATAAATTGGAAACAAATGTTCTCAGGGAAACATGGAAGAAATGTGACAAATGTTAAGGGGATATTTGCGTAGGGTTCTGCGTAAATATGTTCCAATGAGACAGGGAAAGGATGGTAGAGTACAGGAACCGTGGTATACAACGGCAGTTGAAGAAAAGATGAGCTTACGAAAGGTTCAAAAACCTAGGTAATGAGAGAGATCTGGAAGATTATAAGGCTAGCAGGATGGAGCTTAAGAATGAAATGAGGAGATCCAGAAGGGGCCATGAGAACGCCTTGGCGGACAGGATTAAGGAAAACCCCAAGGCATTCTACAAGTATGTGAAGAGCAAAAGGATAAGACGTGAGAGAATAGGACCAATCAAGTGTGACAGTAGAAAAGTGTGTATGGAACCAGAGGAGATGGCAGAAATACTTAATGAATAATGAATACTTTGCTTCAGTATTCACTACAGAAAAGGATCTTGGTGATTGTAGTGATGACTTGCAGCAGACTGAAAAGCTTGAGCATGTAGATATTAAGGCAGAAGATGTGCTGGAGCTTTTGGAAAGCATCAAGTTGGATAAGTCACCGGGACTGGACGGGATGTACCCTAGACAACTTTGGGAAGTGAGGGAGGAGATTGCTGAGCCTCTGACAATGATCTGTGCATGATCAATGAGGACCAGAGAGGTTCCGGAGGATTGGAGGGTTGCGGATGTTGTTCCGTTATTCATGAAAAGGAGTAGGGGGTAGCCCAGGAAATTATAGACCAGTGAGTCTTACTTCAGTAGTTGGTAAGTTGATGGACAGGATCCTGAGAGGCAGGATTTATGAACATTTGAAGAGGCATAATATGATTAGGAATAGTCAGCATGGTTTTGTCAAAGGCAGGTCCTGCCTTACGAGCCTGATTGAATTATTTGAAGATGTGACTAAGCAGATCGATGGTAGAGCAGTAGATGTATATATGGATTTTAGAAAGCCATTTGATAAGGTACCCCATGCAAGGCTTATTGAGAAAGTAAGGAAGCATAGGATCCAAGGGGACTTCGTGGATCCAGAACTGGCTTGCCCACAGAATGGAAAGAGTGGTTGTAGATGGGTCATATTCTGCATGGATTTCGGTAACCAGTGGTGTGCCTCAGGGATCTGTTCTGGGACCTCTACTCTTCGTGAGTTTTATAAATGACCTGGATAAGGAAGTGGAGGGATGGGTTAGTAAATTTACTGATGACACAAAGGGTGGAGGTGTTATGGATAGTGTGGAGGGCTGTCAGAGGTTAGAGCGGGACATTGATAGGATTGCAAAACTGGGCTGAGAAGTGGCAGATGGAGTTCATTTCGGGCTGAGATCCTTCCTGATGAAGTCCTGATGAAGGGTCTCTGCCTGAAACATCGACAGTGCTTCTCCCTATAGATGCTGCCTGGCCTGCTGTGTTCCACCAGCATTTTGTGTGTGTTGTAAGTGTGAAGTGGTTCATTTTGGTAGGTCAAATATGATGGCAGAATATTGCATTAATGGTAAGACTCTTGGCAGTGTGGAGGATCAGAGGTATCTTGGGGTCAGAGTCCATAGGACACTCAAAGCTGCTACGCAGGTTATCTCTGTGGGTAAGAAGGCATACGGTGCATTGGCCTTTATCAATCGTGGGATTGAGTTTAAGAGCTGAGAGGTAATGTTGCAGCTATATAGGACCCTGCTCAGACCTCACTTGGAGTATTGTGCTCAACTCTGATCGACTCACTACAGGAAGGACATGGAAACCATAGAAAGGGTGCAGAGGAGATCTACGAGGATGTTGCCTAGTTGAGGAGCATGCCTTATGAGAATAGGTTGAGTGAACTCAGCCTTTTCTCCTTAGAGCAACAGAGGATGAGAGGTGTACAAAATAATGAGAGGTGTTGATCATGTGGATGGTCAGAGGTTTTTCCCAAGGCTGAAATGGCTAGCGCAAGATGGCATAATTTTAAGGTGCTTGGAAGTAGGTACAAGGTAGATGTCAAGGGTAAATTTTTTATGCCGAGAGTGGTGAGTGCATGGAATGGGCTGCTAGCGGCGGAAACAATAGCGTCTTTTAAGAGACTCATAGATGGATACATGGAGCTTAGAAAAATGGAGGGCTATGGGTAAGCCCAGGTAGTTCTAAGGTAAGGACATGTTCGGCATAGCTTTGTGGGCCAAAGGGCCTGTATTGTGCTGTAAGTTTTCTATGTTTCTTTGTTACCAGATCTGGAAGACCTGATTTATATGGAAAGATTGAATAGAATAGGACTTTATTGGAATGTTTTATTGGGATGGGACCCGGAGTTAGAGCAGTGAAAGAAGTGCATGGAGTAAAGCCAGATCTAACATATAGAGAGGCTTTGAGGAAAGAGCAGCAGAATAAAGGGTATAAAGGTAGTAAGGTAGAAGGGCTAAAGTGTGTGTACTTCAATGCAAGAAGCATCAGGAACAAAAATGAACTGAGAGCTTGGATACATACATGGAATTATGATGTAGTGGCCATTACGGAGACTTGCCTGGCACCAGGGCAGGAGTGGATTCTCAATATTCCTGGATTTCAGTGCTTTAAGAGGGATAGAGAGGGGGGAAAGGGGTGGAGGGGTAGCATTACTGGTAAGGGATACTATTACAGCTGCAGAAAGGGTGGGTAATGTCGCAGGATCCTCTTTTGAGTCAGTATGGGTGGAAGTCAGGAGCAGGAAGGGAGCAGTTACTCTGTTGGGAGTATTCTATAGGCCCCCTGGTAGCAGCAGAGATACCGAGGGGCAGGTTGGGAGGCAGATTTTGGAAAGGTGCAAAAATAACAGGGTTGTTATCCTGGGTGACTTTAACTTCCCTAATATTTATTGGCACTTGATTAGTTCAGAGGGTTTAGATGGGGCAGAGTTTGTTAAGTGTGTCCAGGATGGATTCCTGTCCCAGTATGTTGACAGGCCGACTAGAGGGAATGCCATACTAGATCTAGTATTAGGTAATGAACTGGGTCAGGTCACAGATCTGTCAGTGGGTGAGCATCTAGGGGACAGTGATCACCGCTCCCTGACCTTTAGCATTATTATGGAAAAGGATAGAATCAGAGGAGACAGGAAAAATTTTAATTTGGGAAGGGCAAATTATGAGGCTATAAGGCTAGAACTTGCGGGTGTGAATTGGGATGATGTTTTTGCAGGGAAATGTACTATGGACATGTGGTCATTGTTAAAGGATCTCTTGCAGGATGTTGAGGATAAATTTGTCCCGGTGAGGAAGATGAAGAATGGTAGGGTAAAGGAACCATGGGTGACAAGTGAAGTGGAAAATTTAGTCAGGTGGAAGAAGGCAGCATACGTGAGGTTTAAGAAGCAAGGATCAGATGGGTCTATTGAGAAATATAGGGTAGCAAGAAAGGAGCTTAAGAAGGGGCTGAGAAGAGAATATAGAACGTAGAATAGTACAGCACAGTACAGGCCCTTTGGTCCACAATGAAGAGCAAGAAGGGGGCATGAGAAGGCCTTGGCGAGTAGGGTAAAGGAAAACCCCAAGACCTTCTTCAATTATGTAAAGAACAAAAGGATGACAGGAGTAAAGGTAGGACTGATTAGAGATAAAACTGGGAAAATGTGCCTGGAGGCTGTGGACGTGAGTGAGGTCCTCAATGAATACTTCTCTTCGGTATTCACCACTGAGAGTGAACTTGACGGTGGTGACAATATGAGTGAGGTTGATGTTCTGGAGCATGTTGATATTAAGGGAGAGGAGGTGTTGGAGTTGTTAAAATACATTAAGACGGATAAGTCCCCGGGCCCTGACAGAATATTTCCCAGGCTGCTCCACGAGGCAAGGGAAGAGATTGTTGAACCTCTGGCTAGGATCTTTATGTCCTTGTTGTCCACGGGAAGGGTACCGGAGGATTGGAGGGAGATGAATGTTGTCCCCTTGTTCAAAAAAGGTAGTAGGGATAGTCCAGGTAATTATAGACCAGTGAGCCTTACGTCTGGTGGGAAAGCTGTAAAGTAAAATGTAGAGTACAAAGTAAATGGCAGGATACTTCCTAGTGTGGAAGAGCAGAGGGATCTGGGGGTACATGTCCACAGATTTCCTTAAAGTTGTCTCACAGGTAGATAGGGTAGTTAAGAAAGCTTATGGGGTGTTAGCTTTCATAAGTCGAGGGATAGAGTTTAAGAGACGCGATGTAATGGTGTAGCTCTATAAAACTCTAGTTAGGCCACGCTTGGAGTACTGTGTCCAGCTCTGGTCGCCTCAGTATAGGAAGGATGTGGAAGCATTGGAAAGGGTACAGAGGAGATTTACCAGGATGCTGCCTGGTTTAGAGAGTATGGTTAATGATCAGAGATTAAGGGAGCTAGGGCTTTACTGTTTGGAGAGAAGGAGGATGAGAGGAGACATGATAGAGGTGTACAAGATGTTAAGAGGAATAGACAGAGTGGACAGCCAGCGCCTCTTCCCCAGGGCACCACTGCTCAGTACAAGAGGACACGGCTTTAAGGTAAGGGGAGGGAAGTTCAAGGGGGATATTAGAGGAAGGTTTTTCACTCAGAGAGTGGTTGGTGCGTGGAATGCATTGCCTGAGGCAGTGGTGGAGGCAGACACACTAGTGAAGTTTAAGAGACTACTAGACAGGTATATGGAGGAATTTAAAGTGGAGAGTTATATGGGAGGCAGGGTTTGAGGGTCGGCACAACATTGTGGACGGAAGGGCCTGTAATGTGCTGTACTATGTTCTATGTTTAAGATTGAATAGTTTTGAGAGAGCTATACGAAATTGAGGTGTATGGGTAGGGTAAATGCAAGCAGGCTTTTTTCTACTGGGATTGTGTGGAACTACAACCAGAGCTCATGGATTAAGTGTGAAAGGTGAAAAGTTTAAAGAGAGTATGAGGGGGATCTTCAGTTAGAGGGTGGTGAGAGAGTGGAATGAGATGCCAGTGCAAGTTGTGGATGCCAGCTCGGCTTCAATGTTTATGAGAAGTTTGGATAGGTACATGGAAGGGATATGGAGGGCTATGGTCCTGGTGCAGGTTGATGGGAGTAGGCAGTTTAAATGCTTCAGTGTGGACTAGATGGGCTGTAGGGCCTGTTGCTGTGCTGTACTTTTCTATGACCCTATAAGACAATAAATTTAAGAATGGTTAGTAATAATATTAAGATTTTGATCTGTCTTGTGTTGAAATCTGTTGCTGTAGGTATCGTAATATGGTCTAGCATTCCCCTTGAATCTAAATAATAACATTATGTAAATTGCTTGTGCTTGTAATTTGTGAGTGTAGAACTTCTATTATCTGATTTAATCATGATAAAAGCATGAAAGGTGGTTATTGTACTCTCACTTGTGGTGAATTATGTTCTTGTTTCAATAAGTTAATGCTGATTTCTTAAAGATGCTACAAATCTGTGTTCTTGTTGCCTATAGATATGTCGGTTTTATTGCTTTGGAGTAGTACCTCTTTCCTATACCAAACAATTTTTAATTATCTCACTCAGAATCTTGAGGGATTTTATATCTTGTGTGTTTCAAAGTGTGCATCTGGGGAGCCAGCAGTTTAGTTAAATACACTTCTGTCTATTTTATTGTTAATCCAATAATATAAACTCAACCAAATTTCCAGCCATTGATGAATTTAAAAAATACTTGGAGAAACGCTTTGATTTTGAACAAGTCACCGTGAAGAAATTCAGGACCTGGGCAGAGCGTCGCCAGTTTAATCGGGAGATGAAACGGAAGCAGGCTGAAGTGGAGCGGCCTATTCTGCCGGCCAATCAGAAGTTGATTACCCTCTCTGTTCAGGATGCACCTACTAAAAAAGGTAAAATAAATTATTTCTGCTTTGAACTTTGGATATCTGTGGCAGTTTTCAGAAAGTAAACCTTTGCAATGTGTGGTTGCCTTATCCTTATTTGTTGTTATATAATAGGCAAAATTGCACATCACATTGTAAAATGAAAATTATCTCACCATCGACCTGTATCCAGGGGTGATGGCAAAGAGAAGTGAGCATGTCCTGTGTGGCCTGCGATGGACTGGTTCAGATATGTGGAGAGACGAGAAAGGCAGTCCTTCAGAAGAAAGAGGGAGGGGGTGTGGGTATTTCATTGAAACCTCCTGAACATTGAAAAGTCTAAATGGAGAGGATGTAGAGAGGATGTTTCCTATAGTGGGAGAGTCTAGGACTGGAGGGTGGAGCCTCAGAGTAGAAGGACACCCCTTTAGAATGGCAATGAAGAGGAATTTTTTTAGCCAGAGTGTGGTGAATGTGTGGATTTCATTGCCACAGATGTCTGTGCAGGCCAAGTCATTGGGTATTTTTAAAGGAAAGGTTGATAGGTTCTTGATTAGTAAGGGCATCAAAGATGGTGGGGAGAATGGGGTTGAGGGGGAATAATAGATCAGCCATAATCAAATGAATGGCAGAGCAGACTCAGTGGACCAAATGGCCCAATTCTGCTCCTGTGCCATATGGTCTTATAATTTGCTTTGTGTTTGATTATCCTCTAACTGCATCACAACATTCAATTTGTTCTGTTGACTGTTGCTTCACTGTAATTCCATATTATTACAAAGAAAAGCTGTGATCTGGAACACAAGAGAAGTATAGAACGACTTTCAGTGATGCAGTCGGATCATTGCATAGACAGATTGTATAATGAACCGTTTATTTAAAAAATGAATTAATGGTTCTATATGTATTTATATATTGCATTAATCATCATTATTGGTTGACCATTTAATGAAAATTTGATTGAGCAAGTATGAGGCATTTTTCATGATGATTTATTTCACAAGGGATAAATGATTAATTTAGTGTTGGTAGTTAATCTGGATATTGTATTCCATTTAATGAAATTTTATTATTTAGTATTCTGAACATAATTCATGAGGGCTTAAAACAGCTTGTAACTGAAGCCTTTGATTCAGTATTCTGTCATTTCTTTGTCAGAGTTTGTCATTAATCCAAATGGGAAATCAGAAGTTTGTATACTACATGAATATATGCAACGGGTCTTAAAGGTTCGCCCTGTTTACAATTTTTTTGAATGTGGTAAGTTTTTCATGATGAGCATATTTTCCAAATTTTTGTTAAACATTATTCTGCACTTACCTCTGTAATCAAATTTATTTATTATGATACAGTGTGGAACAGGCCTTTCAAGCCATGCCACCCAGCAATTCTCCCTGATTTAACCTTAGCCTGATCACAGACCAATTTACTTCGACCAGTTAACCTACCAGCTGGTGTGTCTTTGCACTATGGGAATGAACCAGAGCACCCAGATGAAACCAACTGTTATGGGGAGAATGTACAAACTCCTTACAGGCAGTGTGGTGGGAATTGAACCTGGGTCATCTATACTGTAAAGCATTGTGCCAACCACTATGCTACTGTGCTGCTGCCTAATGCTTTGGCAAGAACACCTCCATTGAAGTTCTTCAGTTTGGGTCTCCTGGCATACAGTTGCAAAAATATGTTTGTGAGCCCTTTACAATTACGTGGTTTTCAGTCATCCAAGCAATGATGAGAGGAATCAAGGCACCTCCTCTAATGGATGTCAAATTAGACATCCTCAAATTATGGGTCCAATTAAAATCTCCTCTATGTCAAATGAGATTATGGGATACGTGCTTCACTGCAGGGGTCCCCTGACCTGGGTCCATGGGACCCCCCCTTGGTTATTGGTAGTGATCCATGGCATAAAAATAAGGTTGGGAAACCCCTGGTTCAGTGAGACCTTGGGGACAGGCAGAGAGACAACCTAGTGGGTTCTTGGAAATAGTGTTATGGTGTCCTTTGTAACAGTGAGACCTCAGGAAGCGGGATGAAGTGAAATAACTTAGACACTTGAAACAATTGTGATTTTTCAGCCTGACTAGTAAAAGTAGCTTTAAATATTAAAGCTATTATTAAAAACAATAACTATATACTGTAATTAAAAAGTACATGATTTTCTCTTGCCACTCTAGAATGTCCCTTGAATCCTGAACATTGTCAAAAGCATTTATTGATCCTCTTTGAAAGCAAGTACTGTGTAGAAATTAGCCATCTGGTCTGATGTGGGGGCGGATTGCAATAGTTGTAGCCCAAGGCAATTTTAAATTTAGCTTCCCTGCAACTTAAAGCCATTTGGAATTGATTTTACAGTAATTTATTTATTATTGACTTTTAAAAGCACTTATTCCAAATTTTCCCTGTAATTTAGACTGATACTTATGTTCAGAGGGTGTTGTAAAGCATAGGGTGGTTTTGTAGTCTTGACTGGGAGTACCACAAACAAGAGAATCTGCAGATGCTGGAAATTCAGAGCAACACACACAAAATGCTGGAGGAACTCAGCAGGTCAGGCTGTACCTATGGAAAAGAGGAAACAGTTTTATGTTTCAGGCCATGTCCTTTCTTCAGAACATCGTATTTCAGGCTCTTGGCCTGAAAAATCGACTGTTCACTCTTCCATAGATGCTGCCTGACCTACTCAGTTCCTCCAGCATTTTGTGTGTGTTGCTTTATTGGGAGTACGTTGTCTTTGCTGAGCTCCAGAAAAGAGAACAAGGGGGTAATTGCATGTTTAATGACTGTATGTACTTGCATTAAAGTTCATACCTGCAGTCCAGTCCAGGATGTAAGCGCCTAACAAGTCTGTCAGTTATAAAGCCAATCAGGGAGAAGCAATAATTCCAACTTCACTGATCTGGTCTTTGTCCTGAGAACCATTTCCTGAAACATTAAAACATCTGGCTGTTCAAACTGATCTGTCAAACAACAATGGATGTTCCACCCAGCAAGACTGAATATGGTTGTATTTCTGAGATTTAAATTGTACAGTTGATGGTGACTTAAATGACGTACCTGTTGCTACCTAGCCTGCTTATTTCCAAATAAAATTAAACCATTTTACTGAATTGATTTAAATAAAGAAGTTTAAGTTAAGGCCCCAACTTAAAATTATTATAGGAAGTTCTTTGGTTCACCGATATCTTTTAACTCCTAATTGTTGCATTTATTTCAGAAAATCCAAGTGACCCTTTTGGAGCCTCAGTGGTAATTGATGGAGTCACATATGGTACCGGAACTGCCAGTAGTAAAAAGCTTGCAAAGAATAAGGCTGGTAATGGTTGTTTTGTTATAATTTAACTGCCAGTGGCGAGACTGGAGGTAGTGCTGAGAAAGTTGACTACGTTTCGGTAATGATGGATTGGTGCATTTTCCAGACTTTTGGAGTTATGTTAATTCCCCAGTACATTTTCCACACTTTGACCTTTCACCTCACCTGCTGATTAAATCTCCTTGGGTCCTCTCCCCTTCCCTTTCTCCCCTTGTCCACTCCTACCTCCTATCAGATTTCTTCTCCTCCAGCCCGTTACCTTTCCCATCTGCATGGCTTCACCTATCACTTTCCAGTTAGCCTTCTTCCCCTCACCCACCTAATTCTGGCATCTCACCCTTCCCTCTCAGTCCCAAAGAAGGGTCTTATTCTGAAATGTTGACTGTTTCCTCCTTTCTATAGATGCTGTCTGACCTACTGAGTTCCTCCAGCGTTTTGTGTGTGTGACATTTTAAATTAGGTTTTTTTTTAATGATGAGTAATAAATTCCCCTGTGAACCTGGTTAGTTTCAGGATGAGAGCATGGGAGCCGAGGACCCAGTGAGGTTCTGGTGAGCCAACTGCCAAACCATCATGCAAGTTAATAGAGTTTTGCTGTAATGTTTGAAAGGAAAGAATTGGAAGTCAGTCATGACTTACTTACTGCCCATTACGCCACTGCTATTTATGACAGCAATAAAGGTACTCCTTCTCTTTTGGTCCATACTGTCGCACTCAGATGTAGAAGGATTCTTCATTGTTGTTTGCACAACAATTTTGTTTTACCAGAGGTAAACTCCTGAATCTGGAGGACTGGTGGACCACTCTTGGTCTGTCCTCTACCCTTTGACCTGTTTGGCATTGGTGACCCAACCAAGAGTCAAAGCATAAAGCCCTGACTCCATCCAACATAGCTCTGAGTCATTGAGGCATGGCAAACCTCCAAACCCAACGACAAGGTTGTGGTCCTCTTAGAGGGAGACAGTCATTAGAATGTGGGTATTTGGGACTAAAATTAAGGATCAGCTTTATTTGCCATATGTATTAGGAAATTGCTGTGGTGTGTTGGTGCAGCATGTAACATAAAATGGGAAGATTCATCAAAGAAATAGAATAAAGAATTATCTGAAAAAAAGGTAGAAGTACAGATATAGAATAAAATGTGCATAAATACCAACATTAATTTGACTAGATTGATTCTCTTCATGTAGAGCCGGTATGGATGACTCTCTCCTAGGCTGTGATAGTACAAGGATTTCATCCTTGAAGAATGCAAGCTCTTTTCCAGAGGAGCATTTTCTAAGTCAGTGGCCTAAATTAGATCAAACTATTCCTCTACAACCATACTGGAATTGTCCATGTACAATCTAATGGTCTAGTTATTATTGTTGTTTATTTGTAGAGAGTGAACAGGTTTTTCATTTTATGGAGGTGCAGTTTAAGGCCGATTGTGCATAATTTCTACATTTCCTATTGTCCTTTAACTTTGCCAGCCCGTGCTACACTGGAAATCCTCATTCCTGACTTTATCAAACAGACCTCTGATGAGAAGCCCAAAGACAGTGATGAACTTGAGGTAAATACAATGTGATTTAAACCTTATTTTGTGTTTTTTTTAAATCAGATTTTCTGTTTGCATTCTCTTACTCAATCAATGGTCTTAAAAGCAGAACATTGCAAATGGCAATAGGCCATGCAGTCCCGTGAGAGTGTTCCTTCGTAAATTAAAATTGTAACCGATCTATTCTTGGCTCTCCACTCTAGTCGTATTAATAGTTTGCAGAATAGCACTGTCTAATATTCTGCATTGTTTTATTGGAAGTATCCCAAGTCCTACTGGTGTTGGTTTAATTTTGTTTAGAAATGGAACTTTATTGTCATAGCTCAGGACTGTGAGATTGTGGTGCTACTTCAGTCCATGCAAAATAGATATTTACAAAGCATGCAGTATGGCATAATTTTTTTAAACTCTCATATTTACATGCAAAAACTGACTTTTATAGTCTATAAAGGCCATTGGCAAGCTGGAATTTAGCTACACAGCAACCTTTGGGAAGAAGCTGTTTTTCAGTCTTACTGTCTTGGCTAAGATGTTTCTGTATCTCCTATCAGATGGCAGAAGATTGAATAGACAGTGTCCGGGATGGGATGGGTTACGAGCAGGCATCGAAAGTTGTAGGTTGTTTCCAGGTCCAGTAGTTGAGTACAGTGCAGTAACAGAACCTTCAGTCCCAGTGAACCCACTTTGCCCAATTACATCCATGTGTAATTAACCTACTAACCCATACTGCTTTGAAATTAGAAGGAAACTGGAGCACATGAAGGAAACCCATGTGGTCATGGGGAGAATGTACAAAATCCTGACAGATAGCAGTGACAATTGAACCCTGGTCGCTGGTACTGTAAAGCGATGTGTTAACCACTCTGCTACTGTGCTGCCCCACTGTATTGCTTGTATATTTATTTTCACAATAGAGAGGAAGGATTTGTGTACATGGTGAAACAATGTAGTTCTTATTCCTATAATCTGCAGATAGACAGTTGAGCATGTGATCTAAATCATATACATCTTCAAAAAGGAGAGGCAAATGTGACTAGTAGCTACAAAGAGGTCTTTCTGCTCTGTGCCATGGGGAAGGGTATCATCAAGTTGCCCCTCGCCTGCTTCCTGCTTTTTAGCTGCTGTCCACCACATGACAAATGCAGGGAGCAGTGTCAGCCACTGGCAATTTTTCTACCTGAGTAATTGGAGCCTGCCGACCATGCCCCTCAGATTTAATTGTCTACAGAAATTCATCACTCTTTGCAACTGCTTCATGACTGCAGGCAAGCAATGATCTACAACGCAGCCAACTGCAGTGAAGACCAGTGTCAAAGATTAAGGATTAGCTTTATTTGTCATAATGTACATCAAAGCGTATGATGAAATGTGGTGTTTTCACCAACAGTAAGCATAGAACAGTACAGCCTAAGCACAAACAACTCAGAAACACCCAAACATTAATCTCCCCTTCCCAAACATTGTCCAGATCCTTCCATCTTCCTTACGTCCATGTGCCTATTCAGACATCTTAAAAGCCTCTAATGTATTTGCCTCTACCACCATACCAGGCAGTGCATTCCAGGCATCCACCACTCTCTGAGTAAAAAAACTTGCCCCTCACATCCCCCTTGAACCTACCTCCTCTCACCTTCAATGCATACCCTTTGGTATTAGTCTGATTGTGCTGGCAGCAGCCCACAACTCAGTAACCCTAACTGTACTTCTTCAGAATGTGGCAGGAAACCCACATGATCATGGGAAGAATGTAGAAGCTGCGTACAGACAGTGGTGGGAGTTAAGCCCCAATTGGAGATCACTGGTGGTGTAAAGTGATTACACCACCCATTGTTGACCCTGTAATAAGAGTTAATGCCTACTGCACAGAGCTGCTTTGGGAACTGGAGCCAACAGCACAGGAACAGTAGCAAACCACACCTCAGAACTAAAACCATCCACAATTTATTTGTTAAGCTGCATCATTGCAAATGATCATCTGACTTACTTGCACTCAAAAGGCTGAGAGCTGCCAAGTCATTGAATTGGTCCACCAGAGCATAAGAGCAGGTTGACCTTGAGTTCAACATCTGCAAGGCAAAAGACCTTGACCAAACTGAGCAATACACAAAATACTGGAGAAACTCAGCAGGTCAGAAACATCTATGGAGAGGAATAAACGGTCAACGTTTTCAGGCTGCAACCCTTCATCAGAACAGGAAAGGAAAAGTAAGAAGGTGGGTGGAGGGGAGGATGAAGTCCAAGGTGGCAGGTGATAGGTGAAACTTGGAGATGGGGAGGGGGTGAAGTCATGAGCTGGGAGGTTGATTGGTGAAAGAGATAAAGGGCTGCAGGAATCTGATGGGGGAGGACATGAGACCATGGAAGGAAGAAAGGGAATGGGGAGAAGCACCAGAGGGAGCTGATGAGCAAATAAGAAGATGAGGTGAGAAGGGAATGGTGAAGGGGGGGGAGGTGCAGCATTTACCAGAAGATAGAGAAATTTTGTTCATGCCATCAGGTAGGAGGCTATCCAAACAAAAGATGTAACTCTCTACCAAACTAAATCCACTGCTCGCTGCCCTCTGTCACTGAAAGATTTGGTAAATGTAAGCCACTTCCCATATGTTAGATTTCACCTCTCAGCAGAGGTGGACGTTGATGAAACTTGCCATCACTCTCACAGGGATTTGATTAATCAAAGTGAACATCCTTCAGCATCTTGTGAAATTTAACTACATTTTGCCCTCCTTATCCATGGGTTCCGCATGCGCGAATTCAACCAATCGCGGATCGGGAAAACCTGGAAGTTCTCTCTCCAGCACTTGTTTGAACATGTACAGACTTTTTTTTCTTATCATTATTCCCTAAACAATACAGTATTACAACTTACATAGCATTTGCATTGTATTAGGTATTATAAGTAATCTAGAGGTGATTTAAAGTATACGGGAAGACGTACATAGGTTACCACAGATCGGGAATCAAGAAAAAAAACATAAGTTCTCTAAGTTGGAACTGGTACATCCCGTATTATTTAGTGCCAGTTAGTCAAATGTTTGTTTTAGTATATAGTATATTACCTTTCTATGCATATAACACACTTAAGAAACGTATGTATTTCAATAATTAAACCACTGCGTTGCTTAGTAATAATTGTAGCTTTCATCGGGGCAGGGCTTTCACATGCTCCATTATTCGCACCTTATCCTTAAATTGTTCCAATCATTGACGGACTGTAGCGTAACGCTTTTCCAATGACCAATGGCATTTCACCTCTTTCTGATCACTTTATTATTTCCACTTTATTTTCAATTGTGATCATTTTCCGGAACAGAAGCACTGCAGGTGGCAGGCCCCAAGCTCTGCTGGGTTCTAAAGTCCACCTCACTGAGACAGGTTAAATAAGCTCCGGAGCTCCGCTGGGTCCTAAAGTCCACCGACTTGAGTGTCCATGTTTTTTTGCTATCCGCAGGGGGTCCTGGAACCAATCCCCCGCAGATAAGGAGGGCCAACTGTACTTCCAAAGGTAGACACTGCAAACTTGGCATGCACTGGTTGGATTGACAGTGTGGGTTCTTTCACCTACTCGAAGATCAGTCTAACCCTTTCATCCCACACAGCCCTCCATTTTTCTTTCATCCATGTTTCTGAAATATCTCTACTGTAGCACTCCCAGATGTGTATTCCATGCACTCACCACTTTTGCCCACATGCCCCACCGATCAAGGTCACATGAAGCCATGGGAGCAGGTGGTGGGTGGTCGTATGAGTAGCTGGTGCATATCACAAGTTCTGGTTATGTGACCACTGACACCAGACCGATAATCACTGAAGGGTATTGGTAATGGTTGGGGTCACTCATCTTGTAAAGGCACTGCCCAGATGGTGGCAGTTGAAAAATTTGCCAAGTACAATCGTGGTCATGGGAAGTCTATGATTACCCACGTCATATGACACAGCACATAACAAACGAATGAACCTTTCCTTCATTCACCCTTAAAACTATGCCCTCTTGTATTAGCCATTTCTGCCCCAGAAAAAGATGCTGGCTGTTCACTCAATCTATGCCTCTCATTATGTTGTAAACCTCTATCAAATTCCTTCTCAGTCTCCTCTGCTAGCTTACTCAACCTTTTCTTATAAGACATGCTCTGTAATCCATGCAGCATCCTGATAAATGTCTTCTGCACTCCCTCTAAATCTATCACATCCTATAATGAGTCGACCAGAACTGAACACAATACTTCCAAACATGGTCTAACCAGGATTTCATAGAGATGCAGCATTACCTCGTAAATCTTGAACTCAATCCCCTGACTAATGAATGCCTTCTTAACAGCCCTTTGTGGCAGCTTTTGGGAAGAAACAATCAGCTAAACAGAGGAAAAGACTGAGTAGTGCTCAAGAGTGAGTAATTTCAAGTTCCTGTGAGTCACCATCTCTGAGGATCTATCCTGGATCCAAAATATGGATGTAGTTACAAAGAAGGCACAACAGCAACTATATTTCAGTTAGAGTTTCTGGAGATTTGGTACGTCACCAAAGACACCTGCAAATTTCTGAAGAAGTACTGTGGGGAGCATTCTATCTGGCTGTATCACTGTTTGGTGTGGGGGGGCGGGTGGCTACTGCACAGGATCGAAAGTAGCTGTAGAAAGTTGTGAACTCAGTCAGCTCCATCATGGACACCAGCCTCCGTAGCATCCAGGACATCTTCAAAGAGCGATGCTTCAAAAAGGCAGCGTCCATTATTAAGGACCACTATCACCCAAGACATGGCATCTTATTGCTACCATTGGAGAGGAGGTATAGGAGCCTGAAAAGTGCACACACAATGATTCAGGAACAGCTTCTTCCCCTCTACCCTCTGATTTCTGAATGGACATTGAACTGACATTTGTATACTTAAATTTTATTATTATGTATTGCATTGTACTGCTGCCACGTAACAAATTTCACAACATATGCCAATGATATTAAACCTGATTCTGATGCTGAAATCTTCAAAACAGTACCCATGATCACTTATATTTATTCAAATTGCTGAAGGAGCCTTCTGCTCCATGCTTTGAAGAACTTTTAGCAAGTCCTACATATCTAGGCCTCAAACTGCGGTGGCGTCTCTTTACAGCCACCCAGGAGAGAGGCCTTGGAGTTTTTGCGTTTCACTGAACACATTGTGGCGTAACGTCCAAGCTGGAGTTGTTGCTGCTCTCCAGTGTTCGCTTGGCAGAAGATAAGCGGATATAGACTGTAGGCTCCTGCAAGTTCCATGGGGCTTGGTTCTATATGGTGACATATACAGTTGCAAGAAAAAGTTTGTGAACCCTTTGCAATTACCTGTTTTTTTGCATTAATTACTCATAAAATGTGATCTGATTTTCATCGGCATCACAATAATAGACAAACACAATCTGCCTGAACTAATAACACATGAACAATTGTACATCTTCTTGTCAGTACACTGTTTGACCAATCTCAGCCTAGGTTCAGAAATGTATGTGAACCTCTGGGGTAATGTCTTCTACAAAAGCTATTTGGAGTCTGGTGTTATAATCAATGAGATGAGATTGGAGGTGTGGGTTGTAGAGGTGCCCTGCCCTATTTAAAAAAAAGACACAAAGTCAGGTTACTGTTGAGCCTGCTCTTCTCAAGGGTAGCGGTCTGTCACCTGAAGCTTAATAGAAATTGAATGACGTAACAAGGCAATGATCCGAAGCACAGGAGTAAATCAACAATAGACTGGTTTAAAAAGAAGAAAATGTTATTTTGGAATGGTACAGTTCAAGTTCAGACCTTAACCCAATGTCTGTGGCATGACCCAAAGAGGGCTCTACATGCAAGGTACCCCAGAAATATTGATGAGCTGAAACAGTTTTGTATGTATCAGTGGTCTGAAATCCCTCCTCACTGTTGTGTAAGTCTAATCAGCAACTGCAGGAAACATTTGATTGAGGTTATTGCTGCTAAAAGAGGTTCTACCGGTTATTAAACACAGGGGCAGATACATCTTCCAGCCTAGACTGTGAATAATTAAACAATGTGTTCACTAAAAACATGAAAAGTACGATTGCTTGTGTGTTATTAGTTTTGGCAGATTCTGTTTTTCTATTGTGAATTAAATGAAGATGAGACTATATGAGAAATTAGTGCAGTAAGCCAGGTAATTGTAAAGGATTCACAAACTTTTCTTTGCAACTGTGTATTTTTGTATGAAAGTATTTCATTGACATTTTATATGTATTTTTATCTTATACATGCTGTGTATGACTGTTGGGACTGTGCTTTGCACCTTGGACTTGGAATAATGCTCTTTTGTTTGGCTGTATTCGTGTATGGGTGAATAACATTTCAACTTGAACTTGATGCATATCAGAAGGAGTGCTGCAGCTTACAAACTATCCACCTCTCCCATCAGGTTCTGCACTTCTTTCACTTGGCCCTGTCAGCCACCTCAGGTCCCACAAAGATGAGAAAATCTGCAAATGCAGGAAATCCAAGCATCACACAGAATGCTGGATGAACTCCGCAGGCTTGGCAGCATCTATTGAAAAGAGTAGTTGATGTTTTGGGCTGGAACCCTTCATCAGTGCACAGATTCTCCAGCATTTTGTGTGTGTTGCATAGGTCCCACAAAGCTGGAGTGAAAACAAGTCCTCAATCCCAATGAGCTGAACACTTGGTCACTGAAAATAATAAGCACAGATTTATCAAAATATGCCTGACAGAGCTTACAAAGAAGCTGGTAACATCTGCTGACCTTTATGCATCTATTTATTAACACAAAACTTTCCTGAAGGATTCCAACTCCAGTAATGAGCACCATAGTGAATTGCTGAGATCAGCTGCACAGCTGGTAAAAATCTCTTTGTAATTCCACCAGAGATTACTGTATTCAGAACGAACGATGGTGTTAATACTTCTTGGGCCTGTGATGTTTATCATGTAATTTCCATATGTCTACAATTGTGTAATTTTGAAATAAGATGTATTAAGTATTTGCAAAAAGTTAGTCTTCACAAGCCAAGTCATAGATCACTACATCACAGAAAGGGGCCCATCAGCTCATCTACTCCATGCTGAATCATTCATCTGCCTAGTCCCATCGACCTGCAACTGGACCATAGCCATCCATATCCCTCCCATCCAGAATCAATCAGGCATAGAATCACCAGCATATGTCATGAGATTTGTTAACTTTACAGTAACAGTGCAATGCAATACATTATAGAGAAAAAAGTGAATTACAGTAAGTATATAAAATAGTTAAATATGTACTGCAAAAAAAGGGGAAAAAGTGAGGTAGTGTTCATGGGTTCAATGTCCATTCAGAAATCAGATGGCAGAGGGGAAGCAGCTGTTCCTGAGATATTGACTGCGTGCCTTCAGGCTTCTGTACCTCCTCCCCGATGGTAGCAACAAGAAGAGGACATGTCTTGGGTGATGGCGATTCTTAATGATGGATGCCACTTCTCTGAGGTATCACTCCTTGAAGATGTCCTGGATACTGTGGAGGCTAGTGACCATGATGGAGCTGACAAATTTTACAACCCTCCAGCTTACTACGATCCTGTGCTGTAGCCCCCTCCCCACTACCAAACAGTGTTGCAGCCAATTAGAATGCTTTCCACTGTACATGTGTAGAAATTTGGGAGTGTCTTTAGTGACCAACCAAATCTCTTCAGGCTTTCAATGAAATATAGTTGCTGTCGTGCCTTCTTTATAGAGTAGCTGCTTTGATATATTGGGTTCAGGTTGGGTCCTCAGAGATATTGACACCCAGGAACTTGAAATTGCTCACTCTTTTCACTTCTGATCCCTCTATAAGGAATGGTGTGTGCTTCATCGTCTTACCCTTTCGAAGTCCACAATCAGTTTTTATCCATGTGCTTCTCTAGATATTTCGTAAATGTTGCAGTCGAACCCGCATCCACTGCCTGCGCTGGCAGCTCCTTCCACACTCTCACCACCTTCTAAGTGAAGAAGTTCTCCCTCCCATATTTTGTGTTTCACCCATTAATAAGTTTTTTAAACGTTTCTGTTCATTGTTCTTGTTTTTGATGGTTAGTATTTACTGTTTAAAACGAGGCACAAAAATCATTGTGGACTTCAGGATGGTGCAGATGAATCATCCCCCTCTGCAAATACAGAGAGTGAAGTGCACCACGTTCCTGAGACTTCACACTAAGTATGACCTCACCTGGTCCCTTAATATCACCTCCCTGAACAAGAAGGCACAGAGTGCCTCCACTTTCTAAGGAGATTGAGACAAGTGAGGCTGCCCCCTGCCCACCTTAACTGAATTTTATAGGAGCATCATTGAGAGCGTACTGACAAGTTGTATCTCCTGATAAGGGAGCAGTCAAGCATTGGACCGGAAGTCCCGACAAAGGACTGTGAGAACAGCCAGAAAGATCATAGGGATCACCCTGCCAACCATCTAGTATCCTCTTTGATTTTCTACCATCAGACAGGACACTTCGATGCATAAAGACAAGAATGGTCAGGGTGGGAAACGGTTTCTTCCCTCAGGCCATTGGCTTCTGAACTTCCTGCCACATCACATTTGAAATATCACTGGATAATTCGTACTGTACCCTACAGTATTTAATTTTTGCACTTTATCTATGTGTAATTCATCTGTAGATTTTATTCTGACTTTCCTAAGTTATTGAGTATTATATGCGTGCCATGTGTACTACCATGCTGTATGCCCTGGTTTAGAGAAACGTAGCCTCGTTTGATGGTATACATGTATATTGTTAACTAACAGTGAACTTGTACTTGGCCATTGGTGAGGATTTTACACAATGACTCCCAAGGAATCCTGGATATTGAGAAATAAAGAGCAAAAAGGTACTTAACATTTAAATCAAAACGGCAAAGGGGGAACTCTTAAAAGTAGTATAGGCAAGTTAGATTGAGGAAAATGGATCTAATTATTGAAACAGGATTAATCTGCACTGGAAAAGACATATTAATCAAGGATCATCAGGATGGCATTAATAAAGGGAGATCCTGTTATAAAGTAGATTGTCACTCTGTGTGTGTTAATGAGGCTAATTAAACACAATCTGCATGAATTTCAGTGAAGCTTTTGACAAGGTCCTTTGTGGGGGAAAATGTCCAGAAAACAAGACACCATGGCTGTGAAATAGACAGTGATAGGGAGGGACTTGACGGTCAAGGGTTGTTTTTGCAATTAGAAGTCAGAGACCATCTAGGTACCTACAGAGCTGGTACTTTTGGTATTTAATGACGTTGGTATGCATGTCCAAGGAAGGCAGAATAAATACAGATAAAGGTCAGTTAGGTTTTTGGGATACTTCATTTGTCAGCACATGGAATACAAGATGATATATGATAATTTATAACATTAGTTTGACCACAGTAATGGTCAGTGCATTTCAGAAGAATGGATTGCACTGGAAAAGGTCCAGAGGTATATTATGAGGATGTTAACTGGGATGAAATGTCTTAACCTTAAGGAGAGACTCAGTTGGGTTTTTCCCCCTATGAGCAGACAACTTTGAGGAGAGAGCTGACAGGAATGCCAAGTCAGGATTAGTAAAGATGGGGTAGATCCCCAAGCCATTGCCAAGCTCAGATTTGTGGTCAGTGATTGGATATTTAGAGTGGATTTGAGAAAGAATTTTTCATCCAGAGGTTGGTTGAAACATGGAACACACTGGCTTAATGGATGATGGAAGCAGTTTCTCCCATACTACCTAGAAACAGTTAGATGGGCACTTGAAGCACCACATAATGGAAGGCTAGAAAATAGTTTTGCTGTACATGAGCATGATGAGTTGAAGGATCTCTTCATGCTGCATGGTTCTATGCAAATTAACATTTGTTAAAAGTCAATTTGACTGAGGCTATGATTGATAACTAGCTCCTGAAAATTTGACATTGTTGAAAAGCTTCCTTCAGTTTTTTGAAGAAGGATGCTTGAATGTGAAGTCCTCTTTATAAATTCCTTCATCATTCAGCTTCCCATAACCTCTCAAATCTCTTCCTTATCAAAATATCAGCCTGTGCCCTCTGGTGTTTTTACTAAAGCCAAGTAATCTCGGCTTCCTCTACAGATTTTTTTTCTGTAAATGCATCCGTGTTGCAATTTTTTTCTTTTTTCTAGCTCCTTTCTGTTAATACTCAGCATTTACTAAATGTCACCAATCGTCTGTTAAGCTTCTAAACTAAATGGAGGCAGTTCTGTGCCCTTTTTATTCCCAGGGTCCTTTATCCTTCATAGCTTCTGTGAATAACAATGAAATGAACTATTTGTGTGTGTGCGGGATTCATCTTGTGATCTGGACATCTGACCTAAAGTATGTGGGTTTGAGAAGTGTGTATGTGGCTCCAGAGAACAGCGTGTTCCATCCCTTAATATCACTGTGTATTTGCTATTGAGAATTTTGACTTTTGGTTTAAATACTGCCATACACTCAGTGGCACCTTTACTAGGTACAGCACTGGAACCCAGTCCATCCGTTTCAAGGTTTGATGTGTGTGCATTCAGAGATGCTCTTCTGCACACCACAGTTGTAATGCATGGTTATTTGAGTTACTGTCACTTTCCAGTCAGCTTGAACCAGAATGACAGTTCTCCCCTGACCTCTCTCATTAACAAGGCATTTTTCCCCACAGAATTGCTCACTGGATGTTTTTTGTTGTAAACTCTATAGAAGGGGTTCCCATCCTGGGGTTCATTGGCCCCTTTGCTTAATGGTATTGGTCCAGGGCATAAGAACAGTTGGGAGCCCCTGATCTAGAGAGTGTGTGAAAATCCCAGGATCAGCATTTTCTGAGATACTCAAACCACCCCATCTGGCACCAGCAAACATCCCATGGTCAAAGTCACTTAGATCACATTTCTTCTCCATTCTGATCTTTGGCCTAATTAACAACCGATCCTCATGACTATGTCTGCATATTTTTATGCACTGAGTTACTGTCACATGATTGGCTAACTAGATATTTGCATTAAAGAATAGGTGTACAAGTGTGCATAATAAAGTGGCCACTGTAAGCATAAGATTTCTACTGCTTCACTAATGAGCTCTAATACTTTATTTATTTTTAAAATGATTTATATATGGTTGTTATTTTGCCAGTAGGGAAGGATGTATTTAGATGTTATGATTTTGAAATTCTGAAGCCTTTGCTCAACACAAGCAAATCATGTCTTTTGATGAAATGTTGTTGAAAGGTCTCGGCCCAAAATGTTCCCCTCCATGGGTGCTGCCTGAGTTGTTGTGCTGCCCCAGCATTTTGTGTGTTTTGCTCAATATTTCCAGTATCTGCAGAATCTCTTGTGTTTATGATAATCAGTGTTACATTGCCAGTTAAGAACAGTATAACAGCACAGTGGTGTAGTGCTTAGTGTCACGATATTACAGCTCGGGAAGAGTAACGGGGGAGTTCATTTCCAGTATCCTCGATAAACAATTTTGTACATTTCTTCCCATGTGCATGTGTGTTTCCTTCAGGTGTCCCAAAAGTCCAAAGACATATTGGTTAGTAGGTTCATAAGAACAATAAAATAAGGGCAGGAGTAGGCCATCCGGCCCATCGAGCCTGCCCCACCATTCAATAAGGTCATGGCTGATCTGTCTGTAAACTCAGCTCCATCTACCTGCCTTTTCCTCATAACACTAAATTTCCCTACTGTGTAAAAATCTATCTAACCGTATCTTAAATATATTTAGTGAAGAAGCCTCAACTGCTTCCCTGGGCAGAGAATTCTACAGATTCAGCACTCTGCGGAAAAAACAGTTCCTCCTCAACTCCGTCTTAAATCTTCTCCCCTGAATCTTGAGGTAATGTTCCCTAGTACTATTCTCACCTACCAATGGAAACAACTTGAATCGTTGTAAATTGTCCTCTGATTAGGCTAGTTTTAAATACGTAGGTTGCTGGGTGGTACGACTCGGGGCTGGAAGGGCCTGATTTGCACGGTATCTTTAAATAAATATTTGTCCCCCTCCTTGAAATGTTGGCTGCTAAGTATTAGTATTGAGTATTGGCATTCATGTGCTTGGGACGTACCGAAAAAGTCATTCATATGGACAGCAATCCATTTGAACTTCCTGACAGAAACTGGCAGGTTTTTTTTCTTCCTTTTTGTCCTTGGACATTTGGAAGTTTGATATTGAAGTCATCGTGGCTGCTTAGATAACCTTTCAGGGAAGAAAGCAGAACAAAACCAAAGCTAACTGGCTCAGTGGGATGCAAAACGTTGTTAACAAGTTCATCTTTGGCTCATGATGTCTGTTAAGACAATGAGCTGGAGCACAGCTGAGGGGGTACACACAGTATAATTTACCCTCACTTTTTGTCATTTGTTTTCACACTGTTCACTTTGTTTTCTGGTCTCCACCAACACTGAACTTCATTTGCCTTTTAGTCAATTTTATTTGTACTCTTGATATAGCTAGATATTGCCATCTAGTGTCAATGCTTAATATTGCACCTGAATTGAACCATGCTTAATTGATACACCACTGGACAACAAACTTTTTCGAAAGTTTTTCTTCCTCAGAATCTGTACTTGTTTAGGATAGACTGTTTTGATGCTGAACGCAAATATTATTTCAGAATTCTTGTGTCATGTAGGAATTTAGAGAAACAAGAAATTAACTTTTATTGAATATGTGTTTAATTACATATCGGTGCGGCGTTTTGCAATAGTTCAATTAAGCTAAAAATATTTTGTTGAAGATTCTCATCTGTTCTTAGTGCCTGAGGTTTATTGCTTCAGTGCCCAACAATAATCGGCCAGCATTGATGGAGTGTTGCACTGATACCGTTTCTCCATGACCGCAGTGTCCTGGTGAAACATTTCGTTGTGCTCGTCACTTACAGCACCTAGTCTAAATGGGAATGCTGAAATGTTTGAAGCATGTTGTCAACCAGCTGCATGTGGTTTGGTGCTCTGTAGTTCCCAAGAAACATTCTTGAATGCCTTCTATGTGATTTTCTCCGGTCCCATTAGAAGTTCTTTGAATTGCCGTTCACTTATGACCCGTTTGATTTGAGGACTAACAAATATCCCTTCTTTCATCTTGGCATCAGTTACTCTGGGAAACACCTGTCTTAAATATCGAAATCCCGCACGAAAATTTATAGCCATTTAAAAACTTCTTGCCATGCAGCATCTGCCCTGCCCAGGCATGCCTGGACAAGATAGAAAACTTTTCAGCTTACATTGTGAGCAACATTTTAACTGACTTGAATTATGAATTGAAATAACAAATAGAGGTGATTTCAAAGAAAATGGTGTACAATGGGGAAATTTTATGGTGATTTTCATGATCAACTGCCCAAAATCCATAAGATACACCCCAAAGTATTCAGGAAGCAAAATCTTTGTTCTCCAGCGTATTCGAAGCAAAGCTCAAAATGAACACAAAGTAGTGAGGATGGTTTTGTGTATTATTAATGTGAATTTCATTTCATTGTAGTACTTCAACCATATTAGTATTGAGGACTCGAGGGTGTATGAACTGACGAATAAAGCTGGACTGTTGTCACCATATCAAATTCTCCATGAGTGCCTTAAGAGGTAAGCTGCAAAATTGTATTTATATTTATTAATTTGATCGACCACTGAATGTTTGCTTTCCATGCAGAGTGTGACATCAGAATCAGAGTCTGTTTTATATGGCATATGTCGTGAAATTGTTATATAATTGAATAAAATAAGTATTGCAAAGCAGAAATAAAACAAAGCAGTGAGGTAGAAGTGTTCAGGGTTCAATATCCATTCAGAAATTGGATAGTAGACAGAAAGAGGCTGTTCCTGAATTGTTGAGTGTGTGTCCTCGGGCTTCTGTGCCTCCTTCCTGATGTTGGCAATGAGAACAAGGCTTCTGGGTTATGGGGGTCCTTAATGATGGATGCTACCTTTTTGAGACATCACTCCTTGAAGTGGTACTGGAAACTGTGGAGGCTAGTATCCAACATGGAGCTGATTAATTTTTACTATTCTCTGCAGCTTACTTTGACCCTGTGAATAATAGTATTATAATAGAATTTTTTCCAGGTAATATTGTGCTAAGCTGCTGTGCTAATTATTACAACCAATTACATTGAAATCAAATATGTTTTAGCAATGTTTTCAGACTATAGCTGAAGTAGTATTACATGTAACAAAGTATAGCACATTGGCATATTCATTATTTGTTCCTTATTTCCTTTTAGTATGTTGTGCAGTGTCACTTGTTACATGTGGCCATTAATCCATGAGTCAGAGATTGTGGTTTTAAGACTTGTCGCAAGGCTAACAACCCTGACTAGTCAAACAAACTTGTTATGGAAACAGCAATGAAAAATCCTTCTATATCTGAGTGTAACAGTATTCCTGAGTCTCCATCTGGGTCTTGCATGACTGAAAACCGAGAGGAAGCTACTGACACAAAAGCCTCCAAACCACGACAAGGTTCTGGTCGTCTTGGAGGTAAATGGTGTAAGTTAGTATAGAAATACTGATGGAGGTGTATAAGATGATGAGAGGCATTGATCTTGTGGATAGTCAGAGGCTTTTTCCCAGGGCTGAAATGGTTAACACGATACAACACTCTTTTAAGGTGCTTGGAAGTAGGTACAGAGGAGATGTCAGGGGTAAGTTTTTTACGCAGACTGTTAAGTGTGTGGAATGGGCTGCCAGCAATGGTGGTGGAGGCGGATAAAATGGCATCTTTTAAGAGACTCCGGATAGGTACATGGAGCTCAGAAAAATAAGAGGCCTATGGGTAACCCTAGGTAATTTCTAAGATAAGGACATGTTTGGCACAGCTTTGTGGGCCAAAGGGCCTGTATTGTGCTGTAGGTTTTCTGTTTCTAAATACATCAAAAGAGAGAATAGTTACTAGAACTGCCTTCTTTACAAGTTTTCAGTGTTTGACCCAAACCAAGAAGCTGTGCTAATTTTGGTTTCTTTCTATATTTTTGACGTGAGATCAAACTTTGCTCATTGCAATGGGTGATGCTTTGCTGCCCTCTTCTGGATATTATGGGACTGGTCTAACATCCTGGCATCTTGTTTGCTTTTTAAATTTCCCTTATTTGCTCTTTAAATTAATAAATGTAAATAATACAAGTGGAAACAAATAATCCTTAATCCTAAAACAATAAGAGAGAGGTTGTGTTTAACAGAGAAGTACAACTAATTCAAAGCCGTGTTGAGGGTACAAAGCCATGTTAAGAGGCTGCGAGTTTCAGTGAATGAGTTTTTGATCTGATTCAGGTTAAACTTTCCAAATGCAGTTAGCAGACATGGCTGTGCAGATTTAAGAACTTCTTTGACATTTGGAAAAATCTGCAGTGATTTCAAAGAACTTCTGACGTGCCACTTGCAATGAATGGTAGTTCAGCCAAAGCTTTTCTGACTGGATTCAGCCAATGCTGAAATCCAGATAGCGCTGTAACTACTGTGTGCTTTCTCCATGTCCAGTTTTATTTCAGATTATAGGAAAGTGACAAATTAAATATATTTCTGAATATATATGAGGAGGTAGTATAGCTACCTTCATGTCAGGCTGGGAAATTACTTCTTCCTCTAGGTTCTTAACACACTGCTTCCTCCCAGCGCACAAGTACATTTGTTTATTATATGATGTAAGTGATCATGGTCTCAAGACCATGATTATTGTTGGCAAAGTTTTTTGGCAGAAGTGGTGTGCCATTGCCCTGGGCAGTGCCTTTACAAGACGGGTGACCCCACCCGTTATCAGTACTCTTCAGAGGTTGTCTACTTGGTGCCAGTGGTCACATGACCAGGACTGGTGATGTGCACCAGCTACTCAAGCAACCATCCACCACCTGCTTCCATGGCTTCACGTGACCCGGAGGGGGGAGGGCTAAGCAGTGCAACACCTTGCCCAAGGGTGACCTGCAGGTTAGCAGACAGAAGGCGTGCCTTATACCACCCCACCACTCTGAGAGCCCTGCTGCACCCCACTCTACTGCTCCCCAACACACAAACTCTCATCCTGGGCTGGTATCTTTTTATAGCTGCTGTCTTGCATTTTTATATTGCTTGTTTTACTGTAATATTGGCAGTAACAATATACTGTTTGCATAAGCAGAGCACTCAAAAGGCTTACCATTTGAGATGCTTTTGATGGCTCATGACCTGTATACACCAGAATTCAGAAGAATGATGGAGTGGGGGGAATCTCATTGAAACCTATTGAATATTGAAAGACCTTAATCGAATGGAATCAGAGAGGATATTTCCTATGGTGGAGGACTCCCAAGATCAGAGAGAACTGCTTCAGAATAGAGGACGTCCATTTAGAATGGAGAAGAGGAGAAATTTCTTTAACCAGAGAGTGGTGAATCTGGTGAATTCATTGCCACAGACGGATGTGGAGGCCAAGTCATTGGGTATATTTAAGACAGAAGTTGATAAATTCTTGATTGGTCAGGGCATGAAGGGATACAAGGAGAAGGAAGGAGAATGGGGCTGAGAGGAAAGTGGATCCATCATGAAATGGTGGAGCAGACTCGATGGGCCAAATGGCTTAATTCTGCTCCTATATCTTATGGTCTTGTAACTATATGTGCTGGATTGTGAAAGGATATTAAAAAGTATTCCCCCCCCCCCCCAATCAGAAGTCTTCATGTTTTATTGTTTTACAACGTTGAATCACGGTGGATTTAATTTGGCTTTTTTGACACTGATCAACAGAAAAGTCCTTTTTTGTGTCAAAGTAAGACTAAATTTCTACAAATTGGTCTAAATGTATTACAATTACTAAATAAAATGATTCGCTGCATAATTACTCAGCCCTTTCAAGTCAATAGATGCACTTTTGGCAGAAGTTACAGCCTTGAGTCAGTGTGGATAGAACTGCCTATCTGGACACTGCAATTATGTAAGTTTGAAGTTAATAACTAATAGCCTACTGTGGGCCACAAACTTATCAATCACCCCTGCTGTGGACACTTCCCAGAGGTCCACGATCCATATGCTCCACAACCGCTGGACTAAGTGTGTAAATGTAGGAGAGGACTATGTTGAAAAATAAATGTCCTAGGTTTTCTAAAATTGACTCCTTCTACCTGAGGCCACGATCTTATCTATCACCCTTTGTATACTATAATTGATTTATATGCATTTATTTTTTTTTTAAATTTTTATTATTTCTTCTCTTCTATATTGAACTGCTGCTGCTTTAAGTTAACAAATTTCACATCATATGCTGGTGATAACAAACCTGATTCTGATATGTTAGGAGCTCCACACATCACTCTGCATCTTTAAACTGTGAAGTCTGTATTATGCCTCAGCTGGAAATTTGTCCTCGATCCTAACCAGATGTACTCATTTCCTGAAATTCTTTTCTATTGAAGTCAGTGAAGAAGTGCTCAGCAGCCTTGCACTGTCATGTCAGGTATAAATAGCATGAAGCTGAGGACAGATTTTTGTCCCATGCTTTTTGCCAAAATAAACACCAGATTTAAAAGTATTTATGCTAATAGTGGAGATTTAGTGTTAAAGATGCCATTGACAAAAAAAGGTAATAAAATTCTGGTCATTGAGGGACAGGCTGAATAAATCGCACAACTCAGTGTTATCATTTCAGAGGACCTGTCCTGGGCAAGTGCAATTGTAAAGAAAGCATGGCAGCACCAGTACTGCCTTAGAAGTTTGCAAAGATTCAACATGACATTGAAAACCTTGACAAGCTTCTATAAATGAGTATATTGACTGGTTACGTCACAGCCTGGTATGTGAATACCAATACCCTTGAATAGAAAATCCTACAAAAAGTAGTGGATACAGCCCAGTCCATCATGGGTAAAGCCCACCCCATCATTGAGCACATCTACCTGAAGCGTTGTTGCAGGAAAGCAGCATCCATCATCAGGGATACCCACCGGCCAGGACATGCTGCTGCCATCGGGGAGAAGGTACAAGAGCATCAGGACTTGCATTACCTGGTTTAGGAACAGTTGCTACCACTCAACCAAGAGGATAATTTCACTCAACTTCACTTGCCCATCATTGAAATGATTCCTCAATCTATTGACTCACTTTTGAGGACTCTTTATCTCATGTTCTCGATATTTGTTGCTTATTCGTTTATTATTTCTTTCTTCCTGTATTTTCACTGTTTGTTGTATTTTGCACACGTTGTTGTGGTCTTTCATTGATTCTGTTATGCTTAGTACTCTACGGATTTCTTGAGTGTGCCTGCAAGCAAATGTGTCTCAGGGTTATATATGATGACATATATGTACTTCAGTGATAAATTTACTTTGAACTTTGTTTGCAGAGGTATCATTCATGCAGATTTCATGTTTGTATATGACCAAAGTGTCTTGTATTTTTAATGAATGGTTTCGGCCCAAAACATAAACTGTTTATTTCCGTCCATAGATGCTGCCTGACCCACTGAGTTCCCCCAGCTCTTTTAGTATGTTGTTGAAGATTTGCAGAATTTTTTTTTAACTTAGGGTGAAGTTAGTAGAATCTGTTTTGACTTGATTCCTTGGTACAAACTAAAAATATTTTATTTTCAGAAATCATGGAATGGGCGACACAAGCATTAAGTTTGAGGTAATTCCTGGTAAAAACCAGAAGAGTGAATATGTCATGACCTGTGGCAAACACACAGTGAGGGGCTGGTGTAAGTATGGGAATAAGTGTTGATGTTAAATATGTTTTATTTTAATAATACTTCATCCACAAAGCTATTAAAGAGTGTCATATGTCTTTGTGTAATTTTTGATTATTGAAATATTTATCAAATGCATGTCCATAATGGGTGTCCAAGTCATGTTTCTGCTCTATAGCCTTGAAGCATTACTCCAGCTCATTGAAAGACTGGTTTGGGGGCGGGGGGGGGGGGGGGCGGCGGTGTGGTTCAGAAGTGCTGCTTCTTAACATTTCACAATAAGGTTGGGCATTGTTGGAGATGAAGGTCCTATTCTTACCCATTGGCTCCGTGGTGCTTGACGTCAGGATCACATGCCAGACCTAGCCAATAGCATGTTGGTCGGGTAACTGAATGAAAATTGTTCGTCTTTTATTAAAGACTGTGACAGCATAGTTGGAACAGGTTTCTTTGAAACAGTTTTATTTTAACTGAGGCTTTATGAATTTAATGTGAGTGCTTTTACTCCCATGATAAATGTCTCTGAATCAAAAATTGCATAATTTTAGAAATTCAGGACTTTGAAGTTTTTGGCTGTGTTGTTTCTTGATGGCCTCCAAGTGATGTTAATGGATTTCAGTTCTTTGTTAATGAAATGTGAAGGCCAATTTAAATTTGGGTTTCTATACCTCTGTAAAATTGAGCTGCCCATTGTCTAATATACTGATTCTGGCATTTTTGCTTTCTTCTTTTGCATTGGTTTCTATCTATAGACCACTGCAACACACCAAAAGAGGCCCTTTGGTCCATCTAGTCCCTCCATACATTGCCCATACACGTATTGACCAACTTTTTCTTAAATGACTCATCCATCACTTCCATTGGCAGCTCGTTACACACTCTCACTACCCTCTGAGAAGAACCTCTTCATATTCTTTCTTAAATATTTAACCTTTCATCTCGTTCTATTTTCATGCAACCTCAGCCTGCTTGTATTTACCCTATCTTTACCCTTCATAATTGTGTATACCTCTATTAAATCTTCCCTTGTTCTTGTATACTATAGGGAATAAAGTCCTAACCTATTCAACCTATGTAATTATGGTCCTCAAGTTCTGGCAACATCCTTGTAAATGTTCTCTGTAGTCTTTTAATTGATAATTTCTGAGTGCTGGTTCAGTGGTTTACATGTCATACTGAAGCTTTTACTTGAAGCTTACATTTGTACGTTCACCTGTCTGACTTGAATTGGCCTTTGGTGGATGGAAAATGAAATTGGGAGATAATTCCAATTTTACAACACTGTAATAAAAGGAAAAATTTAATTTCTCAGGTAAAAATAAGCGAGTTGGCAAGCAGTTGGCATCTCAGAAAATCCTACAGTTACTGCATCCTCATGTGAAGAACTGGGGGTCACTATTACGCATGTATGGCAGGGAAAGCAATAAAATGGTCAAACAGGTAAATATAGTCTGAAATTAATGTTTGATCATGATTTAAATGCCTCCATTCTGGTAGGTTGTAGAAGTATAATTTAAACATTTAAATTACAGAGCAGCACTATAATGTAGAGTTGAAATCTTGCCACTTACTTCGCTGGCCTTTAGGGTAACAATGGAGGTCTTCCATCTCTGGCAGTGTTTAGGCCTTCCTTCATCATGTCAGTTGCTTCTCTCGGTTTTCACTACTGTTAGTCATGCAAATCTCGAGTGGAGACTCAAATTTAGAAGGAATCTTCATTGTTGTTTCCATAACAATTTTGTTTGACCAGTCGAGGTTGTTGGCCCTGAGCTGAACCCCGGAACCTAGACCATTCTTAATCTGGCCTCTACCCTTTCACCCGTTTGGTACGGGTGACCCTACCAAGAGTTAAAGCATAAAGCCCTGACTCCAGTCAACACAGCTGTCAGGGTCATTGAAGCATGTGAGCCTCCAAGCCTACGATGTAGTTGTGGTCTTTTCGGACGTATGTGTATCATTTAGTGCAACGTTTTACGGTACTAAGATCAGGGTTCATTTCCCATTGCTGTCTACAAGGAGTTTGCATGTTTTCCCTATGACCGCAAGGTCCAAATAACAAGTTAAGTTTAATGAGTTGTGGGAATGCCACGTTGGTACTGGAAGTGTAGTGATACTTGTAGGCTGCCCAAGACAATCCTCACTGATTGGTTTGAAGCAAGTGACACATTTCACTATCTATTTCAATGTACATGCAACTAGTCAATCTAATCTTGTTATATTCTAAAAAGAGAGTGACATAATTTTTCTAATCCTTATCACACATTTACCCGATAGACTGTGTTCCAACTGGAAACAAAGATGGTAATTGTTTTCTTTACTGAACAGTAGAGTGTTTAAACAGTGTCATTGGCTGCAAACAATGTCAGTAGAGTCAGGAGTCATTCCCCATCCTGAATAGCTCTAGAGAGCTGGTGTTGAGCCTGCCTGCTCAAACTGGGTGAATGGTTTCACACAGTGGAGTGCCAGGATAAAATGCAGCGTGGGGTGCAGGGACTTGCAGCTCAAACCAATGACAGCCTCATCTAAGACATTTCAAGTTGAGAAAAAAGTTGTCAATGCATTTGATATGTGGTTATTCAGGATTGTTTGTCATTTCCAGTACACAAGTGTAAAGGAGGATGAAATTACCCCAGATCCGATTCTACACAATATAAGAACACACAAAATAAAATAAAGAACGCAACTAAAAAATAACACAATGTATACAATGACCTGGTATTGGTTCTTATATTTGAGGCCTCCACTGGTAAGTGTTGACCATGGATGTTGTGTCCTAGTTGTCTAGATATGCAAGCCTGGACGGTACAATGTGGAGAACAAGCTGTTGCCCATGTAGTAGGCTCCCCCTCTCCACGCATCTGATGAATCAAAGGAACGGCAGAAACCAATACGATTTGGCACCAGCAGCATTGCAGGTGTTGCCAGTCGGTGTTGAACTCAATGTAAGACTGCCTTGGGGACTCCACCTCTGGATTTTACTTCCTTGGAGTTTACTCCTGAAGCCTTCCTCATGAGCTGGGTATGGCTGCAAGGCAGCGAAGGTTTAAGATCAAGCATTTTCCACCTTCTAGATGAGCTGCCAACCACGGCTGACGAACCCCATCTGCTTGAAGCGGTTGGTTTTAAGGTGCCAGTAACCCACTTATGCCCCTTCTTCTGTCAGTAGAAACAGTTCCACCGGGTTTCATAGCTAAGCCACACTTGAAGGCCAGGAGCTGGACTTGGCTGTCAGGGGCTTTTTGAGATCCACGGCATTGGGAGCATTTAATTGATAGTGGGACCTTGGCCCTATTACCACCCCCTGTTATTGCAACCTTAAGAAACCTGTTTCTTGTATATGGAATTTAAAATGACTTGCTGTTCCTTTTTTATTCCTATTACTTGTGATACCTGTGGTTTTTATCTGCCATTTTAATATGCACATCTTTCTGTTATTTTCATGCAGGAAATGTCTGATAAAAGTGTGATTGAACTGCAGCAGTACGCCAAAAAGAACAAACCAAATCTGCATATTTTGAATAAGTTACGAGATGAGATGAGGAAGCTGGCACGGGACAGGGTAATTTTCTTTATTTTCCCTTTTACAGGGACTTGTTTCCTATCCTGACTGCTGTAAAAATAATTGATTCCACCAAAGCCTGTCTCTTATTTTCTATTCTTTGTAAATCCTCTTGTGTTAGAACATAGAGGAGTACAGCACAGGAACAGACTATTCCGCCCACAATGTTATGCCAAACCAGCTAAAAAGCAAATCAGAAACACCCAGACACTAATCCTTCCTATCGACGCCGTGTCCATATCCATCCATCTTCCTCACTTCCATGTGCCTGAAAAAATGTCTCTTAAAAACCTCTAATATATTTGCCTCTGCCACCATACCAGGCAGCACATTTCAGGCATCTGCCACTCTTGAGTAAAAAAACTTACCCCACATAACCCCTTTTGAGCCTATCCCTCTGGTATTAGACAATTCAACCTTGGGAAACAAATACACTCTGTCCACTATCTATGCCTCTCATAATCATATAAATCCTTTCTATATGGGGTAACCAGAACTGTATGCAATACTCCAGTTATGGCCTAACTAAATTTAAGTAAAATCTTAAGATATAGGAGCAGAATTGGGCCACTTAGCCCATCGAGTCTACTCTGCAATTTCATCATGGCTGATCTATTTTCCCCCTCAGCTCCAATCTCCTGCTTTCTCCTTTATTCCTTCATGCCCTGACTAATCAAGAATTTACCAACCTGTGCCTTAAATAAACTCAACTTAAATAGACTTGGCCTCCACAGCTGCCTGTGGCAACGAATTACACAGCTTCACCTCTCTGACTAAAGAACTTTCTCCTCATCTCAATTCTAAAAGGATGTCCCTTTATTCTGGGGCTGTGCCCTCTGGTCTTAGATTTTCCCACCATAGGAAACATTCTCGCCACGTCCACTCTGTCGAGGCCTTTCAACATTCGGTAGGTTTCAATGAGGTCTCCCCTCCTGAATTCCAGTGAGTAGAGGCCCAGAGCCAACAATCTCTCCTCATATGACAAGCTTTTCAGTTCCTGAACCATTGAATGGGATAGTTTGTGTTACGTTTTAATGGTTAATTCTTTGTTCACACACCTCTTCCCTACCACTACTGTTCAGGTAGCTTATAGTACCACGGCTACAAGGCATGACCAGTCCTTTGTCCGTTTTCCCCATTTGTTAAGTGTGAACCATGATCAGGAAACTATAATCCTAAGATGTATCTCTTCCTCCTCTGACTTTGAAAGGAAATTTGAAGATAAAAAGATTTGCAGCACAGGAAGCTACACTATCTGGAGAGAAAATACTTAACTGATCTTTCCAGTTCTCTATCTCCAGTCTTGCAAATTCCAAAATGTCAAGTGTTCTACATTTCTTCAACCTGATGGGGATTTCAGTCTCTTCCATGCTTTCAGGAAGTTCACCCCTATCCATACCGCAAGGCTGAGAATTAGATTTTTTAATCCTCTGCATTACCTGAAATGTGTCCTTTCTTGTTATTGAACCAGCTGAGGAAAAATAGTTTCCTTACAGTAGGCATTCTCAACATGGGGTTCATGGACCCCTCGGTTAATGTTAGGGGTCCATGGTATAATAAAGGTTGGGAAACCCTGCCATTAAGATCTTCCTTAATTTTATAACTTCAAATTAGATCTTCCCTTTAGCTGCTAACTTCTAATAAAACTCTTTCTCTAGCATTGCAAATATTCTCTGAACCTGTAAGAATACCATGATGAGTGTTCAGAGCCATCTGTGGGGTGCAGCTCAATATCCACTTGTTTCCTCAACATTTCCCGATGACCTTTCAATTCATGTTTTCTCTGATTTTGTTTGCCTCCCAAAATGGTTTACCTCACATGACTTGAATGTCATTGTCCTTTTCTGCCTGACTAACTGTGCCAACTTCTATGCAATCTGGGGCATTTTGTCTCCATTGGTAACCACACAAACTTAATCCCTTCCTCTCCCCCACGGTAAGTCTCCCTGTACACAATAGAAACTGAAAGGCCTAAAATTGTATTTTTTTGCAGAGCTGTATTGGAAACATCCTTTCCGTTAAAAATACAACACTGCAAAAGTCTTAGGTACTGTAGCTATACAGTTATAACCATATAACAATTACAGCATGGAAATAGGCTATCTCGGCCCTTCTAGTCCATGCCGAAAGCTTACTCTCACCTAGTCCCACCGACCTGCACTCAAGCGCTTAACCCTCCATTCCTTTCCTGTCCATATACCTATCCAATTTTACTTTAAATGACAATACCGAACCTGCCTCTACCACTTCTACTGGAAGCTTGTTCCACACAGCTACCACTCTCTGAGTAAAGAAATTCCCACTCGTGTTACCCCTGAACTTTTGCCCCCTAACTCTCAACTTATGTCCTCTTGTTTGAATCTCCCCTACTCTCAATGGAAAAATCCTATCCACGTCAACTCTATCTATCCCCCTCATAATTTTAAATACCTCTATCAAGTCCCCCCTCAACCTTCTACGCCCCAAAGAATAAAGACCTAACTTGTTCAGCCTTTCCCTGTAACTTAGGTGCTGAAACCCAGGTAACATTCTAGTAAATCTTCTCTGTACTCTCTCTGTTTTGTTGACATCTTTCCTATAATTCAGTGACCAGAACTGTACGCAATACTCCAAATTCGGCTTTACCAATGCCTTGTACAATTATAACATTACATCCCAACTCCTGTACTCAATGTTCTGATTTATAAAGGCCAGCATACCAAAAGTTTTCTTCACCACCCTATCCACATGAGATTCCAACTTCAGAGAACTATGCACCATTATTCCTAGATCACACTGTTCTACTGCATTCTTCAATGCCCTACCATTTACCATGTATGTCCTATTAGGATTATTCTAACAAAATGTAGCACCTCACACTTACCAGCATTAAACTCCATCTGCCATTGTCCAGCTCACTCTTCTAACTGGCCTAAATCTCTCTGCAAGCTTTGAAAACCTACTTCAGGGTACTTGGTAGTGTGGAGGAGCAGAGGGATCTGGGGATACATGTCCACGGATCCCTGAAAGTTGCCTCACAGGTGGATAGGATAGTTAAAGCTTATGGGGTGTTAGCTTTCATAAGTCGAGGGATAGAGTTTAAGAGACGCGATGTAATGATACAGCTCTATAAAACTAGTTAGGCCACACTTGGAGTACTGTGTCCAGTTCTGGTCATCTCACTATAGGAAGGATGTGGAAGCATTGGAAAGGGTACAGAGGAGATTTACCAGGATGCTGCCTGGTTTAGAGAGTATGGATTATGATCAGGGATTAAGGGAGGTAGGGCTTTACTGTTTGGAGAGAAGGAGGATGAGAGGAGACATGATAAGAGGTGTACAAGATATTAAGAGGAATAGACAGAGTGGACAGCCAGTGCCTCTTCCCCAGGGCACCACTGCTCAGTACAAGAGGACATGGCTTTAAGTTAAGGGGAGGGAAGTTCAAGGGGGATATTAGAGGAAGGTTTTTCACTCAGAGAGTGGTTGGTGCGAAGAATGCACTGCCTGAGTCAGTGATGGAGGCAGACACACTAGTGAAGTTTTAAGAGACTACTAGACAAGTATATGGAGGAATTTAAGGTGGAGGGTTATATGGGAGGCAGGGTTTGAGGGTCGGCACAACATTGTGGGCAGAAGGGCCTGTGATGTGCTGTACTATTCTATCTTCTAGGTTCTATCCACAACGCCACCTACCTTAGTATTATCTGCATACTTACTAATCCAATTTACCACCCCATCATCCAGATCATTAATGTATATGACAAACAACATTGGATCCAGTACAGATCCCTGAGGCACACCACTAGTCACCTGCCTCCAACCTGACAAAGTTATCCACCACTACTCTCTGGCATCTCCCATCCAGCCACTGTTGAATCCATTTTACTACTTCAATATTAATACCTAACGATTGAACCTTCCTAACTAACCTTCTGTGTGAAACCTTGTCAAAGGCCTTACTGAAGTCATATAGACAATATCCACTGCTTTACCCTCATCAACTTTCCTTGTAACCTCTTCAAAAAATTCAGTAAGATTTGTCAAACATGACATTCCATGCACAAATCCATGCTGACTGTTCCTAATCAAACCCTGTCTATCCAGATAATTATATATACCATCTCTAAGAATACTTTCCATTAATTTACCCACCACTGACGTCAAACTGACAGGCCTATAATTGCTAGGTGTACTCTTAGAACCCTTTTTAAATGGAACCACATGAGCAATACGCCAATCCTCTGGCACCATCCCCGTTTCTAATGACATTTAAAATATTTCTGTCGGAAAGTTGAAAGAAAAAGTTTGCGAACCCTTTGCAGTTACCTGGTTTTCTGCATTAATTACTCATAAAATGTGGTCTTATCTTCATCTCAGTCACAATCATAGACAAACACAATCTGCCTAAACTAATAACACCAAACAATTGTATTTTTCATGTCTTGTGATTAAACACATTGTTTAATCATTCACAGTCCAGGCTGGAAAAAGTACTTGATCTCTTGTATTAATCACTGCTAAAATCTCCTTTAGCAGCAATAACCTCACGAAATGTTTCCTGTAGCTGCTGAACAGACTTGCACAATGGCAAGGAATTATAGACCATTCCTTCATACAAAACTGTTTCAGTTCATCAATATTTCTGGGATACCTTGCATGAACAGCCCTCTTCAGGTCATGTCACAGCATCTCAATTGGTCTGGACACAGATTTGGCTGTTCGAAATTGCGAATTTTCTTCGTTTTAGACAATTCTGTTGATTTACTCTGGTCTTTCAAATCATTCTCTTGTTGCATCATCCAACTTCAATTAAGCTTCAGGTGACAGACCACTACCTTGACATTCTCCTGTAAATTGTCTTGATACAATTTTGAATTCATTGTTCCCTCAACGATTGCAAACTACCCAGGCCCTGAGGCAGCAAAGCAGCCCCAAACCATGATGCTCCTTCCACCATGCTTCACAGTTTTGGTGTTGGTGTACAGAGCCCATTTTCCCTTCAAGCCGAGTGGTGTACATTTCTGCCAAAAAGTTCACCTTTTGTCTCATCTGTCCACGGACCATTGTCCCAGAAGCATTGTGGAACATCTAGGTGGTCTTTAGCAAAGTTGAGATGTGCAGCAATATATTTTGTTTGAGAGCAACAGTGTCCTTCCAAGAACACCATTTTGCTCAGTGTTTTTAGTGGACAGATGAACAGAGATTTTAGTAAGTTCAAGATATTTCTGCAGATCTTTTGCTGTTACCCTTGTTCTTTGTCATCTCCTTCAGCATTCATTGATTGGAACACCTGACTCCAAATAGCTTCTGTAGAAGGTACTACCCCAGAGGTTTACATTCTTAAACCTAGACTGTGATTGTATAAATGGTGTACTCAATATTGATGAGAAGAAGTGCAATTGCTTGTGTGTTGGTAATTTGGTAGACTGTGTTAGTCTATTATTGTGACTTAGATGAAGATTGGACCACATTTTGTGAGTAATTAATGCAGAAAACCAGGGTTTGCGAATTTTTTCTTGCAACTGTATAACTCAGGTGCCTAAGACTTTTGCACAGTACAACATTTGTCAACCTGGAGCAGAGAGGGTATTTGTAAAACTTGTGAGCAAAGGATGTTGGGAATGGAAATGGTGAGGGTGGTGCACCGTGGGAGGGGTATGGGACAGATAGCAGAGAGAGGACCGGGGTGGAGGAGGGAGTGGCATGGGTGCAGACATACCCAGCCCTGACACACCAGGTAAGGTGATTTGATTCCAAACAATCGGCATATTGATAATTACAGGATGTCTTACTGGTACTTCTGACTCCCTCCCCTCTCCTGTCCCCTTTTCCGAAACGTGATTCCCCTCTCCCTGCCCCCTTCCCACTCTCAGTCCACAATAGAGACCCATATCAGAATCAGGTTTATCATCACTCACATACGTCATGAAATTTGTCATTTTTATAGCAGCAGCAGCAACAGTACAGTGCAATACATAAAATTACTACAGTACTGTGCAAGTCTTAGGCATCCTAGCTGTATATATGTGCCAAGGACTTTTGCACAGTATTGTACGTATTTTAATAATAACTCCTTGCTTGCTATCACTTTGGCTTTGGTACAGCTTACACACACAAAATGCTGGTGGAACGCAGCAGGCCAGGCAGCATCTATAGGGAGAAGCACTGTTGACATTTTGGGCTGAGACCCTTCGTCAGGACTAACTGAAAGGAAAGATAGTAAGAGACTTGAAAGTAGGAAGGGGAGGAGGAAATGCGAAATGATAGGAGAAGACCGGAGGGGGTGGGGTGAAGCTGAGAGCTGGAAAGGTGATTGACAAAAGTGATATAGAGCTGGAGAAGGGAAAGGATCATGGGACGGGAGGCCTAGGGAGAAAGAAAGGGGGGGAGCACCAGAGGGAGATGGAGAACAGGCAGAGTGATGGACAGAGAGAGAGAAAAAAAGAGGAGTGGGGAAAAAACTAAATATATCAGGGATGGGTTAAGAAGGGGAGGAGGGGCATTAACGGAAGTTAGAGAAGTCAATGTTCATGCCATCAGGTTGGAGGCTACCCAGCCAGTGTATAAGGCATTGTTCTTCCAACCTGAGTGTGGCTTCATCTTGACAGTAGAGGAGGCCATGGATAGACATATCAGAATAGGAATGGGACGTGGAATTAAAATGTGTGGCCGCTGGGAGATGCTGCTTCCTCTGGTGGACGGAGTGTAGGTGTTCAGTGAAATGGTCTCCCGGTCTGCGTCGGGTCTCACCAATATATAAAAGGCCACACCGGGAGCACCGGACGCAGTATATCACACCAGCCGACTCACAGGTGAAGTGTCGCCTCACCTGGAAGGACTCTCTGGGGCCCTGAATGGTGATGAGGGAGGAAATGTAAGGGCAGATGTAGCACTTGTTGCGCTTACTTCTCTAACTTCTGTTAATGCCCCTTCTCCCCTTCTTACCTCATCCTTGATAGATTTAGTTTTTTCTCTCTTTCTGCCCATCACTCTGCCTGCTCTCCATCTTCCTCTGGTGCTCCCCTCCCCCTTTCTTTCTCTCTAGGATCATCCCCTGATCCTTTCCCTTCTCCAGCTCTGTATCCCTTTTGCCAATCACCTTTCCGGCTCTCAGCTTCACCCCACTCCCTCCGGTCTTCTCCTGTCATTTCGCATTTCCCTCTCCCGCTCCTACTTTCAAATCTGTTACTATCTTTCCTTTCATTTAGTCCTGACGAAGGGTCTCGGCCCAAAACATTGACAGTGCTTCACTCTATAGATGCTGCCTGGTCTACTGTGTTCCACTATCATTTTGCGTGTGTTGCTTGAATTTCCAGCATCTGCAGATTTCCTCGTGTTTGCTTTGGTTCAGTTTGCCATTTTTCTTTATACGCTGTGAAATTTAACTTTTCTAAAGATTTTCTTTTGATTTGTAATTTTATCAAATGCCTTGCTAAAATCTTTGCTCATTGATACTCCTTTACCCAACTTGCATTCAATCATTCTTGGCTTGATAATTTTATATCCTTTAATATCCTTGGAAGATAATGAACATCACAGCATTATTTTTTTTTTATAAAGGATGTAGGTAAAATGTAGGTAACTATAGGCCAGTTAACTTAATGCCTGTAGTTGGGAAAATGTTTGAAGTTATCATTAAGGCGAGGCATTTGGATAGAAGATGCTCCATCTGGCTGGCACAGCATGGATCCATGAAGAACCAGGCCCATTTGACAAGCTTACTGGAATATAATGAGCACCGTTGATATTTGAATTGAATATTATATACTTGGTTTTCCAAAAGTGTTCAATAATGTGCCTTATAAAAAACCTAACCAAAAAAGTAAGTATGTCTGGATGCAGGTAATAGGCCAGAGAGTTGGGATAAATTGTTTGGTAGTCTGGTGTATGGAGTGCCTCAGTGGTTAGTGCTGGACACGCAACTGTTTATGATCATGCATGAACAATTTGGAAGAGAGGACCAAGGGTAGTGTTTGCTGATGGCATTACACTGAATTTAAAAGCAAATTGTGCAGAGAATGTGGAGATCCTGCAGGGGAATATAGAGTGGACAGGGTCTAGCAGATGGAGTACAACATTGGTGAATGAGAGGTCACCTACTTTTGGAAGAAAAGTTAGACAATCAGATAGTGAAATACTGCAGCATGCTGTTGTGCAAAGGGACTTGGGAGTGCTTGTGCATGATTGGTTTGCAAGTGCAACAAGTTATAGAAGAGTACAGAAAAGGGCAACTTGGCCCACTATGTGTCAAACCAACTGTAAACCAAATCAAAAACACCCAAACACTAATCCGTGTTACCTATGCCGTGTCCATATCTCCGTCTTCCTTACATCCATGTGCTTATCAAGCGCTTCTGAAAAGCCTCCGGTCTGTTTTCCTTCTTTCACCATACCAGGCAGTGCATCCAGGCATCCACTCTCTGAATAAAATACTTGACCCTCACTTCCCCCTTGAACCTACCCCTTGTTCTCACCTTCAATTCATGCCCTCTGGTATTAGACATTCAACCCTGAGAAACAGATACTCTCTCTCCACTCAATCTATGCCTCTCATAATCTTGTAAATCTCTATCAGATCTCCCCTCAGCCTCTGGTGCTGCAGAGAAACGACCCAAGTTTATCCAGCCTCTCATCATACCACATGCCCTCTAAGAAGGCCAATGAAATGTTGGCCTTCACTGCAAAAGGGATTGAATTTAAGAGCTGGGAGATGACGCTGCAGATTTACAGAGTACTGCAGACAGTTCAGATCTCACTTGAAGAAAGGTATATTGGCTTTGGAAGTGGTGCAGAGGAGGACCAACAAGATTGATACCAGAGATGAAGCGATTAACCTGTGAGGAGAGATTGAATTACATGGGATTGTACTCACTGGAATTCAGAAGAATGACAGGGGATCTAGAAGAATCATATAAAATTATGAAATAGATAAAATAGAGGCAGTGAAGTTGTTTACACTAATAAGTGAGACTAGAAGTAGGGGATATTGCCTCAAGATTCGAGGTAGTCAGTTTAAGATGGAGATGAAGAGAAAATGTTTTTCCCAGAGAGAAGTAAATCTGTGGAATTCTCTGCCCAGGGAAGCAGTAGAGGCTATCTCATTTAAACATATTTGGAAAGATTGATATTTGCAATGCAGGGGACTCGAGGGTAATGGGGAAAAAATCTTATTAAATGATGGAGCAGGCAAAATGAGCCGGATGGCTGACTTGTGCTCCTGTTTCTAATGTCAAAGATTTGAAAATAATTGCAAGTAATATTTTTTTTCTTTTGCCTCCTCCACTGCTATCTCATCCCCATAAAGGAGGAAACACGTAAGAAGCCGAAAATGACAATAATGGAATCAGCGCAGCCAGGCAGTGAACCTCTTTGTACTGTTGATGTGTAAAGCACTGCATTGTGGACAGCAATAACGCACTGGACAAATTCATCCTCGACAATTATCGCTGTAACCTTATTTTAAAAAAACTTCAGTTGCAAAATTTGTACAATTTTCAAAGTCTCCCCATCATAGGTTAACAGTGTACTCATTTACTTATGCATTACCATTACAACAGGCAATATATTACTGAACTTGAATCTTTACCTCTGTGATAGGAAAGGAAATGAGACTAAAGGTAGATTCAGAGAATGTTGGATATTACCTCAGAAAAGAACCTTTAGACCAGTGAATTTATAATTTGATTAATTAAATTGTAGGGGTCTTTTGAATTTCCTGCATTGGCCAGCTTTAGAATGGTGACTGAAATATTATGCACTGAGCTGTTGGTCAATTAACCCTTCTTATACTGAGGGGGGGTAACTTACTGGAAGAAGTACTTTTCATTGTTTACATGTAACCTGGTGCCAGTGTGAGATGGCTTTTAGTAGACACAATCTTAAGTTATTTCTTTTTAATACTACTTTTTTTTGTTAGCAGTTTTTAAGCAACTTTATGAGTAAACTACATTTTGAAATGAAGTGACACTTAGCCATTACTGAAGAAACACAAAGTTTATACATGAGATCATTTGAGGACAAGGTTTTGGAGAAAATTGGGGTTTTTTGGAAATATTAGAGCTTAAGGTACTGGTATTTTGACTCAACGGTTTTAATGGTGGCCTTTGTAGGATGTAATCATTCACAAATGGTTCTTAAATTGGAAAATAGTAACTACCGTGGTCTCTACTACATGGATACAATGGCATTTTCAACACATTTTGTAACAATTGTGACTTTGATTTCAATCTGTTAATATGCATCGTTTTTTAAATCTGGAAATGGTCAAAAATCTAGATCACATATAAGTAACTATAATGCATGTTGAGACTGCAAGATACCGTTGAAGAGCTTGCGATGTTTGTCTTTCACTTTCAACTCCTATCGTTCAGGCATATAGAAAATGTGTCATTTTTGTGGCAGTGTTAGTGCCATCAGCTTCGAAGTTTAGTATTAGAGCTGGAGTTACAGTTATGTGTCTTTATTTAAAGACCCTGTTTCTGATTTGCAGTATTGTTTTAAGCCCAGATCTTGCAAGTTTTAAATTCTAACTCACTTGCTCAATATATTTTGTTGTAGATTTTTGTTTGTATTTGTTTTAGTGTGGCCTTCTGTTTTAATTGGAACAGATTATTAACATACGAGTGAATAGGTTTGATTTGCCTACTGGCTGGAGAGTAGGTTATAAAATGTATTGTTTCTCCAACTACAATTTACATTATAACCAGGTATGCACATTTGGAGGTTTGAAAGAGATGCTTGAAATAGTTCTCATCGTCTTATATTTACAGTCATTTTCTTTAACAACTTAGCTTTTCTACTTCACTTGAACACAAACTAATAACCGGAAGGAAACAAAGTACCATGACAAAGCTCCTGTGTACTCTTGGAAACGTGAACCAAAGCTTTATAATTGTGTCTTATGCAAACTGACAAGACTAATACATTTTTAATGCTTGCTGCAGGCTTCAACAGTGCCGTGGGGATGGGGGAGGGGGGAAGAAAAATGCAGTAACTGCTGGAACAAAATTTACGTTGTGCACTGTTTTGTCAAGTTTTTCGTGTGTTTTAAATGTTTACTACACTTCTGTTGAATGCAACATTTCTCGCCTTTGCACATAAGCACAAGAGCTGCTGTGAGAGAGTACTGATAGTGGTTTAGCATTCACGTGATCAACTTTATGAATCCTAAACGAATACTAGTTGTCTTACCTTCCTAATTAATTTGTATGTTTAAAGTTGGTATTTGTGTGAATGGATTGTGATTTGTAAGTACATATTCAATGTAGATGTTTCTTTTTAATTAAACATGTCGATTTATTTCTGTCTCAAAGGTAATCATGAAGTAAAGGATTGTAATTTGACCACCTTTTTTTAACACATTGGAAACAAGACTTGTGATTATGGGTGTCTTTTGATTGGCTATAGTGCATTTTTCTTTTTTTTAAAAAGGCATGTCTTGTTGTTGTATTATTGTGTACATGCTGTTATAGGAAGGAATAACCAATTGGCCTGAAAGTATGTTAAACTTGTATCGAATGATAAAGATTTTTATGCACAACAAGGACTTAAAATTTAAGAGGTCATTTAAAAATGGGAAAGCACTAACACTCCAAGAACAGTATTGAAGTCTTAACATTATGAAATTTGGGTTTTTTTTTTGTAAAATTGCATTTGATTTGTCCAGAAATTTGAAGACAACTTTATATATGGCTATTAATCAACTGTAGTTATTACTGGTATTGATGTCTGAATTTATTCCAGCAAAGCTTCTAATAACTAATATATTGTATGTTCAAGAAGTTTTTAAGTGTGATTCTTTATGAACTGTCAAGGAGCAAATGAATTCCAGTGAACAAAGAAAGCATTCATGGAAATCTGTATTCTCACATGAGTGCAGAGACAAATTCTTGGAAAGTTTGATATGTTTTTCTTGTGTTTACTTCCTGAATTGTACAAAACAAAGCTTTATAAACTGGTTCTCTTATAGTGACTTGGTCTTCATTTACTACCACGGTCCACACACTATTACCCTTTCCCAGTGACTGATTAATGAAGATTCTCAAATTGAAATTAATTTCTTTTAAACTAAAGGAATGAAGACATTAGTAGAGTTTTAAAGGACAAAGTTAGTTACCAGTGTTTTTATGGTTTTTTTCTCTGATTTAGCAAGAAATAAGAATTATGAAGTTTTAAGAATCTGATCTGTTGAACCCTTTAAAAAATAATATTTTGTGTCTGATGGGAACTTGAAGTACGATACCGCACCTATGAATTATGTGCAGTTACTACAAGTGCTATTTTAAGTGGCTAATTTTAAAGGTTCAAGTACATGTCCTTTTAGCCTACGCTTGCTGCACTGCAGAGCCATCTGGAAATTTGTGTGGTCCTTTTCAAATGTAATTTTTTTTGCGCTGTAGTTTGAAGCAATAAAGTTTGATAACTCATTATAAAATGTCTTGTCTGTATATAAGCACCCCTGAAACATTGACTTTATTCATTTACATAAATGCTGCCTGACCTGCTAAGTTCCTCCAGCATAATTTTGTGTTACTATAATCCCTTTCTGCAACCTTGTTGTGGTTTGGAGGCTTGTGTGCCTCAATGACCCGGAGAAATATGTTGCCTGCAGTCAGGGCTTTATGCTTTGGCTCTTGGTAGGGTCAGCTGTGCCAAACAGGTCAAAGGGTAGAGGCCAGAGTGGTTCATTGGTCCTTCAAATTCAGGGGTTCCAGCTCAGGGCTAACAACCCTGACTGGTAAAACAAAACTGTTACAGAAACAGCAATGAAGAATCCTTTCACATCTGAATAGTTTATTGTAGGGGAGGGGAGACAGATTAAAATCAGAGGGGAGATCTGATAAGATCTGTTGGAGATTGAAAGGCATAGAGTAGACAAGAGTATCTGTTCCCCAGGGTAGAAATGTCTAATACCAAAGGCATAAATTGCAGGTGAGGGGTAAGTATTTTACTAAGAGTGGTGGTTGCCTGGAATGCTCTGCCAGATATGGTAAAATATTGGAGGCTTTTAAGAGACATTTAGGCACATGGATGTAAGGAAGATGGAGAAATATAAATGTGTAGGTAGGAGGGATTAGTGTTCTGATGTTTTTGATTTTGCTTTTCAGCTGGTTCGGCACAACACTGGACCAAATGGCCTGTTGCTATGCTGTACTTTTCTAAGTTTAGTGTTCTGTAAAATGCTGCTCACTAATGGGAATTGTCCAAGGAGAAGTCATAAAGGGATATAGGCAGGGTGAGTGTATGGGCAAAAAAGCACAAAACAGAAAATTTTTAAATGAAGCAAGTTGTCTGGAATTGTTGAATTCAACATTGTGTGGAGAAAGCTACAATGTGCCTAGATGGAAAATGAGGAACTCTAAGTATGCAGAATGAAACTGATGGACAACTGAACACCCAGTGGTCTGCAAGGTAGTCACATAATCTAGGTTGCCTAAGAACATAGAATAGTACAGCACATTACAGGTCCTTCGGCCCACAACGTTGTGCCGACCCTTAAACCCTGCCTCCCATATAATCCCCCCCCCCACTTTAAATTCCTCCATATACCTGTCTAGTAGTTTCTTAAATTCCACTAGTGTATCTGCCTCCACCAGGCAGTGCATTCCACGTACCAACCACTCTGAGTAAAGAAAAATCTTTCTCTAATATCCCCCTTGAACTTCCCACCCCTTACCTTAAAGCCATGTCCTCTTGTGTTGAGCAGTGGTGCCCTAGGGAAGAGGTGCTGGATGTCCACTCTGTATCTATTCCTCTTAATATCTTGTATACCTCTATCATGTCTCCTCTCATCCTCCTCCTCTCCAAAGAGTAAAGCCCTAACTCCCTTAACCTCTGATCATAATGCATGCTCTCTAAACCAGGCAGCATCCTGGTAAATCTCCTCCGTCCCGTCTAAAGCTTCCACATCCTCCCTATAGTGAAGCAAACAGAATTGGACACAGTACTCCAAGTGTGACCTAACCAGAGTTTTATAAAGCTGCATCATTACCCCGCGACTCTTAAACTCTATCCCTCGACTTATGAAAGCTAACACCCCATGAGCTTTCTTAACTACCCTATCTACCTGTGAGGCAACTTTCAGGGATCTATGGACATGCACCCCCAGATCCCTCTGCTCCTCCACACTACCAAGTATCCTGCCATTTACTTTGTACTCTGCCTTGAAGTTTGTCCTCATGCTTCTCCGGGTTGAACTCAATCTGCCACTTCAGCATCCTATCAATGTCTCTCTGCAATCTTCGACAATCCTCTACACTATCCACACCACCACCAACCTTCGTGTCATCTGCAAACTTGCCAACCCACCCTTCTACCCCACATCCAGGTCGTTAATAAAAATCATGAAAAGTAGAGGTCCCAGAACCGATCCTAGTCACAATTCTCCAATCCGAATGCACTCCCTCCACCACGACCCTCTGCCTTCTGCAGGCAAGCCAATTCTGAATCCACCTGGCCAAACTTCCCTGGATCCCATGCCTTCTGACTTTCTGAATAAGCCTACCATGTGGAACCTTGTCAACTGCCTTACTAAAATCCATGTAGATCACATCCACTGCACTACCCTCATCTATACGCCTGGTCACCTCCTCAAAGAACTCTATCAGGCTTGTTAGACATGATCTGCCCTTCACAAAGCCATGCTGACTGTCCCTGATCAGACCATGATTCTCTAAATGCCCATAGATCCTACCTCTAAGAATCTTTTCCAACAGCTTTTCCACCACAGACATAAGGCTCGCTGATCTATAATTACCCGGACAATCCCTACTACCTTTTTTGAACAAGGGGACAACATTCCCCTCCCTCCAATCTTCCGGTACCATTCCTGTGGACAACAAGGACATAAAGATCCTAGCCAGAGGCTCAGCAATCTCTTCCCTCACCTGGTGGAGCAGCCTGGGGAATATTCCGTCAGGCCCTGGGGACTTATCTGTCCCAATGTATTTTAACAACTCCAACACCTCCTCTCCCTTGATATCAATATGCTTCAGAACATCAACCTCACCATCATCAAGTTCCCTCTCAGTGGTGAATACCGAGAAGTATTCATTGAGGACCTCGCTCACTTCCACAGCCTCCAGGCACATCTTCCCACCTTCATCTCTAATTGGTCCTACCTTCACTCCTGTCATCCTTTTGTTCTTCACATAATTGAAGAATGACTTGGGGTTTTTCTTTATCCTACTTGCCAAGGCCTTCTCCTGCCCCCTTCTTGCTCTTCTCAGCCCCTTAAGCTCCTTTCTTGCTACCTTATATTTCTCAATAGACCCATCTGATCCTCGCTTCCTAAACCTCACGTATGCTGCCTTCTTCCACCTGACTAGATTTTCCACATGTCTTGTCACCCATGGTTCCTTCACCCTACCATTCTTTAATTTCCTCACCGGGACAAATTTATCCCTAACATCCTGCAAGAGATCCCTAAACATCAACCACATGTCTATAGTACATTTCCCTGCAAAAACATCCCAATTCACACCCGTAAGTTCTAGCCTCATAACTTGCCCTTCCCCAATTAAAAATTTTCCTGTCCCTTCGGATTCTATTCATGATAATACTAAAGGCCAGGGAGTGGCAGTCACTGTCCCCCAGGTGTTCACCTACTGACAGATCTGTGACCTGACCCGGTGATGCACCATCAATAACTCACTCTGAGACGTAAAGGCGAGATATCGGCTTTTATTGACTGGAAGAAGGAACCAGCAGTGAGCGACCACCATACTACATCCTGGAGACTGAGAGGCCAGCCCCAGGCCTCGATCGCCTTTATACAGGGGTCTGTGGGAGGAGCCACAGAAGCAGTCAGCAGGGGGCGTGTCCAGACAGGCACACGTAGTTCACCACACCTGGTTCGTTACTTAATACTAGATCTAGTATGGCATTCCCCCTAGTGGGCCTGTCAACATACTGTGACAGGAATCCGTCCTCCACACACTTAACAAACTCTGCTCTGTCTAAACCATTGGAACTAATCAGGCGCCAATCCATATCAGGGAAGTTAAAGTCACCCAGGATAACAACCCTGTTATTTTTGCACCAAAATCTGCCTCCCAATCTGCTCCTTGGTATCCCTGCTGCTACCAGGGGGTCTATAGATTACTCCCTATAGAGTAACTGCTCCTGACGTCCACCCATACTGACTCAAAAGAGGATCCTGCTACATTACCCACCCTTTCTGTAGCTGTAATAGTAGCCCTGATCAGTAATACCACCCCTAAGTGTGGAAATGTGGCTGAGTCTTGCTCCAGGAACCTTGTACACAGTCATAATGAGATCTATTAGGAATCTATAGTCTTCCATTAACAAAGAAACCCTATTGTCCAAACAAACTGATCTGTGCAATTCTGTGGCAAGAGCTGAAGTGCTTTAAACTTCACACTTCAATACCTGACTCTCATTAATGAAATATATTGGGTAACAGCAGGATCCTACTACACACTGAAGTGGCGGCAAGGTTTCTACAGTGCAATAATTGAATGGCTGGAATGTCAAAGAATTATAAATCATAAGACATAGGGCAGAATTATGCCATCTGACCCATTGAGTCTGCTTTGCTGTTCAATCTTAGCTGTTTCCTTTTTTTCTCCTCCTCAACCCCAGTTCCCGGCTTTCTCCCCGAAAACCTTTGTTGCCATGTCCAATAAAGAACCTATCAATCTCTCCCTTAAATATGCCCAATGACCTTGCCTCCACAGCAGTATGGCAACAAATTCACCACCCTTTGAAATTTCTCTGTTTCTGTTCTGAAAGGGTGCCTCTCTATCCTGAGAGTGTGCCCTCTTGTCCTGGACTCTTCCACCATGGGAAACATCCTCTCCACATCTACTCTGTCTAGGCCTTTCAACATTCAAAGGGTTTCAATGAGATTCCCTCCTCATCCTTCTGAATTCCAGCAAGTACAGACCCAGAGCCATCAAGCATTCCTCATATTCTTTCATACCTGGAATCCTTTCATTCTTGGAATCATCCTTGTGAACCTCCTCTGGACCTTCTCCAATGACAGCACACCTTTTCCAAGATGAGGAGCCAAAAACTGTTCACAATGTTCAAGGTGAGGCCTTACCAGTGCCTTATAAAGATTCAGCATCACATCCTTGCTCTTGTATTCTTGACCTCTTGAAATGAATGCTAACATGGCATTTGCCTTCCTCACCACTGACTTAACCTGCAAGTTAACCTTTAGAGTGTTCTACACAAGGACTCCCAAGTCCCTTTACATCTCAGATTTTTGTATTTTCTCTCCACTTAGAAAATAGTTTGCACATTTATTTCTACTACCAAAGTGCATGACCACTCATTTTCCAACACAGTATTTATTTCATTTGCCACTTTCTTGCCCATTTTCCTAATCTGTCTCAGTCCTTCTGCATCCTACCTGTTTCCTCAGCACTACCTGCCCCTCTACCAATCTTCATACCATCTGCAAGCTTGGCAACAAAGCCATCTATTCCATCATCTAAATCAATTATACAGTCGTAAACTTAAACATGAAGTGAATTGGAAGAAGAGATGCCCGGTTTAAAAATGTTCCTCAGCAGCTGGTAGGAAGCACCAGCTGCTGAGTGTTGAAGTTGTGGTTTAAGCAAGGATAGCCTGGGGTAATTATGGTGAAGTGTGACACTGCTGCTTACAGCAGATAAGACGGGCTGGGTTTCTGCGGCAGTTTGTACTCATGCCTAACAGGTGAGGCCGCTGTAGTGAGACTTGCCCAGAAAGATCTTCTTACGACAAGCATCTATTTCATAATAGGGGATGGTGGAGACAGATAACAGAAGGATGTGAAGCATACCCAACAACAAAGGCTCTATTGTCTTTACTAACTTCAAAATATCATCAACAGTCTCCTTGAAGTTTCAATTGACACCTCTTGTGAATGGAAATTGATCTTGCGTGTAAGGAATCCAAAAATATATACAATTTACAATTATCAATATTTGTAACCAATCAGTACAGGCAATTCTGTACAAAAGTAGCAGTTTTCTGTTTAGACTTCAGAGTGGTGTGGGTGACAGGCCCATGTTGTCCTCCTTGTGCAAAAGTAAAATAAAACTAATGCCTCAGACGTAAGAGTGCAGGTGTTCTGGGCCCAGTTGTTATCGGCGACATCACTCTGAATCATCTCCATGCATTTGGATATATTAAGTAACATCTAAATCTAAATAAAAAGACCCTATTCACTATTTAGAAAGCAAGGAAGATCTTCCAATGAGTTGGCCAACAAGTATTGTGAATTGTAATGTTGAGGCTTTAAGGCACGGGTGAGGCCTCACTTGAGAGTATTGTGAGCAGTTTTGGTCCCCTTCCCTAAGAAAGGTTGTGCTGGCATTGAAGAGAGTCCAAAAGAGATTCACGAAAACGATTACAGGGTTGAGGAGCATTTGCTGGTTCTGGGCCTGTACTTATTAGAATTCAGAAGAATGAGGATGGATCTCACTGAAACCTATCAAATACTGAAACCCTCAAGAGTGTATATGGAGAGTGTGTTTCCTATGGTGGGGGAATCTAGGACCAGAGGACGCAGCCTAATAGAGCGATGTCCTTTTAGCACAGAGATTTCTTTAGCCAGAGAGTGGTGAATCTGTGGAATTTGTAACACAGGCAGCTGGTCATTGGGTATATTTCAGGCTGAGGTTGATAGATTCTTGATTAGTCAAGGCATGAAGGGATATGGGGAGAAGGTAGGAGACTGGGCCAGAGAGGGAAATTGATTAGTCATGATGAAATCTCCTGTATCTTATGGTCTTGTGTTTTATTTCCATTTCATTATATACAGAGGGAATCAGAGTAGGAAGGCCTTGGCTCAACAGGGCTTAGGTGTTAACAGGTTGAGGCGAGGTAGTTTGCCTGTGCAGAAAACAGACAGGAAGAATGTGTGTGAGGCTGGTTTTCTGTGCTTGGTGTCATGGCCACATCTGCGCCACATGCATTGAGCTGCAGCTCCTTGGGGACTGTGTTAGGGAACTGGAGATGTAGCTCGATGACCCTCCTCTGGTCAGGGAGAGTGAGGAAGTGATAGAGAGTGGCTATTGGCAGGTAGTCACACTCAGGCCTGGGGAGATAGATAACTGGGTAACAGTCCGGAGAGGGAAGGGCAGGAGTCAGACACTAGAGAGTACCCCTGTGGCTGTACCCATTGACAATTAGAACTCCTGCTTGAGTACTGTTGGGGGGGGGGGGGGGGGAGGAAGACAGCCTACCTGGGGGAAGCAACAGTGGCTGCGCCTGTGGCACAGAGTTTGGCCCTGTGGCTCAGAAGGGTAGGGAAAGGTAAAGAAGATGGCAGCAGTGATAGGAGTTAGAAAGGAAGTTGAGAAACAGGACCAAAAAGGTAGTCATCTCGGGATTACTGCCTGTGCCACACGACAGTGAGTATAGGAATAGAGTGAGGTGGAGGATAAATGCATGGCTGAGGGATTGGAGCAGGGGACAGGGATTCAGATTTCTGGATCATTGGGATCCCTTCTGCAACAGGTGTGACCTGTACAAAAAGGACGGGTTGCACTTGAATCCCAGGGATATTCTGGTGGGGAAGTTTGCTAAGGCTGTTGGGGAGAATTTAAATTAGGATTGCTGGGGGTGGAAACCAAAATGAAGAAACTGAGGAAGAGGTGGTTGGCTCATTAATAGAGAAAGCTTAGACAGTGCGAGAGGTAGATGATTGAGAAGGGATGGGCTCAGACCGATGGTTTGAGATGAGTCTATTTTAATGCAAGGAGCATTATGAACAAAGCAGCTGAGCTTAATCGTGGATCAGTACTTGGAGCTATGATGTTGTGGCCAATAAAGACCTGGCAAGTGTCAGGCTTTAGATGTTTCAAAAGGAGAGGGAGGGAGGCAAAATTGGTGGGATCATGGCACTGTTGATAAAGAGTCATGGCCGTAGAAAAGGAGGAACCCTGGAGGGGTTGTCCACGGAGTCTCTGTGGGTGGAAGTTAGAAACATGAAGGGGTCAATAACTCTACTGCGTGTTTTTTTACAGACCACACAATAGTAACAGGGACATCAAGGAGCAGATAGGGAGACAGATTCTGGGAAGATGTAATAATAGCAGGGTATTTGTGGTGGGAGATTTTAATTTCCCAAATTTCGATTGGCATGCTCCTAGAGCAAGGGGCTTAGATGGGGTGGAGTTTGTTAGGTGTGTTCAAGAATGTTTCTTGACACAATATGTAGATAAGCCTACAAGAGGGAGAGGCTGTACTTGATCTGGTATTGGGAAATGAACCTGGTCAGCTGTCAGATCTCTCAGTGGGAGAGCATTTTGGAGATAGTGATCATAATCACTATCTCCTTTACAATAGCATTGGAGAGAGACAGGAACAGACAAGTTAGAAAAGTGTTTAATTGGAGTAAGGGGAATTATGAGGCTATCAGGCAGGAAATTGGAGGCTTAAATTGGAAACAGATGTTCTCAGAGAAAAGTACATTAGATATGAGGCAAATATTCAGGAGATATTTGTGTAGAGTTCTGTTTTGGTATGTTCCAATGAGACAGGGAAGTTATGGTACGGTACAAGAACCGTGGTGTGCAAAGACTGTAATAAATCTAGTCAAGAAGAAAAGTTTACAAAAGGTTCAGAGAGCTGGATAATGTTAGAAATCTAGAAGATTGTAATGTTTCTATGTCTGTAATAGAAAACAAAGTAAAATACAATCAAAACCTTGAAATACTGACCAGGCTTTATTTAGTTCCGATAAATTCACGTGAGGAGGGAAATACATACTAAACAATTCAGAGAAAAATTCTAATTGTTTTTTAATGATTGCAGTCACATTACTGTTTTAGTTAAAACATTATGCACAGTAAGTAATTAAAATACCAACACAAGAAATGCCATTTGAAATAATTCATACAATTTCCTGATTGTAGTGCTAAAACTACTGAATTCATACAAGCTTTAGCCATGATCAGTTCTAACACTCCACTCTCTCAAACAATATTAACAGCTCATAATACATTGTATGTGGAAAGAGATCGACAGCTAAGGCCTTAACAGGACGGAAAGGAGATCCCTTCACTCTGTGAGATGGGGCACGGCAAAGGCTGTGAGAAAAAAGCAAAAAGATATTCATAAAATTCATTGGTCCTGTTTATTAAAAACTTTGTTCATTTAGCCTGCAATATTGGAGCCAGAATCCCCAATCCCTGAGAAGATAAAAATTCACTATTATCCAGTAGGTGAGCAACAGCAGAACAGAGATCAAGATCAAGAAGTCAGCAGTGTAGTGGTTAGCACAATGCTTTACAGTACAGGTGACCGGGTTCAATTCCTGCCGTTGCCTGTAAGGAGCTTGAATGTTCTTCCCGTAACTGCGTGTGTTTCCTCCAGGTGCTCCGTTTTCCTCCCACAGTCCAAAGATGTACCGGTTTGTAGGTTAATTGGTCATTGTAAATTGTCCTGTGATTATGCTAGGGTTAAATCAGGAGATGCTGGGTGGCACAGCTCGAAAGACCATAAAGGCCTGTTCTGCACTGCATCTCAATCAATCAATAAAATAAACAAAACACTTACATTTTTATCATAGCATCACAATTACTATTCTGCATTTTCAAAGAGCATGTGCTGATTAAATTAAAATTCTTTTAAGTAACTTGACTATTTGTAAAAATCATGAACTCATAGATCCACATTTTCAAATAATCTGATTTCCTCCTACATTTGAAAGAGGTTAGTTCGTTTGGTGCCAGAGCATGGTGACACTTGTAGGCTGCTGAGCACATCCTCACTGATTTGATGCAACCAATGCATTTCACTGTATGTTCTGATGTGCATGTGACTAATAAAGCTAAACTCTTTAATCCCTGGACTGATTTGGATGTTTTAATTGAATGTAATGTTTCCATTTTCGTGATTTTCGTAAGTCAGTGCATCAAATCTATGCAAATCCCTGGATTTTAATCCTATTAAATAAAGTATCGCACTTTTATCCTGTTTACTGCACTCTTCCTCCTGGGAAGCACTTCTTAATTACAAATCAAGCTTTGCAAAACACTCAGCAACACCCTAGAGCCATGAATAAATGCCAACGTGTGCAGATTGCATGTTCCCAGTCACACTGTGAGCTACGTTTCAAGTTGTGGCGTATTCTGGAGTTATGGGTTATAGCAAATATTAATTTCAGCAGTAACCAGACCTCAGATCTGAATATAGATTTAAAATACAGCTCAGAACAACGGTCTTCCTGGAGCTGCAGACTGGAGTCAGATTGCAAACCCAGAAATACCTCACTGACCTGAAAGTAGACTAAAAAGGCAGTTGGAAAGGAAGTTGAGAAGCAGGACCTCAAAGATAGTAACCTTGGGATTACTGACTGTGCCACGTGACAGTGAGTATTGGAATAGATTGAGATGGAGGATAAATGTGTGACTGAGGGATTGGAGCAGGGGGCAGGGATTCAGGTTTCTGGATCATTGGGACCTCTTCTGGGGCAGATGCGACCTGTACAAAAAGGACGGGTTGCACTTGAGTCTGGGGGTGGGGGGGGGCAATATCCTGGCGGGAGGATTGCAAAGGCTGTTGGGGAGTGTTTAAACAAGAATTGCTGGGGGTGGGAACCGAACTGAAGTGACAGAAGAAAGGAAGCTTGGCTCACAAATAGAGAAAGCTTGGAGGCAGTGCGAAAGGGTGGATAGGCAGGTGATAGAGAAGGGACGCACTCAGACTGATGGTTTGAGATGTGTATTTTAATGCCAGCAGTATTATGAATAAAGCAGATGAGTTTAAAGCGTGGATCAGCACTCGGAGCAATGATGTTGTGGCCATTATAAGGCTAGCAAGAAGGAGCTTAAGAATGAAATTAGGAGAGCCAGAAAGGGCTATGAGAAGGCCTTGGTGGACAGGATTAAGGAAAACACCAAGGCATTCTACAAGTATGTGAAGAGCAAGAGGATAAGATGTGAGAGAATAGAACCAATCAAGTGTGACAGTGGAAAAGTGTGTATGGAACCAGAGGAGATGGCAGAGGTATTAATGAATACTTTGCTTCAGTATTTACTACAGAAAAGGATCTTGGAGATTGTGGTGATGACTTACAGCAGACTGAAAAGCTTGAGCATGTAGATATTAAGAAAGAGGATGAGCTGGAGCTTTTGGAAAGAATAAAATTGGATAAGTCACCGGGACCAGACAGGATGTACCCCAGGCTACTGTGGGAAGCAAGTGAGGTGATTGCTGAGCCTCTGGTGATGATCTTTGCATCATCAATGAGGACGGGAGAGGTTCCGGAGGATTGGAGGGTTGTGGATGTTGTTCCCTTATTCAAAAAAGGGAGTAGGGATAGCCCAGGAAATTGTAGACCAGTGAGTCTTATTTCAGTGGCTGGTAATTGATGGAGAAGATCCTGAGAGGCAGGATTATGAACATTTGGAGAGGCATAATATGATTAGGAATAGTCAGCATGGCTTTGTCAAAGGCAGGTTGTCCCTGACAAACCTGACTGAATATTTTGAGGATGTGACTAAACACATTGATGAAGGGAGAGCAGTAGACGTAGTGTATATGGACTTTAGCAAGGCATTTGATAAGGTACCCCATGCAAGGCTTACTGAGAATGCAAGGAGGCATGGGATCCAAGAGGTCATTGCTTTGTGGATCCAGAACTGGCTTGCCCACAGAAGGCAAAGAATGGTGATAGACAGGTCATATTCTGCATGGATGTGCCTCAGGAATCTGTTCTGGGACCCCTACTCTTTGTGATTTTTATAAATGACCTGGATCAGGAGGTGGAGGGATGGGTTAGTAAATATGCTGATGACAGCATATTTGGGGGCATTGTGGTTAGTGTGGAGGGCTGTTAGAGGTTATAGCGGGACATTGATAGGATGCAAAACTGGGCTGAGAAGTGGCAGATGGAGTTCAAACCAGTTAAGTGTGAGGTGGTTCATTTTGGTAATTCAGATATGATGGCAGAATATAATATTAATGGTAAGACTCTTGGCAGTGTGGAGGATCAGAGAGATCTTGAGGTCCGAGTCCATAGAATGCTCAAAGCAGCTGCGCAGGTTGACTCTGTGGTTAAGAAGGCGTATGGTGTACTGGCCTTCATCAATCGTAGAATTGAATTTAGGAGCTAAGAGGTAACGTTGCAGCTAATAAGGACCCTGCTCAGACCCCACTTGGAGTACTGTGCTCATTTCTGGTTGCCTCACTACAGGAAGGACATGGAAACCACAGAAGGGTGCAGAGGAGATTTACAAGGATGTTGCCTGGATTGGGGAGCATGCCTTATGAGAATAGGTTGAGTGAACTCGACCTTTTCTCCTTGGAGTGATGGAGGATGACAGGTGACCTGATAGAGGTGTTCAAGATAATGAGAGGCATTAATCGTGTGGATAGTCAGAGGCTTTTTCCCAGGGCTGAAATGGCTAACACAAGAGGGCATAGTTTTAAGGCGCTTGGAAGTAGGTACACAGGAGAGGTCAGGGTTAAGTTTTTTTACGCAGAGAGTGGTGAGTGCATGGAATGGGCTGCCGGCGGCCACGAAAGCGGAAATGATAGGGTCTTTTAAGTGGCTCCTGGATGGATACATGGAGCTTTATTAAAATAGAGGGCTGTGGGTAAACCTAGGTAGTTCTAAGGTAAGGACATGTTTGGCACAGCTTTGTGGGCCAAAGGGCCTGTATTATGCTGTAGGTTTTCTATGTTTCTATGACCTGAGCTGCTTGTAAGAGACAGTGGTGATTGATTAACATTTAATCTAGGGTGGCTAGAGTGTTGGTGTGAAGAAAGAGTTTGAAAATTATATGTAACTCAAAGTACGTATCAAATTCACTATCAACCAGAAGTATTGAAACAAACGTCGTTGTAACCATTGAAACTGTACTGAGTTACCATTGAGTTTAAGGGTATAAAAATGTGATATACTTTAAGTTTATGAGCCTCTTCCAAGAGCGCCTCCAAGTATGATACCTGTTTTTTTGGCTGAACAGAAATTTCTATATCCACAGGTTCAGTGTCTCTCTGGTGACTTCGTTCACAGTCACAACACACTTATTCAAACCATAATAGCAGAATTAGAGACCGAGAGATACAGCATGAAGACAGACCCTTGGGCCCACTGCATTTTACCCATTTTACTCAGAAGTGGGTTTGTTATGATGTGATATTTGTTGTGGCAGCAGCACAGCGCAAATGTAAAATTCCTACAAATTACAAAGTAAATATATAGTGCAAAACAATAACAAAGTAGTGTACATGGCTTCATGAACAGTTCAGAATTCTGAATGCAGAGAGGAAGAAGCTGTTCTTGAATTGCTGAATATGGGGTTTAAGGCTCCTGTACCTCCTCCCTGATGGCAGTAATGAGAAGAGAACACGTTCTGGATGGTGAGGATCCTTAGTGATGGATGTTGCCTTTATAATCCTACCCTGATGATGACTCCTGATGAAGGGTTTCAGCCCGAAATGTCGTCACTACCTCCTCCCATAGATGTTGTCTGGCCTGCTGAGTTCTGCCAGCATTTTGTGTTTTTACTTATAATCCTACCCTAACTCAGTTTGTACATTACCATACAATCTTTTGTTTCATATGGTGCACAGTACTGAATTTTATGTATTGTACTGTACCGCAGGTGCAAAAAAATTAATGACATATGTAAGTGATGATAAACCTGATGTTGATATGGGTCTCTATTGTGGACTGAGAGTGGGAAGCACTAGAGACATTCCATAATGATCAATAAACCAGTAGGTTAGAATCAAATTACCTTGCCTGGTGACTCAGGGCTGGTTGTGTCTGCACCGGTGCCACTGCCCACCCCTAGCAGTCTGCCACCTGTCCCACACCCCTCCCACAGCACTCCACCCTCATTGTCCCAATTTCCTTTGCTCCCACCAGATTTACAAACTCTCCATTCCACGTTGACAAATAGAGTGCTATGCAAAAAGGCCTTAGGCATCTAAGCTATATAAATGTATCTACGATTTTTGCACAGTACCGTACATTTACACCTACGCACGAGACAATTTGCAATGACTAATTAACTTACTAACCTGCCCATTGTTTGGGATGTGGTCGTAGAGAATGTGCAAACACTCAGAGCCAGCAAAGAGCTCAGAACTGTATTTCAGTCACTCCAGTACTTGCGGCACTGTATGTAAATGGCTGTGAATTTAACCCCACCTTATGACATTATTTCACAGCAGGCAACAGCTGATGCTATCTATCTGGTGTAAACGTAATGCTTAAGAATGCACATACCCTTTCTGACTGTCACCAAAGACTCGAGCAAATTTGGACAGATACACCATAGTGAGCATTCTGACTGGTTGCATCACTGAATGGTATGGGGGGGCCAATGCACGGGATCACAAATAAGTAACAGAGGGTTGTAAACTCAGCCAGATCTATCACAGGCACTAGCTTCCCCATCATAGACGACATCTTCAAAGGATGATACCTCACGAAGGTGGCATCTATCATTATGGGCCCATGCCATCCAGGACATGCCCCTCTTCTCAATATTACCATCAGGGAGGATATACAGGCACATGAAGACACATACTTAAAGATTTAGAAACAGCTTCTGCCCCTCTACCATTACACTTATGAATGGTCCATGGACCTTACCTGTTATTTTGCTCTCCTTTTACACTACTTACATATTTTATATATTTCTTACTGTAACTTAACAGTAATTTATTCTGTATTGCACTATACACCTGTCACAAATTTCAAGACTTGTCAGTTTTAATGAACCTGATTCTGATTCTGAACCATGTGGAAATGATGCCCAGCCCCATGTTGCAGCGTGAGTCAGTGGTGAGGAAGGAGATGCAAAGTTAGCATTCATTTCAAGAGGACTAGAAAATAAAAGCAAGGACATAATGCTGAGACTTTATAAGGTACTGGTGAGGCATCACTTTTTTGTGAGCAGTTTTGGGCCCCCAACCAGGAAAGGATGTGTTGACTTTGGAGAGAGTTCAGATGAAGTTCATGAGAAAGATTCCAGGAATGAAAGCGTTATCACATGAAGAACATTTGATGGCTTTGGTATTCAAAAGAATGAGGAACATCTCATTGAAACCTATCGAATGTTGAAAGGGCCAGATAGAATGGATGTGGATTAGACGTTTCCTATAGTGAGGGAGTTTAAGACCAAGAGGACACAGCCTCAGAATAGAGGAACATCCATTTAGAACAGAAATGAGGAGAAACTTTTTTAGGCAGAGGGTGGCAAAACTGTTGAATGTGTTGCCACAGGTGGCTGTGGAGGCCGAGTCATTGTGTGTTTTTAAGACAGAGGTTGATAGATTCTTGATTAGCCAGGGCATGAAAGGTTACGGGGAGAAGGCAGAAGGCAGAACGCAGAAGGATGAGGTTGAGGGGGAAATGGATCAGCCATGATGAAATGGTGAAGCAGATTCGACAGGCCAAATGGCCTAATTCTCCTCCTGTCTCTTTATGGACTGATGTTAAGGAATTGTACAACATGCTCATGAGTGAGAAACTAATATGGCAAAAGGCCCAACCACAAAAGGCAGAAAGTACGTGAATTACTTTAAAATTTGCACAACTGTATCTCTGTATTTAAAAAAGCTAAAATAATAAGTGCGTAACTTACTCCACAAAATTGTTCATTGCCGCTCGAGCATTGCAAGCAACATAAATCAGCCGCTTCAAGTGTTCTGCTCTTCTTATTGCTAGCACAACTCTGGAATCTGCAAATGAAAAAAATCACTCAGTGTCCACGTTATTGGGTATACCTGTACCCGTGCTCATTAATGCAAATATCTAATCAGCCAATTGTGGCAGCAACTCAATGCACAAAAGCATGCAGACATGGTCAAGTGGTTCAGTTGTTGTTCAGGCCAAACATCAGAATGGGGAAGAAATGTGATCTAAGTGACTTTGACCATGGAATCACTGTTGGTGCCAGACAGGGTGGTTTGAGTATCTCAGAAACTGTTGATCTCCTGGGATTTTCATGCACAACAGTCTCTAGAGCAGGGTTTCCCCACCTGGGGTAAAAGGACCCCTTGCTTAATGGTATTTGTCCATGGCATAAAAAGTGGTGGGAACAGTCTACAGTTTAGTGAATGGTGCAAGAAACAAAAAAAAAATCCAGTGAGTTTCAGTTCTGTGGGTGAAAACACTTTGTTAGTGAGAAAGGTCAGAGGAGAATGGCCAGACTGGTTCAAGCTGACAGGTGAGTGACAGTAACTCAAATAACCACGTGTTACAACTGTGGTGTGCAGAAGAGCATCTCCGAATGCACAATATGTGGAATCTTGAAGTGTATAGGCTACGGCAGCAAAAGACCACGAACTTAAACTCAATGGTCACTTTATTAGATAAAGGAGGTAGTCAATTTTGCATTGTACTCAATGGAAAACAGAGAAATAGAAACCCTACAGCACAATAGAGGCCCTTCAGCCCACGATGCCATGCTGAACACGTACTTATTTTAGAAATGACCTAAGGTTACCCATAGGCTTCTATTTTTCTAAGCTCCATGTACCTATCCAGGAGTCTCTTAAAAGACCCCATCATATCTGCCTCCACCACTGTCACCGGCAGCTCATTCCATCCACTCACCACCTTCGGCGTAAAAAACTTGCCCCTGACATTACCTCTGTACCTACTTCCAAGCACCCTAAAACTGTGCCCTCATGTTAGCCATTTCAGCCCTAGGAAAAAGCCTCTGACTATCCACACGATCAATGCCTCTCATCAACTTATACACAGAAATCAAATAATCAATCAGGAAAATTCATCAGAAGAGATCAGTGTCAGAGGTTCTTACGTAGTCCTGCTCTGGGTGGGTCCACAATAGCAACCAAGTTTTGTGACGTTAAAGAATTAATTACAGTCGGAAAGAGGTCTTCAGCTTTGCCACACAAGAATTCCACATTGGACAGACCTAAACAAAATCAAAGAATACACAGAACATAAGCTAAATACATGTCCAGCTATCCTCGAATAGGAACATAAAACGTAAAACAAATATTGGATTTCAGATTACACTGGCAATTGATTAATAATTGTTTCATTCAAGTCAGATGAGATCAGGAAGCTTTTCTAGAACCTGAGCACTAAGCACTTCCAGGCTGAAGACTCTTCATCACTGTCAACAGTTTCACTTTCAAAAGTCAAAGTTCAAAGTAAATTTGTTATCAAAGCGCACATATACAACCCTGAGGTTTGTTTTCTTGTGGACATACACAATAAATACAAAGAAACACAACTGAATCAGTGAAAGACCATGCACAAGACAACCAATGTGCAAAAGACAACAAACTGTAAAAATACACCAAAAAAAACAATAATTCTCAAGAATATGAGATGAAGAGTCCTTGAAAGTGAGCCCATAGGTTGTTGGAACAGTTCAGTGTTGGGGAGAATAAAGTTATCCACTCTGGTTCAGGTCTGATGGTGGGAGGCGGGGGGGGGGGGGGTGGGGGGTAAAAACTTCTTGAACCTAGGGGTGTGGATCCCCAGGCTTCTGAACCTTCTTCTCAATGGCAGCAGTGAGAAGAGAGCATGATCTGGGTAATGGGGGGGTGGGTCCTTGATGATGGATGCTGCTTTCATGTGACAGTGCTATGTGTGGATGTGCTCAACGGGAGGGAGGGCTTTGCCCATGATGGATGGCACATGCCTAAACTGCTGAGTGTTTGCAGCATTTTCGCATGATCAAACTCTTGCTATTCTGCTGGGTGCATCACAACAGAACAGAATTTTACATGAAACACGTGGGCAGTAGGAAGGATTGGTGGTTAAGGGAGGAAGGTTCTGAATTCCACATTGTTAACATTAATAAAACCTTCACCAGACATTATAAGTACTAACCATTTAGTTCTGTGTTCACTTTCGCATCTTCGATGGCTTCTTGACACATCTCAATTCCAATGACTTTCTTCACATTCTGGGCAACATGATAAAGAAAACATCAATTTCAATCATGATACCTGATGCCAGAAACCTTGCATCACTTGGCTGTCTCAACTAATTTTGGAATCAATCCCAGCTCTTTATTTCACACCTTTCCCCTCTCCCGGTTTCACTTCTCGCCTGCCACCTTGTACTTCTTCCTCCAAGTACGCTGGAGGCTTTTAAGGGACATTTAGATAGGTGCATGGATGTGAGGACGATGGAGGGATATGGAGATAGTATAGGTAAGAGGGATTAGTGTTTGGGTGTTTCTGATTTGCTTTTAGCTGGTTTGGCACGACACTGTGGGCCAAAGGGCCTGTTCCTGTGCTGTACTCTTCTATGTTCTATTATCATAAAATATAAATAGAAAGTGAATTTGACAGTGATGAGAATGCCAATTTATTTTATTTATTTAGAAATACAGCGTGGTTAGACCGTTCCAGCCCAGCAAGCACTTATTCCTGTATTATACCCATGTGACCAATTAACCTGCCAACTGGTACGTTTTTGGGATGTGGAGAAAACCCGAGCACCCTGGGGAAACCCGCATGGTCCTGGGGACAATGTACAAACTCCTTACAGACAGCAGCAGGCATTGAATCCGGGTCGCTGGTACTGTAATAGCATTATGCAAATCACTAAGCTACAGGGCCCTCTTTATACTGAACTGCAACTATATCAAGGTACAGGAGCTCCTAACATCAAACAAAACACTTTCAACTGGGGAAAGCAAATATATTGAGTTTGCAAGTATTAATAGGGCCATCACTGCAATTTCTGTGAATGCACTGCAAGTCATTGCTGTCCAAATTAACTGCTTGAGCTCTGGCTGGTACACTCGGAAACACACCCCACACCCCAAAATCCTCAAACCTGGGAACTACTGAGCCTCCTCCTCCCATTATATATCCAAAAACTAAACTTCATATTTTCCTATAATCTCCCAAATAATCTTCTCTTTGCAGCTCTTTACTCTAGGTGATGCTAAAAACTATTTGAAAACTATCAAATATTGAAACTCCTGAAGGGTCTTAGCACAAAACTTCAAATGTTTATTCTTTTCTATAGCGCTGCCTGACCTGGTCAGTTCCTCCAGCGTTTTGTGTGTGTGTTAATTTGGATTTCCAGCATCTGCAGACAGTGTTTTTAAATAGTAAAAGACCTAGATAGAGTGGAGAGGATGTTTCCAATAGCGGGAGAGCCTAGGACCATAGGGAACAGCCTCAGAATACAATGACATCCCTTTAGAACAGAGATGAGGAAGAACTTCTTAAGCCAGAGGGTGGTGAATCTGTGGAATTCATTGTCACAGACGGAGGTAGAGGCCAAGTCATTGGGTATATTTAAAGTTGAGGTTGATAGGCTCTTGATTAGTCAGGGCATCAAAACTACAAGGCGGCAGAAGAATAATATACAGCAATGACAGAATGCGGAGCAGACTCAAAGGGTTGAATGGTCTTTTCCTGCTCTCATGTCTTATGGTCTCTGTTCTACTGACACTAGATCATTCAACATGTTTTCTCAAGTTTTACTTACCTTTGCCAGAGAAAGCCCAATAGTTCCTGTGCCACAGCAAACATCTAACACGGTGCTGTCCTGATTAAGATCAGCCCAGTCTCCCACTGCAGAATAAAGCACTTCTGCAGCAAGGGTGTTCACCTAGACACAAAAATATGTTTAATTGATGTTTACTTATGTTATAAAGAAACTAGTTCAAAATAGTCCTTCCTGTATTTTGCAATGCAACTACATGTTTTTGTGATACTACTGAGAATTTATCCTGAACATCTGCAAACTGTCCTCCAAGAGGACCACATCCTTGTCATTGGGTTTGGAGGCTTGTGTGCCTCAATGACCTGGAAAGCTATGTTGGCTACAGTCAGGACTTTATGCTTTGGCTCTTGGTGGGGTCACACAAAACTGTTACGGAAAGAGCAATGAAGAATCCTTCTACATCTGAGTGAGACGGTATTCCTGCGTCTCCACCCAGGACTTGCATGACTGACAGTAGTGAAAACCGAAAGGAAGCTACTGACACAATGAAGGAAGCGTTGAACACCTCCAAGACCAGACAGACATGGAGGACATCATTGCTGGTCTAAAGGCCAGTGGTGTAACAGGCAGTAAGTAAGTAAGTAAGCTGCAATCTGCACAACAAAACAGTATGATTATATCTGGTTTTAAACCACTTAGGTACAATTCACTTCACCTGGAAAAATGCATGAGGGGAAATTCTGAAATTAAGTCCCAGGAGCTCTTCATATATGTACTTGTCTCCATGTACGTGGTCCAAAGGCAAGTCTTCCAGGTTGGGGGATTTTCTGGAAATGTTCAAAGCAAAATTTATTAATTCAACAAAAGGCCTTGACATCTGGTGTAGCCTGAGAATGAAAAGGTTTCCGGATTTCTAAAATTCAAGTTTAATTGTCATTCAACCTTACATGAGTACAGCCAAATGTAGCAGTGTTTATCCAGGGCTGAGGTGTAAAGCACTGCACCAACAGTCACACACAGCACAAAGCACGTATAACAGTTTGCTATTTGCTGTTCTTTTTTGCATCCTGTGGCACATCAGGCAGCATTTTTGCTGTTTCATTAGCACTTGTCTGTTTTTTTTTACAAGGTCAAGATGCCAGCTCGGCACTCAACCCAGCATCAGGCAGCAGTTTTGCCATTTCCTTAGCATTTGCCTGTTTTTACAAGGCTGAGTTGCTAGCTCGATGCTCAACCCAGCATAGATGGAAAGCATGCAAGGAGCCAGCCAAATTCACCTCCAAGTCCAGTGCTGATGCCACTACACCACCAGCCAGATAAACAGTCACACAAAAAGAAGTATAGCACAAGTCGCTGAGTTCAAGTCCTGTAGATAGATGGTTCGTCAAGAACAAGCCCACATCATGCGCTAATGCCACAGATAAGCACAATCCAGCCTGCATTCCTGGTGCAGCCTGACCCCAATTGCAATGCATCCACTGCACTTCTCTCTCCCACGCCGCCTGAGGCATCTCTCCCTGGGATAGCTGCAACAGACAAGCCTGCAGCATGAGGGCCTAGTCCACGCTACAACCCAGGCCACTCAGCTCCCCCTGCCATCAGTCAACAGATTCTCAGGATGTCCCCTTGAAATGCAGCCTTCTGGCGAGTTTGTAACAACGTTATTCAAACAGCAATGGTTGCTTTCTGATGGAGTGGAGGAAGATTAAGTTTGGGCAAGATAGTTCAAGGTAAACAAAGACAGGTTGCATGAAGTTCTGTACCCTACCTCTTCCAGCCAACACTGATTTTATGTGATGTGGGCAGCAATGACACAGCCAGTATTTATTGTCCATCTCTATTTGCCCCTGAGGTTTCATAAGAATTGCAACCGGACTCCCTGGAATCCAGAATCAGAGGGTACAGGTACAGAATTCATGGACGTCCATTCAGAACAGAGATGAGGAGGAATTTATTTAGCTGAAGGTGACGAATCTGTAAAAATCTATTGCCACTGATGACTGTGGAGGCTAAGTCATTGGGTATATTTAAAGTAGAGGTAGATAGGTATTTAATTGGTAAGGGCATCAAAGCTTAGGGGGATAAGGCAGGAAAATGATGTTGAGAGGGATCATAAATCAGGTGACACAATGGGTCCAATGGCCTAATTCTACTCCCATGTCAGGAACCCAGCACATAAGTGCAAACACTGCAGTGCCTTTTCTTAAAAGAGTCTGTGGAGATTTGGCATGGCATCTTAAACTTTGACAAACTACTATATTTGTGTCATGGAAAGTACGTTGACTGGCTGCATCACAGCCTGGTATGGAAACACCAATGTGTTTGAACGGAAAGTCTTACAAAAACTAATGGATTCGGCCCAGTACATCACGGATAAAGCCCTCACAACCATTTAGCACATCTATTTGAAACTTTGTTGCAGGAAAACAGTATTCATCATCAGAGATCTTCACCACCCAGATTATGCTCTCTTCTCGTTATTGCCATCAAACAGAAGGTACTCGCAACACCAGGTTCAAGAACAGTTACTATCCTTCAACTAACAGGCTCTTGAACAAAAGGGGATAACTACACTCATTATTGAAATGTTCCCACAACCAATGATCTCACTTTAAGATCTATTTAAGATCTTTAAGATTTATTACTACTTATTTATATTCACATTTGCACAGTTTGTTGCCTTCTGCACTCTGGTTGATCTTTCATTCATCCTGTTATAGTTACTATTCTATAGATATACTGAATATGCCCACAAGAAAATGAGTCTCATTGTTGTACATGATGACGTACAGATACTTTGACGATATATTAACTTTGAACATTACTTTGTACTTATGGCTTTAAAACAATGAAAAAAACAAGGTCAGAGAAACCCAGAACGATATCTGATTGAATCAGTTGTGTGAATAGGCTCCACAAAATAGACTTTAAACATCAGGAGAAATACCAGTGCAGGAGAGTCATGGAGTCAGTCCACTGCATCATGGACTCATCCTTCTCCATCACCAGTAGTATCTAGAGGAGGCACTGCCTCGAGAATGCAACATCAATCATCAAAGGTCCCCAACATCCAGGGCACACCATCTTCTCCCGGCTACATCGGACAGGACATACAGAAGCGTTTAGTCTCACACCACCAAGATGAAGAACAGCTAGTTCCCTTCAACCATTTGGTTCTTGCAACCAACCAGTACAACCTTAATCACTACAGTCCAGCAGCACCACCTGCGACCATTTCCATCAGTTTGCACTAAATTTGACATTTTCTGTTCTAATTGAGGGTATTCTTGTAAAGAATTGTGTATAAGCTATGCTTGATTTAGATTTTTCTTGTGAATGTTGGTTTTTAATTGTTCTGTGTACACATATATGTATGCGTGTATATGTATGTATAATATAGAGGGAGGGGGAAGGGGGGAGGGAGAGCGCTAGGATGCCTAAGACTTTTACACAGTACTGTAGTAATTTGACATATTGCACTGTACTACTGCCACAAAAATTTCATGACGTATGTGACTGATGATAAACCTGATTCTGATATGGATCTCTATTGTGGACTGAGAGTGGGAAGGGGGCAGGGAGAGGGGAATCATGGTTGGGAAAAGGGGAAGGGAGAGGCGAGGGAGTAGGAAGCACTAGAGAGAGATTCTGTAATGATTGATAACTCAATTGTTTCAAATCATACCACCTTGCCTGGCATCTCAGGGCATCTCAGGTCTGCACCAGTGCCACCCCCCCCCCCTCCATCCTCAGCACTCCCACCTGTCCCACACACCTCCCATGGTGCTCCATCCTTGCCATTTCCAACATCCTTTGCTCCTGTCAGATTTACAAACTGGCTCTTCACTTCACGTTGACGAATATAGTACTGTGCAAAAGTTTTAAGCACGCCAGCTATATATATATACCAAAGGCTTTTGCACAGTTCTGTCAGAATAATGTTTAATATTACCAGCATGTCATAAAATTTACTGTTTTGCTGCAGCAGTACCATGCAATACATAGTAATAAAAACTATAAATTATAATAACAAATAGATATTAAAAACATTAAATTAAATAAATAGTACAAAAAAAGAGGGGTCCATTCAGAAATTAGATGGCAAAGGCAAAGAAGCTGTTCCTGAATCATTGAGTGTGTGTCTTCACACTTCTGTATCACCTCCCTGATGGTAACAATGAGAACAGGGCATGTCCTGGGTGCTGGGGGTCCTTAAGGACCTCGAGGTACATAAGTTACACAGACCAGATGAACTGTACCCCTAGGATTCTGAAAGAGGTGGTAGCATTAGAAATGATTTTTCAGAAATCATTGGACTCTGACATGGTGCCAGAGGACTGGAAAACTGCAAATGTCACATCACTCTTTAAGAAAGGAGGAAGGCAGCAGAAAGGAAATTATAGACCAGTAAGCCTGACCTCAGTGGTTGGGAAGATGTTAGAGTCAATTGTTAAGGATGAGGTGATGAAGTACTTGGTGAAACAGGACAAGACAATACAAAGTCAGCATGGTATCCTTCAGGAAAAATCCTGCCTGACAAACCTGTTGGAATTCTTTGAGGAGATGACAAGTAGGATAGGTACAAAGGGGATGCAGTGGATCTTGTATATTTGGACTTTCAGAAGGCTTTTGACAAGGTGCCATACATGAGGCTGCTTACCAAGTTAAGAGCCCATAGTATTACAGGAAAGTTACTAACATGGTTAGAGCATAGGCTGACTGGTAGGAATCAGCAAGTGGGAATAAAAGGATCCTTTTCTGGTTGGCTACCAAAAACTAGTGGCGTTACGCAGGGATCTGTGCTATATATAAATGAATTAGATGATGGAATAGATGGCTTTGTTGCCAAGTTTGCAGGTGGTACAAAGATTGGTGGAGGGGCAGATAGTGTTGAGGAAACAGGTAGATGCAGAAGGACTTAAGACAGATTAGGAGAATGGGCAAGAAAGTGGCAAATGAAATAAATACAATGTTGGAAAATGCGTGGTCATGCACTTTGGTAGTAGAAATAAATGTGTAGACTATTTTCTAAACAGGGAGAAAATCCAGGAATCTGAGATGCAGAGGGACTTGTGAGTCCTTATGCAGAACAGCCTAAAGGTTAACTTGCAGGTTGAATCAGTGGTGAGGAAGGCAAATGCCATGTTAGTATTCATTTCAAGAGGTTTAGAATACAAGAGCAAGGATGTGATGCTGAGGCTTTATAAGGCACCGGTGAGGCCTCACCTTGAATATTGTGAAGTTTTGGGCCCCTCACCTGGGAAAATGTGTGCTGGCATTGGTGAAGATTCAGAGGAGGTTCACAAGGATGATTCCAGGAATGAAAGGCTCATCATATGAGGAATGCTTGATGGCTCTGGGTCTGGGCTTGCAGGAATTCATTAGGATGAAGGGGGGGTGGGGGGATCACATTGAAACCTTTTGAATATTGAAAGGCCTAGACAGAGTAGATGTGGAAAGGATGCTTCCCTTGATGGCAGAGTCTCAGCCTCAGGATAGAGAGGCACCCATTCAAAACAGAGATGTTGAAATTTCTTTAGCCAACGGGTGGTGAATTTGTGGAATTTGTTGCCACATGCAGCTGTGGAGGGCAGGTCACTGGGTGTATTTAAGGCAGAGATTGATAGGTTCTTGATTGGACATGGCATCAAAGGTTATGCGGAGACGGCCGGGAACTGGGGTTGAGGGGTAGAAAAAAAAATGATCACCCATGATTGTATGGCAAAGCAGACTCGATGGGCCAGATGGCCTAATTTTACTCCTATGGTTTTAATCAGTGGTCGCCAACCCGTCGATTGTGATCGACTGGTCGATCTTTGAGACTTTCCCAGTAGATCCCGCAAAAGAAAAATAAATACACAAATACTGTTGAGAGATTGTTTCCGGATTGTGGGGTTTTAGTTCCATTCTTTCTGCTCAGTGCGCATGTGAGCAGCTCTACTACAGCGCATGTACTACAGTGTACTTCAGTGGTCCCCAATGAGGAAACGATATGAGTCAGCTACACCTTTCCTCACTCCCTGTCATGCCCACTGTTGAACTTGAACGCACGCAAGGTCATCAGTCGCCTAAACGCAGTGATACCCTCGCGGCAGGGATCACTGGTTGGCCTCATGTGGCCAGTGGGAAGCACCGTTGCTACCAGCCTGGAGACAGATGGGTGCCACCTCTAAACCTGTTTACCACACCAAATGTTCGTGGGGAAACCTGGTGCTAAAATATTTGCAGACCACCTAATTCCGGTTCAGGGTTTCGTAAGTAGCAGAGCAGCTAGCTACCTTGATGCGATCTACTGAAAGTCATCCCTCCAGCCGGACTTCGGTTGGGTGGGGGGGGGGGGGGAGAGGTGGCCAGCGTGTCTCCTGTTGCACTCCTTGCTTGATCAGTCGCTCTCTCCAGACTGCGACCGCCGCGGCCCCGGCACAGGGATCTCCGGCCCTTACCTTGTCCTCTCACCCACCCACGACCAGCCGCGCTTGGCCAAGGCATCTGCACGGAGGCTGAAGCTCGGGCCCTCAATGGCAATGGAGCCCTCAAAACTGCTTTGGTACCTTGAGTTCAAGCACCCTGCACTTAAAGACAAACCCACTGAACTTTTTCAGTGGGAAAAATGTGAGCAAGTGAGACAGAAGCTAAGCGCTAAGAGCCAAGTAAACTAAATTGCGGAATAGACTGGACATAAGGAACCTGCTTCGAGTATCGCTGTATTCCAGTATTGGTTAACACCCCCTCACCTCCGTCAGCTGGTCCGCAAGAATATTATCAATATTAAACCGGTCCACAGTGCGAAAAAAGGGTGGGTACCCCTGGTGTTTATACATTATTTCTATTTCTGGGTTGCGGGGTTTTACTTCCGGTCTTTTCTGCCTGGTGTGCATGCGTATAACTAATCGATTTGGGGTCGATCTTGCCTTTCACTAAAGCCTAGGTAGGGAATCTTGGGCTTAAAAAGGTTGGTGACCACTAGTTTTAATGATGGATGCTGCCTTTTTGAAGGTGTCCCTGATGCCAGGAAGGTTGTGCCCATAATGGAGCTGGCTGTGTTTGCAACTTTCTGCAGCTTTTTCTGATTCTGAGCCGTGGCCCCTCCGTACCAGACAGTGATATATACAGATAAAATGCTCTCTGCAGTACACTTGTAAAAATTTGCTAGAGTCAAATACCAAAATACCAAATCTCCTCAAACTTCTAATGAAATATAGCCACTATTGAGCCTTCTTTGTAACTGCATCTATATGTTAGGCCTAGGATAGTCCCTCAGAATTGCTGACACCCAGGAACTGTTAATATCCACGAACTCAGTGACAATAAACTCAACTGTGCACTTTTGAAGTACTTTCCCCGTATACAGGCAATTCTTCTATTGTAACTGAATGCAGACACAATCTGGTATTTATACCACTTGCAAAGGTCAGCCATCTTTCTAACTAACATTAAAAAGCTTAACAAACTTTAGAAACTAAAAGCACTTATAATCACTTCCATGTATTCCTTACCTCTGACCTTCTTCTGCGAAGTAAAGTGATGTTACTCCACAATCTTTCCCTTCACCTTCTGTGAAATATTTGGCTAATTCGCCTTGTACCTCCATTAGTTCCGATTTCTTTAATTTCTATAAATTGTGGAGAGGAAATTAAGAGTTGTAGAAAGTCACCAAATAATGAAGGAAAATATGTCAACCTGAGGACAAAAATAACCCAGCTCCAAAAGCAAATACCAGAACAGGGGTAGGCAACCTACGTCCCGCAGGCCAGAACCAGCCCGCAAGCAAATATTGAGATAGTATGTTTATCCGGCCCGCAAGTGATTTTTCCTTATTCTGAGTGTTTCACGTGACCACACTGATGGACGTGCATGGCGTCTTGTTACACTGGCACCAGGTTCCGTTTTGTTCCAAATCAAACACTGGTATATACAAACGACGGGAAGGCAGATTACCTTATTAATACTCTCCATGCACGCACAGGTTTTCAGATGGGATTGTTCAAATTTGTAAATAGAAACAGCATCACTGTGTTTTAACAGGAAATCCACGCTAAATATCCAGATATTTACATGTGCTACGATACTTGTTGAATAACTCGTGTTTCGAAATAAAATCAACGAAAAAATTTCCAATGGCAATGAATGCAAAACGCAGGAAGGTAGACAATGAGTGCCAAAATTTCCAAGACACTTGGACACTAGATTTCTTCTTCATCGAGCAAGCTGGGAAAACAGGTTATCCCATTTGCCTAGAAAATGTTGCTGTGAAGAAGGTGGCAAATATCAGGCAACATTATGAGACCCGCTATAGTGGAAATTTTAACAAGTTTACTGGGCAAGCAAGGAAAGATGAAGTTGAGCGAATGAAGGTTAGTTTCAGAAAACAAACATCATTTTTTGCCAAGAAAAGCAGTGAAAATGAAGGAATTACCCGTGCCAGCTACAAAGTCTCAAAATGTATTGCAGAAAAGATGAAGCCTTTTACAGATGGAGAGTTTGTCAAAGAATGTTTACTGGCAGTGGTGGATATTGTTTGTCCTGAAAAGAAATCATTATCTGCATCTATCAGCCTGTCAGCAAGAACGATCACAAGGCAAGTTGAAGAAATGTCAGCAGATGTTAAAAGTTGTTTAAGGTATGCCTGCAACGAATTGCAATTTTTTTCAATTGCGCTTGATGAGAGCACAGACTTGAGAGACACTGCTGAACTTGAAGCATTTGCGCAAGGAGTGACCTCAACTTTTCAAATATTTATTCAATTTATTCAATTCAGTTTATTCAATTAATTCCTATGAAGGACATGGTTTACTGGAGACATTTTTGAAGCTTTGTTGAATATGATGTCAGAAATGAAACTTAATGGGTCGAAGCTTATTGGCACCACAACTGATGGGGCAACAGTAATGGTGGGACAGAAAAAAGGCATCATCGCATTGCTGCAAGGACGAATGGAAAACCTTAGAATCGCACAGGAACTGGTTAAAATTTTCTTTTTTATTATACTTAATTTACCACCATTCAATGCATCATATTCATACGTTTTATGTTTAAAGATTCTTTGTGTCCTTTTAATAGATTCAAAAGATGCCCTGATTGAAATAAATTGTAACTAAACGGAGTTCTTTGATTACTAATTGGCATCCTTGGTTAAGCACAAATGATTTTCTAGCAAGCGTTATTCATTAATTTGAGACAAAACATAACCAGATGTATCTAAATGGATAATTTCCATATTTCAAGTTTTTTTTTTTACGGCATTTATCTGGCCCACCGTCCGCTCATTAATACACGATTCAGCCCACAGAGGCAAAAAGGTTGCCGACCCCTGTACTATAAAATACACTAAGTGACCACTTTAATAGGTACCTACAATGAGTGCATGATTGTAATTTTCTGCCACCTGGCACCAACTGTCACATTTCTTCCCCATTCTGATGTTTGGTCTAAACAACAACTGAACCTTTTGACCATGCCTGCATGTCTTTATGCATTGAGTTGCTGATTAGGTATTTGCATTAGCAAACAGGTGTAGAGCTGTACCTAATAAAGTAGTCACTGAGTGGAGAGTTTTGGTTTTCTGTTGCTGTAGTCCATCCACTCAAGGTTCAATATGTTTGCTCAGAGATGCTCTTCTGCACACCACTGTTGTAATGCAAGGCTATTTGAGTTACTGCCGTCTTCCTGCCAGCTTGAACCAGTCTGGCCATTCTCCTCTGACCTCTGACAACAAGGCGCTTAAGCCCACTGAAATGCCGCTCTGGATTTTTGTTTTTGCACCATTTTCTGTAAACACTACAGACTGTTGTGTGTGAAAATCCCAGGTTTCATCCCGAGTTTAGCTGCCTCATGTTGGAGTTTGTGAATTCTCTCTGTGACTGTGGGAGTTTCCTCCAGCTGATCTGGGGTCCTCACACACCCCAAAGCCATGTGATTTGGTGGTTGGCAGGAGAATATTAAAGGGAATAAGTTCCAGGGATATAGGTGTGGGAATGGAATTAAGTCATAGGAGCAGAATTAAGTCATTCAGCCCATTGAGTGCACTCTGTCATTTCATCATGACTGATCAATTTTCCTCTCAACCCAACCTTCTGCCTTCTCCCCATAACCTTTCCATGTCCTGACTAATCAAGAACTTATCAAACTTCACCTTAAATACACCCAACAGATTCCACAGATTTACTACCTCTTGGCTAAAGAAATTCCTCCTCACCTCTGTCCAAAAAGGACTTCCACCTAATCTGAGGCTATGCCCTCTAGTCTTAGGCCCCCCTTTCAGAGGAAATATTCTCTCCACACCCACTCTATCTAAACCTTTCAACATCTGATAGGTTTTAATGAAATCCCCTCATACTTCTAAATTCCAGCAAATAAAGGCCCAGAACCATCATACAATAAGCCTTTCATTTCCAGAGTCATTCTCATGAACCTCTGCTGAACCCTCTCCAAGGTCAGCACATCCTTTTTTACAGAAGGGGCTTTTATATTCTAGTCCTCTTGAAATGAATGCTAATGTTGTATTTGCCTTCTTCACCACTGACTCAACCTGCAAACTAACCTTTAATGAATCCTGCACAAGGACTCCCAAGCCACTTTGCACTATGGATTTTTAAATTTTCTGTTTAGAAAATAGTCTATGCTTTTATTCCTTCTTCAAACTGCATAACCATACACTTCCCAACACTGTATTCTGCGAATAAATTACTGTGAAAAAAGGAGCATCTGATTCACAAATAAAAATTCCAAGTGAAATTGATAAAAATCACTGGTTGTAGTACTCATTTATCTGAACAAAGGGTTGGGGGCTGAATACTTTTAGAAGACACTATATGTGAGCTTCACCAAGAGCGATAATGTTACCAGCACCTCCCAAGAAATGGGACTGTATAGAGCATGGGGTTCCCAACCTGGGGTCCACGGACCCCTCAGTTAATAGTCAGGCTCCATGGCATAAAAAAAGGTTGGGAATTCTTGGTGCTGATGGAAAGGACAAAATTTGCAAGTGATCACTGAATGTAGTGTGACATTTGTAAGCTGAGTGTTGTCATTGCTGATAAACTAGACACTTACAAACTCACACTTGTCATTAAAACATACTTTATTTACTTATGCACAGCCCTGTCACCAAACTGTTCTGAAAAATGTAATTTTTATATGGAATTGACTAGCAATTATGGATATTGTCAAACATGTATGTTCAAATTGTTGATTTGTAAGATCAATCAGCATTAACAATAGAAATGTTAGCAGTCAATATGAACTATAAGCTCTCAACTGATACTTTTGTTAGTAAAGTAATTGTCCCTTAGTTGATGTGTAGCTTGTATCCTTCAATTGCACCTTTATCTTGTCTCCTTATGTTAAATGGTTCCGTAATATCCCAAACACCTTCAAGGACTGATGCCTCAAAAAGGCTGTGTCCATTATCACCGAGGACATGCATTCTTCTCGTTACCATCAGGAAGGAGGTACAGATGCCTGAAGGCACACACTCAATTATTCAGGAACAGCTTCTTTCTCTCTGCCATCTGATTTCTGAATGGATATTGAACCCATGAACTATTTTTTAATTTCTATTTTTGCACTACTTAATTTAACTACTTACTATAACTCAGTTTTTTTTCTCTTTATTTTTATGCATTGCATTTTACTGCTGCCACTAAAGTAATAATTTTCATGACATATGGCAGTACTTCCTCAGAAGGCTGGCGTCATTCAATGTTTGTAGTGAGATGCTGAAGATGTTCTATCCGTCAGTTGTGGAGAGCGCCTCTTCTTTGTGGTGGCGTGCTGGGGAGGCAGCATTAAGAAGAGGGACGCCTCACGTCTTAATAAGCTGGTAAGGAAGGCGGGCTCTGTCGTGGGCACAGAACTGGAGAGTATGACATCGGTGGCAGAGCGGAGGGCGCTGAGTAGGCTACGGTCCATCATGGAAAACCCTGAACATCCTCTGCACAGCACCATCCAGAGACAGAGAAGCAGCTTCAGTGGTAGGTTGCTGTCAATGCAATGCTCCTCAGACAGGATGAAGAGATCATTACTTCCCAACGCCATTCGGTTCTACAATTCAACCACCAGGGGCAAGACATGTTAAAGTGCCGGGGTTAGGACTGAGCTTAAGTTACAACTCAATGCACTTTAGTAACTATTTAAGAACTTTTTAAAAGCTATTTATTAATGCTTTTTGGGATGGTGATTTTAGATGCATATCATATTTATATTGAGTTAAATACTTATGTAATTAGTTTTGCTACAATAAGTGTATGGGACACTGGAAAAATGTTGAATTTCCCCTTGGGGATGAATAAAGTATCTATGTGGCGACCCATTTCCTGGCACATCCGAACCGGCTCACAATTAGCCAGCGTTCCGGCTAAGGGAGATAGCCTGCGGGGATTTGCGAGCACAGAGCTTTGGAGCCTCTGCGCCACGGGGGGCAGGTTGAGGGAGGCTTAAAAGTGAGGCTGGGGATTTCAAATAAAGTTTTTTCCTTCAACTGCAGTTACCGACTCCGTGTCGTAATTTTAGCACTGCGTGTAGCACACCGCTACAATTGGTGACCCCGACGGTCCAAACGATTTTTGGACCAGAAATGACCGACGCTGCCTCTGTTCATGCGGTTTCGTTGAAACTGCAGAGTTTCTGGACACGGTGTCCTCACCTGTGGTTTCAGCAAGCTGAAGCCCAATTCCACGTTTGGCAGATCGCCTCCGAAGACACCCGCTACTACTACTTGGTGAGCTCCCTCGACCAGGACACAGCGGCCCAGGTCGCGGAGTTCGTACAGTCGCCCCCAGCAGACGGCAAGTACGCAGAATTCAAAGCCCTGCTCCTTAGGACTTTCGGACTCTCACGGCACGAGCGGGCTGCCCGTTTACTGCACCTGGATGGCTTGGGCGACAGACCTCCATCGGCTTTAATGAATGAGATGTTGTCTTTGGCTGACGGACACACACCCTGCTTCATGTTTGAGCAGGCATTCCTGGAGCAGCTGCCCGAGGACATACGCCTGCTGCTGTCCGACGCGGATTTCAGTGACCCCCGGAAGGTGGCAGCCCGGGCGGACTTGCTGTGGAACACCAAAAAGGTGAGTGGGGCGTCCATCGCACAGATCACCCAGCCCCGCTCCCAGCAGCAAACCAGTCCAGGCCCGGCCGCAGAGCCCGCTAACCCCAGGGGCAGGGGTGGGGGGCCCAACGAACAATGGTGCTTCTACCACCAGCAGTGGGGCGCAGAAGCCCGCCGTTGTCGCCCGCCCTGCAAGTTCCCAGGAAACCGCCAGGGCCAGCCGTCGCTGATGGCTACGGCGGCTGGCCATCAGGATAGCCTCCTGTATGTGTGGGACAAGCGTTCAGGACGCCGCTTTTTGGTTGACACCGGTGCTGAGGTTAGCGTTTTACCTCCGACGAGTTACGACACCCGCAGCAGGGCATTGGGTCCCCCCCGAGGGCCGCAAGCGGCAGCACAGTAAGGACCTATGGCACCCATCAGGTGCAGCTACAGTTCGGCTCCAGCCAGTTCACATGGGACTTCACACTGGCCGCTGTAGCCCAACTGCTTCTGGGTGCGGATTTTTTGCAGGCTCACAGCCTACTGGTCGACCTGCCCAGGAAGAGACTGGTCCACGCCGAGACCTTTCAGACGTTCTCCCTGGGTGCAGCCCAGTTGCCAGCCCCTCACCTCGGCTCCATCACGCTGTCCGACAATGACTTCACCAGGGTCCTGGCGGATTTTCCTTCGGTTCTGGCACCGCAGTTCACAGCGGCCCTGCCCCGACACGGCGCACAGCACCACATCCCGACCCAGGGACCACCCCTCCACGCCCGCGCTCGGCGGCTTCCCCCGGACAAGCTCCGACTGGCAAAGGAGGAGTTCAGGAGGATGGAGGAGTTGGGGATCATCCAGCGGTCCGACAGCCCATGGGCCTCCCCCCTGCACATGGTGCCTAAAGCGACAGGGGGCTGGAGACCGTGCGGCGACTACCGCGGGCTGAACGAGGCTACCGCACCGGACCGCTACCCTGTGCCGCACATTCAGGACTTTGCAGCAAACCTGCACGGCGCACGGATCTTCTCCAAGGTAGTCCTCGTCCGAGAGTACCACCCCGTTTGGCCTTTTCGAGTTCCTTCGCATGCCGTTCGGCTTGAAGAATGCCGCACAGACGTTCCAGCGGTTAATGGACGCCGTGGGACGGGACCTGGACTTCGCGTTTATCTATTTGGACGATATCCTCATAGCCAGCAGCAGTCGTCAGGAGCATCTGTCCCAACTTCGTCAACTCTGCGCCCGACTGAGTGAGTACGGTCTAACGATCAACCCCGCCAAATGCCAGTTCGGGCTCGACACCATTGACTTCCTGGGGCACAGGATTACTAAAGACGGGGCAACCCCTCTGCCCGCTAAGGTAGATGCGGTCCGCCATTTCCCCCGACCCACCACGGTCAAAGGTCTTCAGGAATTCGTAGGAATGGTCAATTTCTACCACAACTTCCCCCCTTCAGCTGCCCGGATCATGCGCCCCCTGTTCGCTCTGCTGTCCGGTCCGGGCAAGGACATTACCTGGGACGAGGAGTCCGCCGCCGCTTTCATTCAAACGAAGGAAGCTTTGGCGAACGCCGCGATGCTAGTGCACCCCAGAATGGACACCCCTACCGCCCTCACAGTGGACGCATCTAACACAGCAGTCGGTGGGGTACTGGAGCAACTCATCGCAGGTCGCTGGCAACCCCTGGCATTTTTCAGCAAACACCTGCGGCCACCCGAGCTCAAGTACAGTGCTTTCGACCGGGAACTGTTGGCGCTCTACCTGGCAATCTGGCATTTCAGGTACTTCCTAGAAGGTCAGCCCTTCACCGCGTTCACGGACCACAAACCGCTTACCTTTGCGTTTACGAAAGCGTCCGACCCCTGGTCAACGCCACCTGTCCTACATCTCTGAATACACGACGGATGTCCGGCACGTCTCGGGTAAGGACAATGTCGTGGCAGATGCGCTCTCTCGCCCTACCATTCATGCCCTTTCCCAAGGGGTAGACTTTGCGGCACTGGCAGAGGCGCAGCAGGCAGATGAGGAGATTCCGAAGTACAGAACCGCAGTCTCCGGTTTGCAGCTCCAGGACCTCCCCATAGGCCCAGGTGTGAGGACCCTACTCTGTGACGTCGCCACCGGCCAGCCCCGTCCCGTCATCCCGACAGCCTGGCGGCGCCATGTTTTCGACTCCATTCATAACTTGGCGCATCCCTCCATCCGGACAGTTGTCCGGATGGTTTCCAGCAGGTTCGTTTGGCACGGACTCCGCGAACAGGTAGGTGAATGGGCCAAAACGTGCATGCACTGCCAGACGGCCAAGGTGCAGCAGCACACCAAAGCCCCACCGCAGCAGTTCCATCTCGCCCACCGGCATTTCGACCACATTCATGTGGATATCGTGGGCCCCCTGCCGGTGTCGCGCAGAGCGCGGCACCTCCTGACTATCATGGACCGGTTCACAAGATGGCCAGAGGCAATCCCACTCACCGACACCACCTCCGAATCTTGCGCCCGAGCCCTGGTCGCCACCTGGATATCTCGCTTTGGTTTACCGGCCCACATTACCTCCGACAGAGGCGCCCAGTTCACCTCCAGCCTGTGGTCAGCTATGGCCAGCCTTTTGGGGACTCAGCTGCACCACACCACTGCCTACCACCCGCAGTCGAACGGGCTAGTGGAGCGTTTCCACCATCACCTGAAGTCGGCACTCATGGCCTGCCTGAGAGGAGCCAACTGGGCGGACGAGCTTCCCTGGGTCCTACTTGGCATCCGCACAGCGCCCAAAGACGACCTGCACGCCTCGTCAGCCGAGTTGGTATATGGCGCGCCCCTGGTTGTCCCCGGGGAGTTCCTACCAGCCCCATTGGGGCAAGAGGAAGATCCCGCAGCAGTCCTGGGCAGACTACGCGAGAAGCTCGGTAACCTGGCCCCCATACCCACTTCGCAGCACGGGCGGAACCCGACCTGCGTACCCAAAGACCTGCAGAACTGTAAGTTTGTGTTTGTACGAAGGGGCGGGCATTGGCCACCACTGCAACGGCCCTACGAGGAGCCGTTTACGGTGCTCCGGAACAACGGGTCCACGATCGTGCTGGACGTTGGGGGGAGAGAGGAGGTTTTCACGGTGGACCGACTAAAACCGGCCCATATGGACCTGGCGCAACCGGTCGAGTTTCCGGCACCTCGGCGCAGAGGCCGACCTCCCAAGCAGGTTCCGGCCCAGACTGTGGACATTGGGGGGTGTAACGCCGGTTCTGGGGGGGGGGGGGGTTATGTGGCGACCCATTTCCTGGCACATCCGAACCGGCTCACAATTAGCCAGCATTCCGGCTAAGGGAGATAGCCTGCAGGGATTTGCGAGCAGAGCTTTGGAGCCTCTGCGCCACGAGGGGCAGTTTGAGGGAGGCTTAAAAGTGAGGCTGGGGATTTCGAATAAAGTTTCCTTCGACTGCAGTTACCGACTCCGTGTCGTAATTATTTTAGCGCTGCGTGTAGCACACCGCTACATCTATCTATCTATCTAGTAAACCTGATTCTACACTACCCCCCCCCCCCCCCCACCATGCAAAGGGAAGCTGTGTTCTACAAAGACCTTTCTCACCTGGGCAGACTGCACTGCATCTATCCTTGCCTGGACATTATGTTAACCTTTGCCTCATCTCAGTTCCCACACTGGGAGTGTTTGAGATAGGATGACAGGAACGGGATGTTTGTCACAGGAAAGGAAGCTGGCGACTAATATCAAAGAAGATACTAAAAGCTCTTTTTAAGTATATAAAGGGTAAAAGAGAGTCGAGGGTGGATATAGGACCAATAGAAAATGATGCTGGAGAGACACAGAAATGGCAGAGGAACTGAATGCGTATTTTGCCTCAGTCTTCACAGTGAAAGACATCTGCAGTATACCGGACATTCAAGAGTGTCAGGGAAGTGAAGTACAGTCGGCCCTCCTTATCCGTGAATTCCATTTGCGCGAAGTCAGCCGAACGCAAATTGCGAAGACCCGGAAGTGCTCTTCCAGTACTTGTTGTTCGAGCATGTAGACTTTTTTCCTTGTCATTATTCCCTCAACAATGCAGTATAACAACTATTTTACATAGCATTTACATTGTATTAGGTATTATAAATAATCTAGAGATGATTTAAAGTATACGGGAAGATGTGTGTGGGTTATCGTGGATTGGGATTGAAAAAAAATCAGAAGTTCTCTTACTAAGTAAGTCGGAACAGGTACATCTGGTATTACTTAGCGTCAGTTCGTCAAACGTTTGCATTCGTATATAGTATATATTTTACCTTTCTATGCATATAAAACACTTAAGAACGTATGTTTCAGCGCCAGACTCGGGAACGGAAAATCCTGAGTTCAATCACTATTGAGCACGCTCTCCACCGTGCCGGGTTGATGTGGAGGATCAAAAACCCAAAACCTCAAAACCCAATAATTAAAACACTGCGTTGCTTAGTAATAATTGTAGCTTTCATTAGGGCAGGGCCTTTCTCACTTTATCCTTTAAAATTGTTCTGATCATTGACCGATGTAGCCTAACGCTTTTCCAATGACCGATGGCGTTTCACCTCTTTCCAATCGCTTTATTATTTCCACTTTATTTTCAATCGTTATCGCGATTATTTCTTGAACAGAAACACTGCGGATTCAGATCTCTACCGCTGAGTCCCAATGTCCACCGCACTGAGAGAGGTTACATAAGGTCTTGGGTTCCGCTGGGCCCTAAGGTCCATCGCATTAAGACAGGTTGAATAAGGGACTGAGCATCGCAAATTTTGGTATCCGCAAGGGGTCCTGGAACCAAACCCTCGCGGATAGGGAGGGCTGACTGTATGTGCAGTGAAAATTACGACTGAGAAGGTGCTCAGGAAGCTGAATGGTCTGAGCGTGGATAAATCTCCTGAACCTGATAGAATGCATCCTCGGGTTCTGCAGGAAGTAGCTGGAGAGATTGCAGAGGCATTAACGATAATCTTTCAAGAATCGATAGATTCTGGCATTGTACCGGATGACTAGAAAATTGCAAATGTTACTCTGCTATTTAAGAAGGGTGGGAGGCAGCAGAAAGGAAACTATAGACCTGTTAGCCTGACATCAGTGGTTGGGAAGTTGTTGGAATCATTTGTTAGGGAAGAGATTACGGAGTACCTGGAAGCACATGTCAAGGTAGGCCAAAGCCAGCATGGTTTACTGAAAGGAAATTCCTGCCTCACTAACCTACTGCAATTTTTTGAGGAAATTACAAGCAGGGTAGACGAAGGAGATGCAGATGTGGTGTACTTGGATTTTCAGAAGGCCTTTGACAAGGTGCTGCGCATGAGGCTGCTTAGCAAGCTAAGAACCCGTGGAATTACAGTGGAGTTACTAGCATGGGTGGAGCATTGGCTGATCGGCAGTAAACAAAGAGTGGGAATAAAGGTATCCTATTCTAGCTGACTGCCAGTTACCAGTGGAGTTCCACAGGGGTCGGTGTTGGGACTGCTGATTTTTACAATGTATGTCAATGATTTGGACTATGGGATTAATGGATTTGTGGCTAAGTTTGCAGATGATACAAAGATAGGTAGAGGAGCGGGTAGTGTTAAGGAAACAGACAGCCTGCGGAGAGACTTACATAGTTTAGGGGAATGGGCAAAGAAGTGACAAATGAAATACAATGTTGTAAAGTAGTGGTCGCCAACCCGTCGATCGCGATCATCTGGTTGATCTTTGAGACTTTCCCAGTAGATCCCGAAAAAAATGAAAAATAAATACACAAATACTGTTGAGAGATTGTTTCCGGGTTGCGGGGTATTAGTTCCGTTCTTTCTGCCCAGTGTGCATGTGTGTAGCTTCCCCCACCACGCACCATGGTAGAAAAGACCCGAAGTAAAACCCTGCAACCCAGAAGCAACCTCTTTTCACAAACAGCTTCCATAGCAGGGGGCATTGCTAGATTATCATTATCCTAATTTGTATTAACTTATCTTTATAACGCTCACGTTAGAACACTTCTCCCCCTTTAAATTCCAACATTCCCCAAATGTAAATAACTAAGAAACAAAAAACAGTGTCATTAACTTGCATACCTCTGAAACTTATACTAGTGTCTCAGTAACAGTTTACCAATGCAAAACACCTGAAAAACGTGGCAGATTCAACATTCAGTCTAACAAAGGAAACTGTCCATTCAAATATTCAGTCTGTCAGGAGGTTTGTGAGGGCACTGTGCTGCAACACAGCAGCACAGGCCTGAACAGATTAGATATAGCAAACTTATTTCCCACAGCAGGGAGTCGAGGACAAAAGTGCACGACTTCAGGATTGAAGGACATCTATTTAGAACATTGATGCAGAGAAATTACTTCAGTCAGAGTGTGGAATTTGTTGCCACAAGTGGCTGTGGAGGCCAAGTCATTGGGTGCATTTAAGGGAGAGATAGATAGGTTCTTGATTAGCCAGGGCATCAAAGGGTATAGGGAGAAGGCAGGGGAGTGGGGATGACTGTAAGAATTGGATCAGCTCATGATTAAATGGCGGAGCAGACTCGATGGGCCGAATGGCCCACCTCTGGTCCTATAGCTTACGGTCTTATAGGAGGTTTCTGTGAGAATGTATGTAAGGAACCAGCAAGGAGTGGGGCAGTGTTCGCAGGAGGCTTTCAGTAACATCACTGTTTTCCAGGGGACTATAGGCAATGTATATGTTATTCTCAGGATTCATTTCTGTTTCTCCCTGCAATATTTCACTTTATTTCCTAATTCCTTCAAGTTAAATTAAACTGGAAAGAATAATTCAAAATATTTTGTGCTATGTCTTAGCCATATCCTTGTTCCCAAGCAACATTTTAGAACTGACACTCTCTTAACCTAGAGAGGGGCTCAGGGAGTATACATAATCTCACCTCTACCGTTCCTAAGGTCACAGATCCAGGGTTACCATGGAAACCAGTTACTCTTTCCATCTTCACCATATCATTGTAACCCAGTAAATGACCAGGGTTTTTACTAAATATGCAGATGTTGAGGTTTGATCACTCAGGGAGAGGTCAAATCCTGGCATCACATCAGATATCAAACTCTGGTCACCTGGACCTCAGATGCAAATCAACCCCTCAACACGGTTGCAGGCCAGTTTGCTGTTCTAAAGGCTGATGTAGACATGATCCGTTGAAATGCCTGGTTCTGGGCTGCAGATTTTGCTGATCCTCAGACAGCGACTTTGCAATTTGCCTGGTCTCCAAGTGATAAATCTGGTCATTGGATCTTCCTGCCTACCGGTGTTGCCAAGGAATGGCACAGATCAAGTTGGGGCCTGGTAAATTTGAACCTACAACCTAGTAACACCACAATGGGTGAACAATCTCACCTTGGACTCAAGAATACTTCTTTTAAGTGGGATTTTGCAGGTCACGTTATCGTACTGTTGTTTTACAACCAGTATCTGAAGCATTTACCATTGACACCATTCAGGGCACTAGAGATCTGGGGGCTTGGTGCTAGTGATAATCCCTAAGACGGTTATTTATCAGTGAAGTTGGAGGGTGGCATTTCAATTCTGGTGGGGACCAACACCCCTCTTCTGAACAGGCTCATTGGGGTCTGCAAGGAAAAGGCTGGCGAGAGCTTTCCAGGAACATTGTCCGTGCACCCGGGGTTTTGAGCTGCTTTTGAGGAAGTGTGTGGCAACACTGGGCCGGATACAGAATTTAAACGAGGGACTGTGTGGTTCACCCAGTCGAAGCCAATGGTGGTACAGCCCGGGTAAATAGCGAGAGTGATGGGGGGCCCCCTAAGGGCGAAGTCCTCTTAGTGGACGCTCTGGAAGGCCACGAGGGAGAGTCAAAATTTCCTGCTGGGGTACCGGTGAGGCCCGAGGATACCCTGTTCAGAGAAAGGTCGTGGCAACTGGCCCCTGCAGAGGTGGAGGACGTTCAGCGGCATTTCTACAAGTTGAAGGAAGCTGGGATAATCACTGAGTCCCGAAGCCCCTATGTGTCCCCAATAGCAGTGGCCCGAAAGAAAAATGAGAAGGTACAGATGTGTGTGGACTATAAGACTCGGAACAGGCGCACTATCGCTGAACAGTGTACTATTCTGAGGACTGAAGACACGCTGGCCTGCCTGAGCTGTGCGAAGTGGTTCAGTGTGCTGGACTTGAGGAGTGGATATTACTAGATGCCCATGAATGAGGCTGACAAAGAGAAAATGGCATTTATACATCCCCTGGGATTTTTCCAGTTCGAAGGGATGCCCCACGACATCTCGGGAGCTCCTGCAAACTCCTGTGAGGCTGCTGAAGGTGCTGGGCCGCCTGAAAGCTGAAGGGTTAAAACTTTCCTTGGACAAGTGCCAGTTCTGCCAAACGTCTGTTAGCCATGTTGGACGCATAGTCTCACGGGATGGGGTAGCTACAGACCCAGCTAATATTGAGGCAGTTACCACTTGGCCAAGACACCAGACTGTGAACGCTCTGTGCTCGTTCCTCGGGTTCTGTAGTTACTGTCGGAAGTTTGTGAAAGGCTACGCGAAAGTGAGTCACCCTTTGAATCAGCTTCTGTGTGGTTACCCTCCCTTGGGGAAGAAGGAGAGGGGGAGGAAAGGACAGGAGAGTGGAGAGTATCTTAGCCCGTCGGAGCCCTTTGGACCGAGGTGGGATGCAAAATGTGAGGAAGCCTTTCAGTTGCTGAAGGAGCTGCTGACCCAGGCGCCAGTGCTGGCTTTTGCAGACCCCCGATTGCCGTATGTACTGCACACAGATGCCAGCCAAGAGGGTTTAGGGGGCATCCTATATCAGGATCAGGGCTCCGGGTTGAGGCATGTTGTGTTTGTCAGCTGGAGTCCGTCGCCCTCCGAGAAAAACTATCCCACCTGCAAGTTGGAATTTCTGGTGTTGAAATGGGCGGTAGTGCATAAGCTGAGTGACTACCTCTATGGGGCCAAGTTTGAGGTGAGGATGGACAACAAACCCTTTAACGTATATCCTGACCTCGGTGAAACTGGATGTCACAGGCCTTTGGTGGTTGGCAGCGTTGTCTGCCTATAATTTCAGCCTGAAGTACTGACCGGGAAGCAGGAACTTTGATGCTGATGCTTTGTCCCGAGGGGCGCATGAGGGACTGGTCAGGGATGAGGAGTGGAAGAGCGTTCCTGCCCCGGGGTTGAAGGCCCTGTGTCAGTTTGCCATCACCTCTATGTCAGAGGAAAAGGAGGGTCAGGAGCAAGTGGTGGATCAATTGGGGGCGTCTGATGATGCCATTCCCCCAAGTTTATTGTAACCTGACTGTTCTGAAGACAAATCAGCTGCCGGATTTGAGTTCTGGGAAACTGGCTGCTGCCTAGCGAGATGACCCAGGCATTGGTACCATTTGGGTTGCTGTCAAAAAGGGAGACATGGCTCAGGCGGAGACGACGAAACATTATTACAAAACATTCACGTGCACAAAAATAAAAAGCAAAATATTAGTATTGGTTGATTACTGTCACATGTACACATACTATTGCCACGTAGGAGGTTGGCTTAGTTGCCAGTTGAAAGCCACTTCTGCCATGTCAGTCATTGATTGGTCTGTTTTTAAAGTCGCAGCCACACTTTCTTATAGGTTGGCTTGAACACCAGGGCACCAATATCCGGTTCCGAGCGCCTCAGGCGGTATAAGAAAGGATGGCTCAGCCACTTTCTTCCATCTCCACAGCGCGCCTCAAGCTGAAGTCGTGAGCAGCGCTGAAGGACTATTAAGAAAGGGCATTGCAAACATAGACAGGCCCCCATTTTTGTTTAGTTAAGTATTCATTTGTAACAGGCTTGGTTCTTCAGTTTTATAATTTGGGGAGATTTAAAAGAGTACCCATTAAATTAAAGGGTAACTGAATGTCCAGCAGTGTAGTTTTGTGTAGTTTACACAAACACTTGTTTAGCTAAATGCTCAGTTTAATGTTTCACTGTTCATTTTTAACTAAATACTTAAGGTGTCCATTTTAAATTTGTGTCTTCTGTTTCATTCAGTGGATCTTCAAAAATGCCTCCACATTATAATGATTACATTCGCTGGGCAAGAGAAATGATGCAAATGCTAGATTTCTACCAAAACATCAGGAAGTGTGCACAAGACCAGAGTGGCCAGCAAGTCTCGCAATAACCTGGCGGAGAGATGCCAAGCAACATTAACCGCTCCCTGACACAGAAGGAAAACAATATCAGTGGCTCCAATTCCAGATCCAGACACACATAAATTTCTAGAGGAACCATGGAGAGCATTCTAGCTGGCTGCATCAGCATCTCGAATAGGTCGACTGTTTATTCCCTCTCCATAGATGCTGCCTGACTTGCTGAGTTCCTCCAGCAGTTTGTGTGTGCATTGCTCTGGATTTCCAGCATCTGCTGAATCTCTTGTTTACAATCTGCTGTTACATTTTGTTTCACAAACAACTTTTCAGCAGATTCCCAGAAGCAAAATTTTTTGTGACACCCTTTTTGATCGTGAGGTAGTGAATAGGGCAAGACCCCTGGTTGGGAGTCTCGTTTCAAGATGCAGGCTACTGGAATCATTCCATCCAAATTTCCACTTCCTGGCCATCTCAAACAAGCAAATGGGGAAACTCACAAAAGGGACAAAAAAAGACTGTTGGATCTCTGTTTAATTTCTGATCCCTTAAATCTTAAGCAGTCTTAATTCCAAGATTTATTACAAATATGCAAATATGAAGCAAACTAAATAAAGAGTTGAAAAACTATGCTAAAAGAATTAATGCTAAGACAAAAAATAAACACAGCTTTTCTGAAAAATCTATCACTTTTACGGATAAGGGAAATTCCTTAGATAGAAATAAATTGATTAATTTTTTTGTGCCATACTCTGCCAGAGCCTCGGCGACCACTTTTTTTTTCAAGTGGTTGTCCTGGAGGGAAGGTTCTGTGAGTGGTCCCCCACGTCCTTTTCACAGTGCAGTTGTGTTTTTTTTCACGAGGCTGAGTTGCAAGCTCAACACTCAACCTGGCAAGGATGGAAAGCGTGCCTGGGAGCGGTCCGACTGGGTTCGAACTCGGGAACCTTCGCACCAGAGTCCGGCGCTGATGTGACTGCGCCACCAGCGGGCCAAAATTGATTAATAAGCCATATAATTAAATCACGCAGGTAATGTGCCAATACTTAGCCAATGAAAAATGAAAAAGGTGATAAACTGTTAATTTAGTTGCTATACCACTTTCTGTGAATGCGAAAAAATGTGTGTAAATAAGTACAAATCTTATGAAAAGTGTAATTAAAAATAAAACAGTGGTTTCCAGCACCAGCATATGCAAATTGCTAAATCACTTTTCCATAACAACTTATTAATTACAACAGGGCAGCCCTTGACTGGCAGAAAAGTACAAAATTACAAGAGGAATTATCCGACAGTACCTGAGGGTTGAAGTAAACAATGGCCATAATTTGCTTGGCTCTGGAAATGCGTACAGTCAACTGCTTCCAGTAACCTTCATAAGTTTCTGGATTATACACACAATAAGGAGATGACCTGCAAACAAAAATAAAATTGGACTCAATAGGATACAAGGTGAAGGACATGGTGGGGGAGGGGTTGCTTTTCTTTACTTTACTGGTCACTTCAGCATAATATTTTACCCCCAGTTTAGTCCAAACTCATCTTTTCAATGACATGGGTAACTAATAGGTTAACATTGGATGGTGCACGTTTGGACTGAGTTTCTGTATCAGTTCTGTCTGTGTGTGGTATTAGCTGGAGAATATTGCTAACAAATTGTTTTTGTTTTTGTGTGGCCACATTAATCACTGTTCAAATACAGCTACTAAACCATTTAAGAAGAAAGCTTTTGATGAATGTCTTTTAAACTGCATTGAGACTTACAAGAAGAGTTGCTTTGTAGCATCTTCCAAGTGGCACAAGAATGTTGGGCTGATGCTACAATCAGCAGTAAGAGGCACAAGAGGTGGAATCTTACCCTAGAATGCCTCTCCTTTGGCAGTATTTCATCAGAACATCTGAAACAGGACCTGCCCTCACTAATGGCAGTTGTCCCATTGATAGGAAACCTGTGTGGGAGGGTTTGTAAAGTAGAAAAGATGTTGCACTGGGGTAATCCCACTCTCTCAACCTTATGTCTGGGTTCCCTAAAATCATACTTCAAATCAGCACTAATGGGCGTGGCCAGGTATGCTTGGACAGGCTAATTTCTAAGGCTGCATTACGTCGGGTATGGGATGGGGGAGGGGGCAGGATCAAAGTAAGCTGTAGAGATTGTAAACTTAATTACAACATGGGCACTAGCCTCTAGAGTATCTAGGATGTCTTCAAGGAGCGATGTCTCAAAAATATGGCGTCTATCATTAAAGACCCCCATCACCCAGGTCATGTCTTGTTCTCATTACTACCATCAGGGAGGAGGTACAGAAGCCTGAAGGCATACACTCAGCAATTCAAGAACAGCTTCCCTTCTCCCATCCAGTTTCTGAATGGACACTGAACCCATGAACACTACCTCACTACTTTTTTATTTCCGATTTTTGACATAAGCCGATAATATTAAACCAGATTGAAATAGCAGATATTACTTCCATACAGAAGGATAAAAGAGACGATGTGAAAAAAATGCAGCTAATAATACAATATAATCATCCATTGAAATAGTGGCTTTTAATAACCTTAGGTACTTCTGAAATGCCTTGACAACTTCCTTTGTTTGGGCTGGAATATGAACAGTATCAAATGGCTCTACAACAGCACATGATCCTCCCTTGTATTTACCCAAGCGACATCCAACAGTTTTATCTTCTCCATTTGCTCCAACGCCAATTAGAAACTCACACTTGTTGCGGTATTCACTCTGAAACGGAAAATTGCAATGCTGGAAATCAGCTGGGGTGGCTGAATCCATAATTGAGTACAAACACCAACTTTGCACTACTGAAGCTCCCATGTTTGACTGATTGAATTTTACTAATATCTCAGTGAGTATTCATACAAGGTAAGTAACAATTCAGAAGAAGTTAGGTCAGTATATGTTCACATGCACAAGTTGAAATAAGGCAGTCAGCCAAAACGGCAATCACTGAATCAGCTACAAATCACAGTAGATCCAAACCACATCTCTTGCTGAGCTGAGGAGATTTACCAGGATGTTGCTTGGATTGGAGAATTTTGTCTTGGTTGAGTGAGCTAGGACTTTTCTCTTTGGAGTGAAGGATGATGAGAAGTAACTTGCCAGAGACATACAAGATGCTAAGAAACACAGATCAAGTGGACAGCATGAGACTTTTTCCCATGGCTAACACCAGGGGATACGTCCAAGAGCACCACATCACTGGACTGTCTCAATGACCTGGTGAGCTACATTGGCTGGAGTCAGGGCCTTGCCCTTTGGCTCTTGGTAGGGTCATCCATGCCAAACAGGTCAAAGGGTACAGGCCAGACTCAGGGTAGTCCACAGGTCATCTAAGTTCAGGGGTTCAGCTCAGGGCTAATAACACTGACTGGTCAATTTTTAAATTATTATTATTACGGAAACAGCAATGAAGAATCCTCCATCTGTGTATGATGGTATGGACAGACAAAGATGGAGGACCTTCACTGCTGCCCGAAACCTCAGTGGTGTAACAGGCAGTTAGTAAGTAATATCACAGGGAATAACTTTAAGATGACTGGAGAAAATTACTGGGGAGAGATGTCAGAGGTAAGAATTTTTACACAGAGTGGTGGGTGCATAGAATGCGCCATCATGATGGAGGCATATACATCAGGGACATTTAAGAGGCTCTTAGATAGGCACATGGATAAAATATAAAAGAAGGGCTATGTGACAGGGAAGGGATAGATTGATCTTAGAATAGATTGAGAGGTTGGCATAACATCATAGACCAAAGGTCCTGTACTATGCTATAATGTTCTATATTGTTAAAGGCTGAGTTGTCACTTGTACATTTTCAACACTCATCATTACAATGCCTGTGTGGAAATATTTTCACACCCAAGACAAGTGATGAAAGAGTCTGTAGATCACTGTGGCATTTTGTTCTTTAATCTGCATCTACCAAACAGGATCTAATTGCATCCAGGAGTGGATATCAATTGCTCAAAGCCAATGCCAGAAGAGCAGATATTCTGTACATTTACAGTTACGTATTAGAACTTCACGTCAATCAGATTCACTGTGGTTCTGCTCACTCAAGTCTTAGGAAAGATTCTGACTTTGGGAAACAGATACAACTGACAAAGTCATGTGAAATATGGAACATTAACATACCTGCACTGGCGATGGCTTCACTCCCTCTAAAGGGCAACAGATTCCACCATGCGTCTTTTTCTGTTGAAAAACCCAGGGCACAAAAGCTCGATTGTGGGCTACTATTTCACTAATAGTTTGAAAAAGAGAGAGAAACAATTACTCTGAGGTAAATTATGTTAAGAACAAAAATAGCAGCTGGAACAACCCATACAGACCCTTGGGTCTGCTCTGCAACATGTGGATTTTTCAATGGTTCTATTTAATATCAGAGAATGTATACAGTATACAACCTGAAGTTCTTATTCTTTGCAAACATCTACGAAAAAGGGAAAAGATCACGAAGAATGAATGACAAAAAAATGTTACAACCCAAAGCCCCTCCCTCCCGTGCACAAGCAGCAGCAAAGCATCACCGCTACACCCCATTTGTTCCAAACGGAAGCATCAGCCACCAAGCAAGCAATAGCAAAGCCCCCAAAGGGAGACTGTGATCTGCAGTCCAACAAAATCCATTATTCACTTGATAATTGGTCATGCCACAGGCTCTCTTGCTCACTAACAAGTGACAAAGAGGTGTCACCCCCTTCCACAGTGAGAGAGGAGATCAACAAATGTTACAGACTGAAACACTGCTTTTATTCTGAGTTTCTCCAACTTGAGAATCAGGGGAGAGGGGGTGGGGGCAAGGGAGAGGGGGATAGGTGGTAGGGGGAGGGAAGAGGAAGGGGAGGAGAGGGATCACCGGAATACTGAGGCTTCCAACAGCCACACCTGCTGTCACAATGTTCTGTTCTCCCGTGATGCCTCAGTGGGCAGCATCATCATGAAATCACTTCATACACTGAGCCCATAATATCTATCAATCAATTCTGACTTGAATATATTCAGCACTGAAACCTCCTCAATGTCTTGTGCAGGGAATTCTAATGTTTCTTTCCCACTTGGCTGAGAAAAAAATTCTCCTTGTTTGCTTTCCAAGTGAGTAACGATCGATTTCACATAAATTGGAGAGGGGAAGTGTTATCCTTGTAAACAGAAAGATTTTGAGCATTTCAATGGGATCACCTTTCATTCTAAAGAGTATAGGCCCAGTCTGCTTCAATTTGTACGACAAATCCTCTATACTTCTTCACTTGGACCTCATAACTACCAATTTGGAAATTCTAAACATAAATATTCATGATATTTTTCCTTTTGGCATGGGATCCAAGTTAGAAAAGTACACTTTGTTGGTTATCTTTAAATAAACTGCTTTACTTTCAGATTGAAATAAATGTTGCATGATTGATTTATTTTCCTTATGGCTCTTGCCCTTGAGTTGATAACTGAAACCTACAAATCTGATATTGGGTAGCTCTCTCTTGACCGGCACTGGCATCAAGAGTTGAATGAATAACTTCTCTTCATTATATTTCCTACTTTCTGAGTTAAATATTGCTTTCAAAATTGAAACACAAATAAAATGGATAATTGTTGCACCAAAATGAGCAAGTTTGTGTCAGACAAGAAGGTAAAAATTCACATATTTCAGTACTGAATCTGAACTGTCTGAAAAGACATTATTCAGATTTTAATTTATATTTTTATTCATAGTGTTGCAGGATAAATGATTTTATCTGTGTCCCAACTTTATCATTAGCAAGCTGGGTTACCCAGGCCTTGGTAAATGAGACAGTTAAAAGTCAAGAATTTCTGAATGAAACCACCCTGGGCACACTCTCTTCTCGCTGCTACCATCAGAAAGAAGATACAGGAGTCTCAGGAACCACACCACCAGGTTCAGGTACAGTTATTACCCCTCAACCATCAGGTTCTTGAACCAAAGAGGATAACTTAACTTGACTTGCCCTATCACTGAACTGTTTCCACAACCTATGGACTCACTTTCAAGGACTCTTCAGCTCATGTTCTTGGTTATTTATTGCTTAGCTATCTATTGTTATTATTTCCTTTTTTTTCCCTTTTGTACTTACACTATTTGTTGCCTTTTGCACATCGGTTGTTTGTCCGCCCTGTTGTAGCGGTCTTTCACAGATTCTATTATGGTTCTTGGACTTACTGAGTACTGTCTGCCCCCAAGAAAACAAATCTCAGGGGTGTATATGGTGACATATATGTACTTCGATAATTATCACAAATGATAATAAACTATAATTATGATTTTTAAAATAATTATAATTTAATTTCTTTGAACTTTTCTATCCCAAATGTAACACAAAAAACGCTGGAGGAATTCAGCAGATCAAGCCAAATCAATACAAGGAATAAACAGTGGAGTTTCAGACTGACACCCTTCAACAGGGTTGTAAAGAAAGTGGACAGAATAAGAACGAATCTGATAGGAGAGGAGAGTGGTCCATGGGAGAAAGAGAAGGAGGAGGGGAACCAGAGGGAGGTGATCAGCAGGTGAGAAGGTGTGAGAAACTAACCAGAATGGAGAATGGAAAAAGAGGGGAGTAAAAGGATGAAATTATCAGAAGTTGGAGAAATCAATGTTCATGCCATTAGGTTGGAGACTACCCAGGCAGAACATGAAGTGTTGCTCCTCTAACCCGAGTGAGGCCTCATAATAGCAGTTGAAGAAGCCATGGAGAGACATGTCAGAATGGAAATGGGAAGTTAAGTAATTTCTCCCCTTCCTACCTTCTCTCCTTTTCCATCCCCTAACCTGATTTCCATGACACACAAATGCTTGATGCCTGGAAGCAGGGTGCTGGGAAATGAGCAGATGCCGCACTGCCCTGCAATCCCCGATTTAACCTTAGCCTAATCACAGGACTATTTACAATGATTGATTAACCTAACTGATATGTCTTTGAACTGTGGGAGGAATCCAGAGCACCTAAAGGAAACACACATGGTGACGGGGAGAGCGTACAAACTCTGTATAGGCAGCAGTAGGAATTGAACTTGTGCCACTGGCACTGTGAAACATTGAACTAACCACTACACTACCACACTGCCATGCATGTGATATTTTTGTACCTGTCAACTTGAAAGCATTGCACTCATCGAAACCCTGGTTTCCATCAGTTAATCAATCATTGCATGGTGCTCATCTATTGCCATTAATCCACTGCAATAACTTTGTTTGTGGCAATTTGTGCCTTTTGGAAATTTACTTATTTATTGAGATACAGCACAGTGTCTCAGGGTTGGGTGTGTCACCATCTGCGCCACCCCCACCACCCCTGGCACTCCTTCTCTGCCACACCCCTCCTGCATCACTCCACTCTCACAATTCCCAATATCTTTTCCTTCTGCTAGATTTACAAGTGTATTCTCTGCTCCACAATGACAAATACAGCACTGTGCAGAAGTCTTAGGCACTCTAGCTATATATACAGGTATGTGTCTAAGACTTCTGCACTCTCCTGTATGTTTTGTTGACTACTTAATTACTCTTAAGTTTCATCACTTCAAGACAGGAAAGTTCATACTGTGACCTAGTTAATCTGGAAGGAGACCAATCCTGACACTATGCGCCAGACAAGAATGGCTGACTGTCTGGTGTGACAAGCTTTAATGACTTCAAGACTGCATGCTTACTTGCTAATAAATACATTTCTTTAACTTTGTGGAACATCATTATTATTGGATTGATCGGAGGAAGTATCATACAAGGAAAACAACCCATGATAGGTTGCCAGCCACAGCAACTGGCTTGTTAGAATTAATTGACTGCTACACAATCCTTAACTTTTCTTGTGATCAAATAGGATGTACATCTACTGGGAAATATAATTCTGTCCACCACTGTATGATTTCTAATAGAGGTGGAAGGGAGTGGAGTTGGAGAAAAATAAGGCAATTCCAGAATACAAAGTGAAGTCAATTGGAAATATTTCAATCAATAGTGGTCAATGTTTTAAAAAAATCAGTGGGGAAAAGATGTCATAGAATTGTGGTGGGTCATTGCCACTGACTGAAGTCAAACAAATGTTACAGATTTCAGGTACTGAGGACAAGAAATCAGAAGAGGGTATCAAGAATATTAATAATAGTTGGAAGTTGGATTGTACCCAAATCAGACTGATATTACTTACATTTGTTCTATATTCTAAAAGGTTAGATCAATCCTGGAGCAGGTTTAAAAGATTGGCAACATTGTGAGCTGAAATGCCCATAGAGTGCTGCACTATTCAATGTTCTATTTAATGAAAAAGTCAACAAGACATTGCACACCATGCACTTATGGTATTATGGTCCATTTCACTTTGTATTTCAATAGACATGATAAATATATAATCAAAATCGAATTCAAAATAAATCTGCTGACTTCATGAGATTTGAGGCAGTTATTGTGGAAATATAACTGTAACAATAGAACAATAGAAAGCTTTTGACAAGAAGCCATTGGCCCAACAAAGTTAGCCAAATTCCCATTCATATAACATGTTGAAATAACTACTGAGTTTAGATTTGAAAGTCTCTAAGGTTCTACTCTCAACTACACAACTAAGTAGTTTGTTCCATGTGTCCACAACTTGCTGGGTAAAGACTTCCTGATGTTAGTCTGAAATCGCCCTTTAACCAGTCTCCACCTACGATGATGGATTAATTTTCAAGTAGCAGTTGACATCCAGCTTACTTATATCCTTAATGATTTTGGATACTTCTTTCATGTCTCCTCTCATACGTCTACATATGCTAAAAAGACTTAATTATTTCAATCTTTCTTTTTAACTCATACCCTGCAGACCTGAAATGAGCCTAGTTGCCCTTCTCTGAATTCTCTCCAGTGCCTTCACATCCCTCACAGAATATGGAGACCAAATCGTACACCATACTCAAGGTGTGGCTTCACAAGCGCATTATACAGCTTAAGGAGAACGTCTCTAGACTTGAACTCCACTGAGCGCCTTATATAGCCCAACATTCTGCTAGTCTTCCTAATCACATTGTCTAGATGTTGAGAGTGATGAGTCTATTGGGCCACTCAAATCCTCATACACTGCACTTTCTAACTCAAGACCTCCCCCCCCCCCCCATTGTATATTTGGATCTAATATTTTTACTTCCTATATGTAATACTTTACATTTACATTACATTAAATTTCATGTGCTATTTATCTGCCCACATCTGTATTGATTCCGCTGCCTGAATGTTATCAGTACCCCCCCCCAAAAATTCTGTGTCATCTGCAGACATTACTAGTTTATTTGTGATGTGCTTAACCAAATCATTAACGTAAATTAAAAACAACTGCGGTCCCAAAACTGATCCCTGCGGAATCCCACCTTTAACATCTTCGAGGTGTGAAAATGATCCTCTCACCATAACTCGTTTTCTGTTTTTGAGCCAATTCTGCACCCATTCGCACACATTACCCTGAATCCCTACCTCTTGTAATTTGATTATTAACCTCTTGTGAAGTAACTTGTCAAAAGCCTTCTGAAAGTCCAAATAAATTATATCAACTGCTCTATTGCTATCATAAATTTAAGTTACCTCTTCATAGGGCTCCAGCATATTAGTAAAACATAAATTTCCCTTTCTGAACTCATGCTGGCTTCCGCTAACATGCCTGTTCTTATCAGCTGCTTTTCCACTTCATTCTTTATTATTGCTTCCATTATCTTACCTATGATACAGATTCAGCTTACTGGTCTATAGTTACCAGGGTCAGTGTGGTCACCTTCTTGTATACCAGGACAATGTTAGCCTATTTCCAGTCCTTAGGGATTCCGCCAGTCTTCAATGACTTTTGAAGTAATATGTTAGGGGTTTGTGTATATACATAATCACAGACCTCTTGGATATATGTTGTCTGGCCCTGAAGATTTATTAACTTTCAGCCTTTTCAGCTAAAGCAGTACTTCACTTCCTAAGAACTCTAAGTCACTTAAAGCAACCTTATTTCCTCCACTTACTGGCATATTGCTAACATCTTAGCAGGTGAATACTTCAGTAAAATATGAGCATCCACTATGTCCTTCCCTACATAACTTAACACCTCACTATTAGTCCTAATACACTTGACTTCCTCCTTGACTTTTCTTTTACTAGTAAAGTATTGAAAAAATCTTTTGCAGTCAATCTTAGCATTATCAGCAATATCCTTCTCAACCTGCCTTTTGGCAATCTGAATTTTCCTCTCGACTATAGCTCTCATATTTTCATATGCCCTACAGTTAATATCATTCCTGTTTTTCTGCATTCCTTATATAGCTCTCTTTTTTCAATAACTTTTAGTATATCTTTATTCATCCGTGTAGTTGATCTAATGTTTTTATTGCTTCTCCCAACTTTGGGTATGAACATTCCCTGCACTGCATGCATTACCTCTTTAAATCAGCCCCATTGTTCCCCAACTGACTCAATATCAAGCAGTTCCTTCCAGTTTATCTTCTGAAGTCTTTGTCATATCTGCACAAATTTTGCTTTTCTGAAATTCAATTTAATGGCTTTGGTTTTAACTGATATATTCTCTCAAAAATCTTTGAGACTAACAATGTTATGATCAATTATCCCTAAAGACTCAACATCTTCTGTACTCAAAATTCTATCCCAATTATTACGGAATAACAAATCTAGACTAGCCTTCCCTCTTGTTGGTGTATTACCATACTGGGTCAAAAAACAATCATTCAATAACTCAATGAATTCACTTTCCTGTAATCCGTTAGTCTCCCACTAAATATTTGCGAAATTAAAGTCACCCATAACTACAATATCACCTTAAGATTTACTTTAACAATATTCTGATGGAATCGTTGATTAAAATCACTATCTGCATTTGGGGGTCTATAACATATGACTAATGTTCTTCCTTTATCCTTATAGCCTTCAAATCTCACCCAAATATCTTCACTAAGCTTTGATTTATCTCCTATCATAAGCAGCCTCACATTTAATCCTGAAGTCTTTATCAATTTATAATTTTTGTGAAATGCAATGTGGCAAAATGGAACCAATGTGATCCAGAGTACTACTTTAGTTGGAGACTTACAAGTGTGTGCGTGTTTTATAACATGGGATGTGTTTATGGCAGGGAATGTTCTGACAACCAAGAAAAACAAGACGTAGCTGTCATGGGAGGAAGAAGCCTCAAAAGACAAATGGACTGATTAAACACAAATGTGATGGGTACAGATAAGTATGGAATACCATTATGGGATGGAATGACCTCAAAGACATGAAGTTGAAGCACTACTGGATAAAAATGGTTTGTTTTGTGCAGCAAGATCGAAGCTACCTTCCAGTGACTTAACGTATGGAGGGAGACTTTCCCTTACAAGTAATAAAAGTACTTATAATTTGATCCACTCTAACTTTTTGTAGTTTGTTACTGTATATTAGGAGACCTAGCTAAATGGTACATGACACTACCTACAGGCACTAATCCTGGGCCTCCTTTTGCACAAAGGGACACAAAATCCTTATCTGAGTAAAGATACAGAAGATGAGTCAATATAAGTAATTCTTGGAAATGTATCTACATACTACTATTTATTCACATTGTTATTAGACTGAATATAGGACAGAGAACACTACAGCACAGTAAAGGTCCTTTTAATCTAGAATGTATCTAACCCTTCCCTTCTAAATAGCTGTCCATTTTTCTATTATCCATGTGCCTATTGAAAAATTACTAAAATACCCCTAATGTAACTGCCACTCTACCATCACCCATAGCAGGGTGTTCCATGCACTTACCAGACTCCGTGGAACTTGTCTCTAATACCCCCCACCCCTTCACTTTCCTCTAATCACCTTAAACTTATGCCTTTTCATATTTGTTGTTTCTGCCCTGAGAAAAAGTCACTGGCTATCCACTCAATCTATGCCTATTACCATCTATCAAGTCACCTCTCGTCCTCCTTTGCACCAAAGAGAAATGCCCTAGCTCAATCTATCCTCGTAAGACAAATTCTTAAAAGTTAGTGCATATTATTGTACAACCAGATAAAGTTCAGCTTTTATACCTGCAGTTAATCTTGGATTGTTTTTAAACTACCCACTTGCAAATCCAAGTGATGTCTGTGTTTGCATGTGGCTATTCATAAAAATAATAAACCTTAATATTTCTTGCTTTACCATCACATTCAGAATCCCAAGGGGGAATAACGTACATACGTGGTCAACATTCCCAAGACTTGCAAGACATTTTGCTCTTTCTTTTTCAATTGCTCTTCGTATGGAATGTTCCACAAAGGCGTCACAACATCTGCAATCTGTTCACTTAACGGTCTATCTGAAATTTCCACTGGAACAGGACGTTTCAGCTCAGGATCACCATTCTCAGTCCCCTCCTGCTTTCGTTTTTTGGCAATTGGATCTGCTTTTGGCTTAGCTAATCGGACATGCAAGTTCTTGTTTTTCCACACTTGACCCTGAAGAACTTCCATGGCTTGATCTCGATCTTTCTCTTCTTTAAAAGTCACAAATGCAAAAGGTTGTTTACCAAACAGTTTAATTTTATGAGGAACCAGATTATTTTTGCTGAGGAATTTTCGCAAATCACTGAAGCTTACAAACTTTGGGAGGTTTTGAATTTCTATCTTGTAAATCTCAGAAGTAAAAAGATCACCCTTGATGTATCGATACACATCAGTCCCAGGCTCATCCGTTTCCACCTGAGTTTCAGTTGCGGGATTGGACTTTTTATTTTCCTCTGTCACACTTAAATCAGTTAAGTCACTCATTTCTCCTTGATCAGCTCCAGGAGATACACTAACTCCTTCTTCAGCCATGTTGCCAAGACTCTAAAACATGAACATAATCATTGTTACTCTTCTGCTCAGCATATCTGGCTATCACATAGTACTTCAGAATCACTGATATCACTGGCATATGTTATGAAATTTGTTGTCTTTGCAGCAGCAGTACAATGTAATACAGAATAATAGGGAAAAAACTAAATATAAATAAAATCGTTAAATTAAATAAGGAGTGCAAAAAATAGAAATAAAATAGTTGTGAGGTAGTGTTCACAAGTTCAATGTCCATTCAGAAATCAGACAGCAGAGGGGAAGAATCTGCTCCTGAATCACTGAGTTTGTGCCTTTGGGTTCTTGAATTTCTGATGGTGGCAATAAGAACAATGTATGATCTGGATCCTTAATGATGAATGCCCCTTTTTTGAGGTATTACTCCTTAAGGATGTCCTGGTTACTGCCCATGATGGAGTGAGTAAGTTAACAACTGTCTGCAGCTTATTTCAATTCTGTGCAGTAGCGACCTCCACCCCATACCAGACGGTGATGTAGCTACTTAGAATGTTCTCCCCAGTACATCTGCAGAAATTTGCTAGTGTCTTTGGTGACGTTCCAAATCTTAAGTTCCTAATGAAATATAGCCTTCTTTATACAGGCATCAACACAAAACAGAACGTAGAACATTACAGCGCAGGAACAGGTCATTCAGACCACAATGTTGTGCCGAACCAGCTGAAAAGCAAATCAAAGACACCTAAACACTAATCCATCCTACCTACACAATGTCTATATCCCACTATCTTCCTTATATCAATGTGCTTATCCAAGCGTCTCTTAAAAGCTTCTAATGTATTTGCTTTTACCAACATAGCAGGCAGTGCATTCCAGGCATCCATGACTCTCTGAGTAAAAAACTTACCCTTCACAGCCCCCTTGAACTACCCCCTCTCACCTTCAATGCACGCCCACTAGTCTTAGACATTTTCACCCTGGGAAACAGATATTTTCTGTCCACTCTATCTGTGCCTCTCATAATCTTGTAAACCTCTATCAGACCTCCCTCAGTCCCCAGCATTCCAGAGAAAACAACCTCCAGTTTATCCAGCCTCTCATGATCGCACATGCCCTCACGGTAAACCTCTTCTGCACCCTCTCCAAAGCTTCAACACCCTTCCTATAGTAGGGTGACCAAGATTATATGCAATGCTCCAGATGTGGCCTAACCAGAGTTTTATAAAGTTGCAACATAACCTTTGGAACTCAATGCCTTGACTAATAAGTGCAAGCATTCCATAAGCCTTCTTAACCTCCATATTGACCTGTGTAACCACTTCCAAAGAGCTGTGAACTTGGATTTGCTTCATAGCTGGTTCAGCACATTTTTGTCCGAATGGCCTGTTTCTGTGCTGTACTCTTTTAATGTTCTATCCGTTACAGGGCAAGGCCAGGGTTGCCACAGGGATGTGTTGACAGGATTCTCTAGCCAAATGGAGGCAGTTGACAATAGAAATTATAATGGATTAGTAATATCAAAGCTGTGGAACATGCTCAGTAGGACAGACTGTATTATTAGAGAAAGAAAGCTGAGGTAACATGACAGATGGCTGTCTTACAGCAGAAAGATCAACTTCTTTATCTGTATTACCTTCCGCCAAGTGCTCTCATTAATCCACTTGACAGACAGACCAAAGTGAACAACATTAGCCATATCCTATCACAGGATGGTGGGGGGGGTCTACTGGTCTCGAAGAAGGGTCTCAGCCTGTACCATCGAATGTTCGTTATTTCCATGTATGTTCTCTGGCCTGCTGAGTTCCTCCAGCAATTTGTGTGTTCCTATCACACTTATTCCATAGACTCAAGAAAATCTGCAGTTGCTGGAAATCCAAAGCAACACACACATAATGCTGGAGGAACTCAGCAGGCCAGGCAGCAACTGCAGAAAAGAGTGAGCAGTCGACATTTCGGGCCGAGACCTTCTATCAGAACTGAAAGGGAAGGGGGAAGGAGTCAGTGTAAGATGGGGGAAGGGAGGAAGAAGTACAAGGTGGCAGGTAATAGGTGAAACCAGGAAAGGGGAAGGGGGGGTGAAGTAAAGAACTGGGAAAGTCTGGAGAAGGGGGGAACTTATAGTAGAGGACAGAAAACCATGGAGTTATTCCATTGCTTCTACTCATATCCTCATCACATTCGCAGAAAATTACACTTTTTTTAAACCACAAGTGCTCTTTTCAGAGATGCATTCCATCAGTTGAGTTTTTCCAGCATTTTCTTTTTATTTTCATATAATGGGGTCTTTTGCATACGGCTGAGAGCTGTCAGAGTGCGAGGATATCATTGAAAACTATAATGCTACTTGAAAATACAAAGGAAGTAACTTTGTAACCTTCATCTGCTTTTCAATCAATAAAAAAGACTGAACATCCTGTATGTTAAATTTCCACCACTGCGGAAATTTTGAAAAAAATTTGGAAATATAGTTTGCCTTCAGTTAGTCACAAAAATTTTACAACTTCCATCTGACATTCACTTTCAAACTTTACACTTTTAGAAGATGCTACAGAGATTTAATACAAAATAAAACAAAAGCAGAAAATATGTAGCAATCAGGGAATTGAAAGGTTGACATATTTACAGCCTGTTTTAACTCTTTACATACTTTATCAAAACAACACACACACCAAGTGCTGGAGGAACTCAATAGGCCAGGCAGCATCTATGGAAAATAGTAAACAATAAATATTTCAGGCCAAGACCCACCCTTCATCAGACTTTCTCATGTTTGTTCTCGTCAATTTATTAAATTAGGTTTTTATTTCTAAATGTTTAATTCTAACTGTATTCTCACTGGCTACATCATTGTCTGGTACAGGCAGTGATGGAGCTACAGCACAGGATCGAAGTAAGCTGCAGAGTTGTAAAATTAGTGAGCTTTGTCATGGGCACTAGCCTCTGTAGTATCCAGGAGATCTTTGAAGAACAGTGCAAGGACCCCCACCGCCCAGGTCATGCTCTCTTCTCATTGCTATCATCAGGGAGGAGGTACAGAAGCCTGAAGGCACATACTCAATGATTAAGGAATAACTTTTTCCCCTTCAGCCATCCGATTTCTGGACATTGAACCCATGAATACTACTTCACTACTTATTTATTTCTGAATTTGCTATTTAAAATAAGTAGTCTTTCATCTATAATTAAACAGCATATGGTGGTGATATTAAATCTAATTCTGAACGACTTACCACTTAAATGACAAAACAATTCAGTATCCAATGCTCTACTACACAATGAGTTAAAAAGTATACTTCATTTCAAAAACAGTACATTATCAATAAACTGTTACACATTAGAAACCAAAGCTTACAACCGAGATGATGAATGATCTGCATGGATGGCATCCAGAACAATTTTTACTGCATCTTTTGGTTGGTACATGACATTAATAAACCAATTACATAATGTATACAGCTGTTTCTTATCTGCAACTACATTTAGGTGAAATATTACTTAGCAACTACAGTTGAGTAAGATCAAGGGAGGGGGAAAAAATCACCTGAGAATATTTGTATATTGTACTTGGAAACATATTATATTTATTTAAATAAAAAGAAATGGTACTACAAGATTTAAATGCAGTAATTAAAACCTAGATTATTGCAAGAGTGGTTAAGGTCAGCAGTACAAAAACAGGATAAAAACTAAAAAGCGACAAGAATTCTGAGGAGAAATAAAGACAGGAGAGAAATGAGGGAAATCTGGATCGACGCACACAAAATACTGGAGGAAATCAGCGGCTCAGGTAGCGTCTGTGGAGGTAAATGGAGCAGTTGAGGGTATTATTTTGAGTTTTTCGGGCCGAGAAAATTAGTAATCAAGGGATCTCAGACTGAAAAGTCGACTGACTGTTCATTTTCCTCTGTAGAGACTGTCTAAATCGGTGAGTTCCTCCAGCATTTTTGCGTGTATTGATTCTGATTCGAAGTCCCCGATTTCTTTACACAACCTGTGGCAAAAGGGGTTTAAAATAAACAACCACTGATATTCTTCTCACGATGAGACTTAGAGAGATGTGAGGCAAACAAATGAGGGCATATGGGTGAAATTGGAACATTGGTCAGTTCCCATGCAATATCGACCTTATGAGTGAGAATACATACATGCACGACTTTTTTGCAAAATAATCTTTACAACATTTTAAAAAAACACACTATCGAACCTACTCACACCTGACAAGAATTTAAGTGACTCTTTAAACACCATCAGCCGCCGAGGCCGCCGCCATTTAATAGAGGCAACCTCGCGGAGGATTGTGGGATTAACCCATCCCATGCCTAAAAAGCTGAGGTAACGCTTCAGAAAAACTATTTATATTTTATATTTCCCGCTGGAAAAAAATATAAAACAGATTTTTTGAATAGAAAAAATGTGAATGTGTGTTGATTATAACGCTTTAAGTGCGCCTTGCTTGTGATTTTTGGAGGCCGGCCCCCGGTTGCTAGGGAGGCCATATTGGACCGGGGTGAAGTGGGAGCAAAATCAAGCGCGAAAGTAAAAGAGCCGGAGCAGCTTTTTGTTGTTTGTCATCTACAATCTCGCACCATCCTCCCTTAAAATGGCAGATGAGAGAGTAAGTATCCTCACCACTTCAAGCTCAGTGACTCCTTTTTTGATCCAAGTTATTATTTCTTTTATACGCTTGACATCTTAACGGTTTTTTTTAAAGTGTACCAAAGTCACGATTATGCCGGGGCTGCGGTTTTATTTATTGGAGAGGCCTCCGTTATTCGTGTCGACGGTTAAAATTAATAGTACACTGGTATTTAGTCAATTATAATTTGCGCTAGTTAGTGTAAATGTTTTTATACCTGTAAGTTTATATATCTTGAGGCTCTTAATCTTTAATTTCGTCCCATCTCTGCAGTAAAATCCATCCCTGGTTAGGTCCACTGGTGGCCTAAATGATGGTGAATCATTTAAAAGCCAATTAACTAAGTTTGCCGTGTCATTTTGTTTTTTAAAAAAGTCATTTAGTTTTTTCCCTCATTTATGGAATTAGTGGGGATCGAATACTCTGCGACGGAGGTGATTTATACGGTCTTTTTCTCTCCAGTTAGTCTTATAGACCTGATGAGGTAACGTCTTCTGTATGCCTAAAGAGAAAAATGTGCTTCTCTCTACTTAAAAGGGCCTTTGAAAATTAAAAAAATGTCAAATCTTCCCATGAGACCACACTGCCTTTTTATGTGTTCTTTTTTTAAGAAATAAGTACACGTTATCACTTTCTTGTGTATATATAAAGTCGTTTTGTTATCTGTGACAGTTAAGTTTCTTTCACCAGTTAATAAAGTAAATGTAATTTTTTAACGTTAGTATCAGTGTTTTAATTTAGGGAGCTGTTGGTTTTACCGGATAATAGTGAGTAATTTTCAAATCACTTTTTAAGCATTCTTGAATCTTTAATTGTTTTTTTTAACCAAAGATATTGAGGGAGAAGGTACAAAACTGCATAAACCAATCTCAGCCTTGCCTCATTGAATGGGGGCATGAATTCAAAGATGTACATGCCTATTACTTCCTGTTGCTCCCTTTATATATTTCTGCCTTTTTTTTAGTTACTTTCTGCTGCATGTTTCTGAAAGGAACTAGTTTTCTGTTTCATTCCATCCAGAGAAGGAAAAATTACATCCTCATTAATGTTATGAGATGGAAGTTTAAAGGTTTTTCTTTCACTTTTTGTGTTCTTTATACTGTGTTACTACTGCTGTACCTTTGATTGTTCAAATAAAGGCCCTCTTTTAAATAGGCAGTTTTTAAGTTTCAGAATCAGGTTTAATATCACTAGCATATAGACATAGTAGAATTAGGCCATTTGGCCCATCAAGTCTGCTGTGCCATTCAATCATGGTTGATCCTTTTTCCCCCTCCTCAGCCCCAATCTCCAGCCGTTTCCCCCATAAATTTGATGCTGTGGCCAATCAAGAACCTGTCGATCTCTGCATTAACAAATTCCACAACTTCATCGCCCTCTGACTGAACAAATTCCTCCACATTTCTGTATTAAATGGACACCCCTCTATCCTGAGACTGTACCTTCTTGTCCTAGACTCCCCCATGATGGAAAACATTGTTTCCACATCTACTGTGTTGAAGCCTTTCAACATTCAAAAGGTTGAGGTGCCCCCCTCAATCTTCTAAATTCCAGTGAGTACATGACCATGGCCATCAAATGTTGCTCATACATTAACCCTTTCATTCCCAGAATCATCCTTGTGAACCTCCTCTGGATCTTCTCCAATGTCTTTCCTTTGATAAGGAGCCTAAAACTGTACACAATACTCAAGGTGAGGCCTTATCGCTGCTTTATAAAGTCTCAGCATCACATCCATTGCACTTGCCTGTCTCACCACTGACTCGATCTGCAAGTTCACCTTTAGGGTTTTCTGCACAAGGACTGCGTATTATAGCACAGGAACAGGGCCTATGGCTCAGTGTTGTGCTGAACCAGCTAAAAGACAAACCAAAAACACCCAAACAATTGTTCCTCCTCCATTCGCACAATATCCATATCCCTCCATCTTCCTCACATCCATGTGCCTACTTCTTAAAAGCTTCTAATGTATTTGTTTCTACCACCATACCAGGCAGCGCATTCCATTCATCCACGATTCTGAATGGGGGGAAAACTTGCCCCTCACATTCCCATGTCATGAAATTTGTCGTCTTTGCGGCAATACAGTGCAATAACAACAGAGAAATAACAATTACACTATATGTAATTTAGTAATTGTGTAATATGTGTATGTAATTGTATATGTAATTAGTGTAAAAAAAAAGTAGCAAGGTAATGTTCATGGGGTTCAAATCAGAAATTGAATGGCAGAGGGGCAGAATCATTAAGTGTGTTCCTTCAGGCTCCTGTACCTCCTTCCTGATGGTAACAATGAGAACATGACACAACCTATTCTCCATTTAAACCTCCTTTCCCCTGTAAACAATATTTTATTGTACAGTCTTTCTAGTAGCAATAAGGTGCTCTTAAATTTTGGCCTTTTCAGTGCATTCATAGATTGCTAAGGTGCACCAGAGTTTTTCTATGTTTTAATTTCCTTGCCTAAATAGGCAGCATTGTCATCCCATCAGCAATTCAGAATGAGGGCAGAATTTTTATTTTAACATATGCTCTAGAGGTAGTCAATGTTACCATGTTGATTTGGTATATTAAAATATATTTTGAGTAACTTTTAATAATTGCTAACTAGTCTTTGTTTATTTGCACAGGTGTAATGTTTGAAAATAAAACAAATGTTTGCTTGCACCTGGGTTTGCTCCTAAGTGATCAGAAAAGTAGCCGTTGATTCAAATTACATTTATTGCCAGAAGTATGTATACAGTATACAACCCTGAGATTTGTCTTTCCACAGACAGCCATGAAACAAAGAAACACCACAGAACCAGTTCAAAGAAAACATCAAACACCCAGTATGCAAAAGCAAAGAACAAACAAAAAAAATGAGCGAAAACACACTGGGATTTAAAAGAGGGTGAAAGGTTCTGTGAAACAGCTGGTGGTAGACCAATAATCCAGTGATCGATGATGAGTGGAAATAAAAACTAGCCCTGTGAAATCAACTGAAGAAGATGAGGGTTCAACACCCACTGCTGTCTGTGAGGAGTTTATACATTCTCCCCGTGATTGTGTGGGTTTCCTCTGGGTGCACCACTTCAAGTCAAGTCACTTTTTATTGTCATTTCGACCATAACTGCTGGTACAGTACAGAGTAAAAATGAGACAACGTTGTTCAGGACCGTGGTGCTACAGGAAACAATACAAAAACTATACTGAACTACGTAAAACAACACAAATAAAACTACACTAGACTACAGACCTATCCAGGACTGCACAAAGTGCACAAAACAGTGCAGGCATTACAATAAATAATAAACAAAACAATAGGCACATTAGATGGCAGTAAGTCGGTGTCATTCCAGACTCTGGGTATTGAGGAGTCTGGCTTGGGGGAAGAAACTTAAAGTTTGGTCGAGAGAGCCTGACTGCTTCGGTGCCTTTTCCCAGATGGCAGGAGGGAGAAGAGTTTGTATGAAGGGTGCATGGGGTCCTTCATAATGCTGTTTGCTTTGCAGATGCAGCGTGTGGTGTAAATGTCTGTAAAGAGGCCCCAATGATCTTCTCAGCTGACCTCACTATCCGGTGCAGGGTCTTGCGATCTGAGATGGTGCAATTTCTGAACCAGGCAGTGGTACAGCTGCTCAGGATGCTCTCAATACAACCTTTGTAGAATGGTGAGGATGGAGGGGTGGGAGTTGGACTTTCCTCAGCCTTCACAGAATGGAGAGATGCTGCTGGACTTTCTTTGCTATGGAGCTAGTGTTTAGGGACTGGGTGAGATTCTTTGCCAGGTGAACACCAAGAAGTTTTGTGCTCTTAATGATCTCTACCGAGGAGTCGTCGATGTTCAGCGGAGAGTGGTGGCTCCGTGCCCTCCTGAAATTAACAACCATTTCTTTTGTTCACGTTCAGAGACAGGTTGTTGGCTCTGCACCAGTCCGTTGGCTGCTGCACCTCCTCTCTGTATGCTGATGAGACCCGCCACAGTCGTGTCATCGGCGAACTTGATGATATGGTTCCAGCTATGTGTTGCAGCACAGTCGTAGGTCAGCAGAGTGAAAAGCAGTGGACTGAGCACACAGCCCTGGGGGGGGCCTTGTGCTCAGTATGATGGTGTTGGAGACGCTGCTTCCAATACGGACTGACTGTGGTGTACTAAGTCTAGAATCCAGTTACAGAAGGGGGGGTGTTCAGGTCCAGTAGGCTCAACTTTCCAATCAGTTTCTGAGGAATGATTATGTTGAGTGCTGAACTGAAGTCTATGAGCAGCATTTGAACATGCGTGTCTCTTTTGTCCAGGTGGGTTCGGACCAGGTGGAGGGCGATGGCAATGGTGTTGTCTTTTGAATGGTTGGGACGGTACGTGAACTGCAGGGGGTCCGGTGAGGGGGGCAGCAGGGTCTTGATGTGCCTCATGACTAGCCTGTCGAAACACTTCATGATGATGGATGTGAGTGCAACGGAAAAGGTAGTCATTGAGGCAGGACACTGAAGACTCCTTCGGCAAAGGGACAATGGTGGCAGCTTGAAGCACGTTGGAACGATGGCGCTGCTCAGGGAGATGTTGAAGATGTCTGTGAGAACATCTGCTAGCTGGTCTGCACATCCTGTAAGCACTCTGCCAGGAATATTGTCTGGTCCAGCAGCCTTCTGTGGGTTGACCCTGCACAGGGTTCTCATATCTGCCACGGTGAGACACAGCACCTGGTCATTTGGAGGAGGAGTGGAGTTCTCCACCCCAAAACAAGTGTAGCATTTGTTCAGCGCATCTGGGAGGGAGGCATCACCCGCACAATCAGGTGATGTTGAACTGTAGTTGATGTCCTGAATGCCCTTCCACATGTGTCGCGTGTCACCGCTGTCCTGGAAGTGGCTGTGGATTCGCTGAGCGTGTGCACGCTTTGCCTTTCTGATGGCCCGGGACAGTTTGGCCCTCGCTGTTGTTAGGGCTACCTTGTCACCTGCTCTGAAGGTGGAGTCACAGGTCCTCAGCAGCTCATGCACCTCTGCGGTCATCTGGTTGGGGCAGGTAGTGATGGTCTTGGACTCAGTGAGTTGTGGGTATGCTATGTTGGTGCTGGAAGTGTGGCAACACTTGGCTGCCCCTAGCGTATCCTTGGATTGTGATGCAAAGCTGCACATTTCACTGAGTGTTTGGGTGCACATGAGATAAAGTTAAAAGTACATGTATGTCACCATATACAACCCTGAGATTAATTTTCTTGGAATATTCAATAAATACATGGAGTAATAAACCTAAGAGAATCAATCAGACCACACCATTCTTTAATAATGACTCCAACATTGGGAGAAATTGGTGCTTACAATTTTTCGAAATGTGGTAAATTGGCAGGAATCATGTGTTCTTGCCTACACATTACAGTTTTAACCAATATCAAAATTCCAAGATAGCAAGGTTGGAATTGTCAGCCCAAACTGTCCTCTAATTATTTTTCACAGATGCTGCCTGACCTGCTGAGTTCCTCCACTGTTTTATGTGTGTTGCTCCAGATTTCCACCATCTGCACACTTTTTTTTTGTTTATGACGAGGGTCTTTTAAGTTTCTGTTCATAAAAGAAGGCCTGTTTCAGTTATCTGTCATATCTATTCCAGGAAGCAGGTGACCATGATACTTCTACAGAGAACGTGAATGAAGATGCTAACCATGATCCCCACTTTGAACCAATAGTCTCTCTCCCTGAGCAAGAGGTGAAAACATTGGAAGAAGATGAAGAAGAACTTTTCAGGATGTAAGTAACTAAAACAGTAAGTTTGCATATTGTGCCTGCAACCACCTCAATATGATTTGTACAGATAGATATTTCCAGATTTCGTAGCATGGTGTCTTGTGCTGTGTAGGTGATTTAGCCTATTTCTGGGCTTCATTGGAAAAGTAGATTCACTTCTTTTATATCCTACTTCTCGTCTAGTCTTGATTTCCAGCTGGCTTCCTGTTTTCTTCAGACACGTGTTTGATCTTGAATCGCAATTTTGGCTTGTGAAAATATAAAAATAGCTTAAAATACTTAAACCACTTTTCGAAAATGTAATCACTGGAGTTTCTATTGTGAAACCTTACAGGCCAATGTGTACACAGCAAGGTCCCACAAAAACTGAGAAAAATGATTAGTCAGTTTGTTTTCATAGGATTTTTTTAAAAATCAAATTTTAATGCTAGTTATCATTCAAACATGCATGAATACAGCCAAACAAAACTGTTCCTCTGGGGCCAAGATGCAAAACATACACAGCATATTCAAAGTAGTGAGCAAAAAGAAATCAGATATACGGCTCTAGGCCTTGAGTGTTAGTACAGTTCTGTGCAATGTGCAAAGAGGGTTTTATTATTATGGTTAATAATGTACTTTGTAATAATGTGGTAAATGAAATGGCCAACTTGTAGGTTAGATAACACCAAAGAAATAATGGCCCTGGAAGAGCAACCTTCTCTTTGTAGAGAGGACCTCACGTCATAGATCAACCGAACATTGGCATTATTCGTTCACCTGTAGAGTGTGTTAACTGTGTGCTCTTTGGCCCTAAAATGGATCATAGCTTTAAGCCAAAATCTACTTGATTCTCTGTGAAACTTGCCACTGAGCTAAAGCAAAGGAGTAACGGAAAATTTTTGAGGACTTGTGACTTTTTGATGTTTCAGCTAAAGATTTGTCTTAATTTAAGACCCCATCTTATTAATGCATTATCTAATTGTACCATAAATGTGAAAAACTCTGCAGAGCTGGAAATTCAAAGTATAACACACAAAATGCTTGAGAAACTATGCAGTTTGTGCAGCATCTATGGAAAAGAAGGGTCTTTGCGCGAAGATGCTGCCTGACCTGCTGAGTTCTTACCTAATTGCATCCTGTCTACAGTTGTGAATGCTTCTTAACAATATGTAAGGAACAGGTAATGCTAGAACATGTATTCCTGGATAAGTTTTGCTGTTCTGCAGGTATGTGGGTATCATAGTAAGTTAGACATTGCAGAATGAGGGATGCATGCAAACAGGTGAATTTTAAATTTAAAGACTGGTGAATCTTACCAATATTGGCCAACATGTAACATACTTATTAACTGCCCATTACACTGCTGGCATTTAGCCATGAGGGTAGAGGATCGTTGGACTCCTCAGTCTGGCCTCTACCCTTTGACCTGTTTGGCATGGGTGACTTTGCCAAGAGCTAAAGCATAAAGCCCTAAACTCTAGCCAACGTAGCTCTTCGGGTCATTGAAGCACGCAAGCCTCCAAATCCTACAACAAGGTTGTGGTCCTCTTGGAGGAACTTATGACTGATGGGTAAATGGGTTGTCGGGGTTGGGATACAGGTAAGAGCTAAGAGCTTTGGATGATCTTCAGGATGTATAAATTGTTGAGACTGTTGAGTTATTGAGTAGCCAATGTCAGCAGCTGTCTTCGTGAAGGTGGTTTATGAGCTTAAAGAACATCATTCAGAATTGCAAAAAATGATGTGATTCCAAACTGTCTTGGGCAGTGGCTGAGAAAGAGGATGAAATCTGTGGATAGAGACAGATTTTGTTAAGGTGGGGTAAGATCGAAGGTAACTGGGGATCTAATGTAATAGCCATTGGTCTTCCTAACATTTAGTTGGAGGAAATTTTAAATTTGAATAAGCACAGGCATCATTGAATCTCTGGATTTGTTGAATACAGATAGATTTGGGGTCGCATGATTTAGGGTGATGCTGAGTAATTGATTTAGGATAGTATTGTAAATCGTCGGTAATTGAGCAGGAAGAGCTAGCTTTTCATAATCTTTTCCAGCTGACTGAATAACTTTTGAGCCAATTGAATGTTGGATAGGAGCTGTTGAAGGATAATGATGTCACTTTGCAGTAAAGGATGATCAGATACGTGAGGCTTCAAAATTTATTAGGGGCACAAAAGTTAGTGATTATATAATTTTTTTTAAAAAACATGTTTAGTTCTTCTGATAGGTATCAGTCACATAGGAAAACACCCGAGTCCTGATGAAGGGTCTCTGCCTCAGCTATTTACTCCCCTTTCCGTAGATGCTGCCTGCCCTGCCAAGTTCCTCCAGCATTTTGTGTGTTGCTCTGGATTTTCAGCACCTCTTAGATATTTTTTATGCCCATGAATTATTTTGAGGCACCTTTTTATTTACATTTGTTGAATAATCTACAGGTGTATTCTTGAGCCTCAAACCTGAGTTTGACTCTTTACATTTCCAATGATGTGTCATGTTAATGAAACAATACTTTTCCTTCAGAAATGGATTAATCTGCTGCTGCTTCTAACTTTCTTGTGCTTTTTGTAAACAATTCTATAATGTTCTTAACAGTACATTTGAATACACAGCGGGGTGGGGGGCTTCTGCACAAGATCGAAGTAAGTTGCAGAAACTTGTAAAGTTAGCTCCATCATGCATTAGACTCTGCTGTATCCAAGACACCTTCAAGGAGCGGTGCCTTAGGAAAGCGTCCATCATCAAGGACCCCCACCAACCAGGAAATGCCCTCTTCTCATTGTTACCATTGGGAACAAGGTGAAGACACAATCAACGATTCAGGAATAGCTTCTTCCCTCTGCCATCTGATTTCTAAATGGAGATTGAACCCATAAACACTACTTATTTAATTTAATAGATATATGTTTTCTGTCATTCTTTTTTTTCTCTTATTTATTATGTATTGTAGTGGTTGCCAACCCATCGATATTTGAGACTTTCCCAGTAGATCCTGAAAAAAAAGAAAAATAAACAAATACTGTTGAGAGATTGTTTCTGGGTTGCGGGGTTTTAGTTCCGTTCTTTCTGCCCAGTGCACATGTAGTGGTCCCCAGCCACTGGGCCATGAGGGAATGATGTGAGTCAGATGCAACTTCCCTCATTCCCTGTCACGCCCACTGTTGAATGCACGTGAAGTCATCAGTCGCCTAAACGCAGTGATACCCTTGCGTCAGAATTCGCTGGTTGTCCTCGGGTAACCAGCGGCCTCGCGTGGCCAGCGAGAATTGCCGTTACTACTGGCCTGGAGCGCGGACAGATGGCCGCTGCCTCGAAACCTGTTTAACACACCAAATGTCCATGGGGAATCAGGTATTCGCAGATGACCTAATTCGGGCTCAGAGTTTCTTTCGTAAGTAGCAGAGCAGCTACCTCGCTGTGATCTACTGAAACAAACTTTTGTCGGCTGATAGATCCTACAAGGAAGGCGGGTGCTCTTTCCTCTTTCCGGACTGCGGCTGCCGTGGCCCCGGCATGGGGACCTCCGGCCCTGACCTTATCCTCACCCCACCCACGACCAGCAGCACCTGGCCAAGGCGTCTGGCAGTGGACGGGCAGGCGGTTGTCTAATGAGGCAATGAAGCCCTCAAAACTGCTTCAGCACCTTGAGTCCAAGCACACTGCACTTAAAGACAAACCCGTCAAGTTTTTTCCAGCGGAAAAAAAGTGAGCAAGCGGGACAGAAGCTAAGTGCCGAGAGCCGTGGAAACTAAATTGCGGAATAGACCGGACATACTGAACCTGCTTCGAGTATCACTGTATTCCCATCGTGTTTAACACTCCACCCCACCCCACCGGTCAACCGGTCTGCAAGAATATTGTCAATGTTAAACCGGTTCGCAGTGCACAAAAGGGGCGGGTACCCCTGGTGTTTATACATTATTTTTACTTCCGGGTTGCGGGGTTTTACTTCGTCTTTTCTGCCCTGGTGTGCATTAAAAAGGTTGGTGACCACTAATGTATTGTACTGCTGCTATAAAGTTAATGAATTTCACATTGTGTGTGAGTAATGTTAAACCTGACTCTGGGTTGCAGTACCTAACAAGTTATTATGCACTCACTGGTTATGTAGATACAATGGATGCTGTATCTAAAGTTTAAAAGTACTCTGATTCTAAGTACTCATTTCTTATCGAGGCCTGTCCATTTTTGAGTAATTGTTTTCATTGCTGGATGAAAGGTCTCCTTTGCAGCTGAGAGCTATTGTTCTGAGGCCCGAAAGAGATTGAGTCAAGTGTAGGTCGTGATCACTTTGGAGGGGAAAGTGCTCTTAATATCAATTCCTGAATTGCTATGAATTTGACAAAAAGGTCTTGCTCAGTTTCAATGTTCCCATTATCTTTTGCAGTTCTGATTAGTGTAGTTACCGGTCCCATTTGCTGTGTTTTCAAATGGCTCGACATCGTGGCTTTGTTCTGTTGATCTATCGCAGAGCGAAGACGCCTGTGCGTGTATCTGTTTTAATGTGTACCTGATGTACGATACTTCACAAATCAACCAACTGATTCCAATGGCATGGAAACCACGACGATTGGAGTTGATGGATTTGTTGCAGCCTTCCTCTGCCTTCACAACCATTGAGTTCAAAGTAACTTCATCTGCCTGTTCCACCGTTGAGGTCTTGGTTGGATTGTTTTTTGTCAGGGACCTCACCCTCGACCTTACTGCCATGGTGACCCTACCAGGAGCATAGCTCCAGACGGCATCACACTCGGGATCTCAGGACCACACAAGCTTCTCCACCACGACAAGGTGACAATCCACGGAGAAGTCAAATGACTGCCTTGGTATTGTCAAGTGGATATACAGTATTTGCTTATTCCAAGTGGTTATCCAGAAAAATAAAGGACTGTGTCTGATGCAGTTGCCAATTGAGATTCTTCAAGAGAAACACTTCCACATAATAGCACAAGCCTTTGCAGTCATAAACTGGCACTTTCCTCTACCCTTCCAGTTAATAATTTGCTTTCAAGTTCACTTTTCCACTGAAGTATACAGTAACATTCCTGAATGTGTGGTTTTGTTTGTGTTTATTCCAACCTACCAATAGTTATGGGGCTGGTATAACTGGAAGAAACGAGCTGGACTTACACTTGTGTGATAGTTCTCAGCCTCAGAATCCTGATCTTCTACAGTTGATCTTGTGTGACAAGTTTTTAGGGGCACCGGCACAATAGCTTTCCAGTACTGGCAATTTGGGTTCAATTCCTGCTGCAGCCTGTAAGGAGTTTATATGTTCTCCCCATAACCCCGTGGGTTTCCTCCCACAGTCCAAAGACATAGTGGTTAGGAGGTTAGCAGGTCATTGTAAATTGTCCTGTGATTAAATTGGATTAAATCTGAGGATTGCTGGGTGGCGTGGTTTGAAAGACCAGAAGGCCTATTCTGTGCTGTATTTCAATAAATAAATAAAATTCCACAGTTCTTTACAGCCGGTGGGGTACTTTTGAAGTCGGTGTTGTAGTTTAGGAAGTACAGCAAAGAACTATGTCCAACTTTCTCCCGTGAACAGCAGTAATCATTTTCTTTTTGTGTTTTATTAGTTTATTGAATAATATCAGTGATAATACAGAATGAAGTCCCTTACCACCTCCATTGAACTTGCCCTTGCCCGCATCTGTTTCCCAAGCCTCTGCTCTCATCCCATCCTTCCGCCCTCATAATAGGGATAGGAATCCCCTTGTCCTTACCTACCATTCTACAAGCTTCCATATCCAGCACATCATTCTGTGTAAAATCTACCATCTCCAACGGCGTCCTACAGTTATGCACATTTCCCCCACCCCCTCAAACTCTGCTCCATAGAGATTGCTCTCTATGTGACTCCCTTGTCCATGTGTCCCTTTCTACTGATCTCCCTCATGGCACTTAGCCCTGTGACAAGTGCTATGTTGCCCCTATACCTCCTCTCTCAACCCAAGCGGTTCGTCCAGGTGAGGTGACACTTGCCCTTCAAGTCACTCAGTTCTATTATATCTGGTGATCCCAGTGAGGCCTCTACATCAGTAAGACCTGATGCAGATTGAGGGACTACTCTGAGTACCATAGCTCTGTCCGCCACAAAAGCCAGGATCTCCGGGTGACTCCCTGTTTCAATTCAACTTCCCATTCCTATTCTGACATGTCTTGTCCATGGCCTCTTTTACTGTCATGATGAAGCCAAACTCAGGTTAGGTGAGCAACATCTCATTCTGTCTGGGTAGCCTCCAATCTTATGGCCTGAACATCAATTTCTCTGACTTCTGATTGTTTCATCATCTCCCTCTGGTTCTCTTCTGCTTTCCCTTCCTTCCATGGTCCACTCCTCTCCTATTGGATCCCTCCCTTTCTTTTACATAAATTTCTAATGTATTAGTATCAACAGAAAAGAGCAAATTTTAAATTCCCAAACATACATTTTCCCAAAAAAATTATATATTAGAGAAATGTTTGTATTTAGAAAAACATTTAGTAAACAACTTTTCACATTAAAAACTTGATTAATTTGTAGATATGTAGCCTACTGCATGATTAAACAAAGAGAATAAGCAGGATTCTAATGATCAGTGACAACAGGTTGCATGAACTAAACTGGCTAACTGAAACAGAAGCAGGTGTAGAAGGAAACAAACTGAGCAAAGGACTATTAAAACTAAAAGGTGAAGGTGTGGCAGATGTGACAGTTTAACCTTCAAATCATCGATTCTTACACCAAGGGTGAACACAGCAACAAGACACAAAGTGGTCATCCTGCATCAGCAAGGTCTCTCTCAAGCAGAAATTTAGCAGCAGTCAGGAGTTTAAAGATGTGCTGTCCAAGCTCAGAAGCACAAAGAAACAGGCAAGTTTGAGGACCAGAAGTGTGATGGTTGGCCATGGAAACTGAGTTCAAGACAAGAGATGCATCAAACTGGTATCCCTTCTAAATCAGAAGTCCAGCACTACTGTCAGCTGTAAACTCTCAGAACCCAAATAGACTGCTCAATGCGAGAAACCTTGTCAGAAGTCACCTTCATGGAAGAGTTGCTGCAAAAAGCCATTCCTCAAATGAAAACAAAACCAAGAGACTTGCCTATGCACAAAACACAGACTGGGGTGCTGAACAGTGGCAGCAAGTGCTCAGTAATGATGAGACAAAATTTGAAATTTTTGCCTCAAACAGGAGGCATTTGGGCTAGAAGAGCTGGAGAATGCAATATAAACGAGTCTGCAGCCAACAATGAAGCATGGCAGAGGGTTAGAGCTGCATTTCTACGTATGGAGTTGATCTGGTCAAAATTAATGGAATCGTAATTGCTGAGAAATACAAGCATTGCCATTAGGAGATGTCTGTTGATCCCATCTTCATTCTGCAGCAGGACAATGACGCCCAACACATGGCCAATGCCATAAAGAATTATTTTCAGCAAAAATTAGAACAAGAAGTTCTGCATAGTATGGACTCCAGAGCTCTGATCTCAACATCATTAAAGCTGTCTGGGATTACCTGGAGAGGCAGAAGCAAGCAAGACTGCCAAAGTCTGAAGAAGAACTGTGGTTAGTTCTCCAGGATGCTTGGAACAGCCTACCAGCCAATTTTCTTATAAAACTGCACAACGGTTTACTGAAAAGAATTGATGCAGTTTCAAATGCAAGGAGTGGTCACAATGTGCCCAAAACTTTTACACAGTACTATATTCTTTCCTGACTTCCTACTTCAAATTCCCACCTTATTATTTTGGCTTCTTTTCCCCCTTCCTTTCCGGTCCTGATGAAGGGTAACAATTGACTGTATTCCCCTCTATAGATGCTGCCTGGCTTAATGAGCTCCACCATTTTGCATTTTATGTGTTGCTCATCTGCTGTGTTTATGCCAGCAGGGATCAACCTTCCTCATGGTCAAATAGTTCCCTGCAACTCAGAGGCATGACAGGGTAATTGATCTTATTTAGATATTGAGCTTCTGTATTGTTTCAGAACAGGTTTTTCTAAAGTGCTGCTTAAATCCAGCCATCTGATTAGGAATCATGGGCAGTAACTCCTAATCATTTAAAGATTAAAATAGCTGTATTTAGATGTTAGGGTTTTAAACTTTTAAGACTTCTGGGCAAGTTATCCAAGTTTTATTTTTAATTGTCTTTAAATATTTTGTATCAAAGTGGAAATTCTGTGAAACCAAGAAACTCAAATGCCTTGAGTTCCAAATATTCAAGTCAGCTATATTGAACTGACCAGGTTGCCCTTTTGTCTTGGCACCAACCAAACACACATTTCCTTGGGAATTTTCTGTTCTTGTTTGTTCGGAGCCCCTCAGACTGATTGCATTGAACACTTTTACCATATTGCAGTCAATCTGGAGGGGCAATTTGCTGATGTTTTACTTGTGTTGTTGTGACTGAAGTCACCAGGGGACACTGAAGCTGTTGATTGATATAAAGGTCTTTATTCTGCACAACAAGGGAAGAAGCAGCCTCCTGATGCAATATTACATCACATTTTATGTTAAAGTACAATGTTAGGAACAAGACAATTTCTAAGTTACAATGCATTCATAAAGCTTCCTTTGAATTGCACATAATTTCAAACATCTAAATCTTCACACCAACACATCCAAAATGAGTATTAATCACTGCTGTCACTGAGCTGCATTCATACATTTAGAGACATCTCAGATCAATGGGGTGTTTCTTGGGTTGCAGTCTGACCCCAGTCTGCAGCTCCAAGAAGACCATTTTAAATTTCAATCTACAGTCCATATTCAGATCTGAAGACTTTGCTGTTGAAATTAATATTTGCTATGTTGTTTAACTCCAGAGTATGTCCTAACAAGTTATTTTATGAAGTAGATGAACTGCAAAGTGTTTGAAAAGGCTGGAAGCAGGATTTAAAATGTCCTAATTTTGTTTTTATTTCACCAGGCGTGCAAAACTCTTTAGGTATGCCTCTGAGAATGATCCCCCTGAATGGAAAGAACGAGGAACTGGGGATGTGAAGTTGCTGAAACACAAGGAAAGGGGAACAATTCGCCTCCTGATGAGAAGAGATAAAACTCTGAAAATCTGTGCAAACCATTATCGTACGTTACACAAATTACACGTGTTTTACCTTTGGCAGTTGTAAATCATTTTAATTTTTCTTGGAAATTTTGATTTCTTCCTATGCTAACATTTCATCCTTGCAAATGTCTGTTCAATGATTTGAGTAATCCTGTGAGGCACTCGTATTTTGTGCGTGTTGTGAATTTGAGGTGCTATTTACTTTTACTCTTGAGGAAAAGTTACTTGTTGCTATTACTTAAATACTAGTATTAATCATATCCATGGATCCCACAAAGTTGCAGTGCAAATTGATAAAGGTGTGGTGTATTGAGATGGTCAACATTTAGCCAGATTTATGCAGTTTCCTATTGCCTTCTGATTGCACTTGAAAGCATGCATGACTCAAATGAAAACCAGATTATTTTAAATTATGCTGGATTTAACAGTTGAATGTGTACGGAGTTTTCCACATTGATACATTTTTTTAAAAGTGCACACATTTAAGGCAATAAGGTCTGTGGTGGAACGAAGCACTGGCTCGAATTGAGAAGCCATTATTTAAAAGTGGGTTTATTTACCTCTTTGCACTGCTGTCTAAAATTGAGGAATTCTCCTTTGGACTAAAATGAAGTCTGTTGCTCTGACGTGACATTTTTTATTTATTAACATTTATAGCAAAAAAATTGTTCAGCTGGTTTAAGTCGTTGTTGCCAGTTGCGCCATTGGCGCTTCAGGAAACAGTGAAGGTCCTCCATCTCTCTCTGTTCTTGGGCATCTTCTCAGGTGTGCCCGGGTATGGTTCAGGGTCCTCATTACAGGTTGTATAGTATGGTGCCAAGTTGTCTTTTGTCTCCCACATTTCATCTGCCCTTCAGGAGTCCAGTGAAATGTTTTCTTGTTGATTGGGTTGGCCTCTCTTCTCATCACATGCCCAATCCATCTCCACAGTTTCCTCATGATGATTGTGGCATGTCCTCTTGGTGACACTGACGGAGTAGGGCGTTGTTGGAGATCTTTCTTGGCCAGAAAATTACAGAGGATTTTCTGGAGGCTCATGGTATGGAAGGTGACAATAACTTGGCAGGATCATTCTGTATCATGTGCCAGCATTCTGATCCATGCAAGAGTGTGGCCAGAACACAGTTCTGGTACAGCTTCATCTTGGTGTAGACCCTTTAGTTGGTTGATCCCCATTTGTTGCCCATGATTAAGACAACTGCCAAAATGAGATTTTTTTGTGTGTGTGTGAGACAAGCAAATTGTATTTTCACTGATTTTAAAAAAAATTATTCCCAGTTACACCTTCCATGGAGCTAAGGCCTAATGTTGGTAGTGATCGGGCATGGGTGTGGAATGCTCCCGCTGACTTTGCAGATGAAGAACCCAAACCTGAGCTTCTGGCAATCCGATTCTTGAATAAGGAAAGTAAGTATTAGATTTTATTGTCCCTATGAGTTCTAAACCTGTAACACAATTGGTAATCAACAATGTAGATTTGGTTTTATTAATCACACGTGCATTAAAACATGCAGTGATGGGCATTTTTGTGTCAACAAACAAACATGGTCTGAATATGTGCTGGGGACAACTTGCAAATTCGCCATACTTCAGGCACCAACGTAACATGCCCACTACTTAGTAACCCATCTGTATTTGGAATGTGGGAGGAAACTGCAGCATGCAGAGGTCACAGAACAAATATTGCCATCATTATGTGCTTTGTCGTATCAGGTGGGTGAACGTGGTCCATGACCATGATTGTTTTTGGCAAGTTTTTTTAACTGAAGTGGTTTGCCATTGCCTTCTTTTGGGCAATGTCTTTGGAAGGTGGGTATTACCAATATTTATTGATAATTACCCAGCCTTATCAATACTCTTCAGAGATTGGCATCAGTGGTCTCATAACCAGGACTTGTGATATGCACCAGCTGCTCATATGACCATCCAGCACCTGCTCCCATGGCTTCACGTGACCCTGATCCAGGAGGGGGCGGGGGTGGCTAACCAGGTGCTACACCTTGTCCAAAAGTGACCTGTAGGCTAGGGGAGGGAAGAAGCACCTATACCTCCTTCGGTAGAGATGCATTTCTACCCTGCCACTTGGCGAATATACAAACTCCTCAAAGATGGCAGTGGAAATTGAACCCTAATCATTGGCACTGTAAAGTACTGAACTAACTGCACTGTCACCATGCCTTTCTCTTCCCCCACCCACACCCCCAAACAGAGAATGTGCTGGGGACAGCCCACAAGTGTTGCCACATGGCTCCAATATAGCACACCCACAATGTTACATAGAACAACAGAGGTGGCAATGACAACAACAAAGACAAGACAACATCAAAACAAGCCCCTTTCTCATCCCTGCTGCCCCTTGTGCACACATTCAAACGAGAAAATGACCAGTCCTCCACACTGCTGTACTGCACTAATGGTGGTACAGCATTTTCCTTGCTAAGCTAGTAATTTAGAGTTCTGGACAAATAGTCCACAGAGTTTTGAGGTTACATTTTGGTGCTAAGTTTGGTTCATAATTATGAAGCTTTAAAAAATTGAATTGGTGATGATCTGAGGTGCAAAGGGACTTGGGAGACCAGTGCAGGATACTTGTATATAGGACAAAGCCAGCATGGTTTCCTTGAGGGAAAATCTTGCCTGATGAACCTGTTAGAATTCTTAGAAGAGATTACAGGTAGGATAGATAAAGGGGGATGCAGTGGAATTGTATATTTGGACTTTCGGGAGGCCTTTGACAAATTTCCACAGATGAGGCTGCTTACCAAGTTAAGAGCCCGTGGCATTACAGGAAAGTTACTGGCATAGTTAGAGCATTGGCTAATTAGTAGGAGACGGTGAGTGGGAATAAAAGGATCCTTTTCTGGTTGGCTGCCAGTGACTAGTGGTGTTCCACAGGGGTCAGTGTTGGGACCACTTTTTATGTTGTATATCAATGAATTAGATGATGGAATAGATGGCTTTGTTGCCAAGTTTACAGATAATATGAAGATTGGTGGAGGGGCAGGTATATTGCAGAAGACTCAACCAGATTAGGAGAATAGCAAATAAAATGCAATGTTGGAAAATGCATGGTCATGTACTTCGGTAGTAGAAGTCCAGATGGTCTGCATCCTAGGGTACTAAATGAGGTGGCCCTGGAAATTGTGGATGCATTGGTAATCATTTTCCAATGTTCCTTAGATTTAGGATCAGTTCCTGAGGATTGGAGAATGGCTAATGTTATCCCACTTTTTAAGAAAGGAGGGAGGGAGAAAACAGAGGGCTATCGACCTGTCAGCCTAACATCAGTAATGGGGAAGATGCTAGAGTCCATTATTAAAGATGAAATAGTGGCATATCTAGATAGCAGTAATAGGATTGGGCCAAGCCAGCATGGATTTACCAAGGGTAAATCATGCTTGACTAATCTATTGGAGTTTTTCGAGGATGTAACCAGGAAGTTAGACAAGGGAGATCCAGTGGATGTAGTGTACCTCAATTTTCAGAAGGCATTTGATAAGGTCTCACATAGGAGATTGGTGGGTAAAATCAAAGCTCATGGCATTGGAGGGAAGACATTGACATGGTTAGAAAACTGGTTGGCAGGTAGAAAGCAAAGGGTAGCGGTGAATGGGTGTTTCTCAGAATGGCAGGTGGTGACTAGTGGGGTGCCACAGGGCTCGGTATTGGGACCACAGCTGTTTACGATTTACGTCAACGATTTGGATGAAGGCATTGAGAATAACATCAGCAAGTTTGCTGATGATATTAAGCTGAGTGGCAGTGTGGCATGTGATGAGGATGTTAGGAGAATTCAGGGTGACTTGGATAGGCTGGGTGAGCGGCCAGATACTTGGCAAATGACATTTAATGTGAATAAGTGTGAGGTTATCCACTTTGGGAGTAAGAACAGGAAGGCAGATTATTATCTGAACGGTGTAGAGTTAGGTAAGGGAGAAATACAAAGAGATCTAGGAGTCCTTGTTCATCAGTCACTGAAGGTGAATGAGCAAGTGCAGCAGGTAGTGAAGAAGGCTAATGGAATGTTGGCCTTTATTACAAAGGGAATTGAGTGCAAGAGCAAGTAAATCCTCTTGCATTTGTAAAGGGCCCTGGTGAGACCACACCTGGAGTATTGTGTACAGTTTTGGTCTCCAGGGTTAAGGAAGGACATCCTGGCTGTAGAGGAAGTGCAGCGTAGATTCACAAGGTTAATTCCTGGGATGTCTGGACTATCTTACGCAGAGAGGTTAGAGAGACTGGGCTTGTACACGCTGGAATTAAGGAGATTGAAAGGGGATCTGATTGCAACATTCAAGATTATTAAGGGATTGGACAAGATAGAGGCAGGAAATATATTCCAGATGCTGGGGGAATCCAGTACCAGAGGGCATGGTTTGAGAATAAGGGGTAGGTCATTTAGGACAGAGTTAAGGAAAAACTTCTTCTCCCAGAGAGTTGTGGGGGTCTGGAATGCACTGCCTCGGAAGGCAGTGGAGGCCAATTCTCTGGATGCTTTCAAGAAGGAGCTAGATAGGTATCTTATGGATAGGGGAATCAAGAGATATGGGAACAAGGCAGGAACTGGGTATTGCTAGTAGATGATCAGCCATGATCTCAAAATGGCGTTGCAGGCTCAAAATTTCTATAGAAATAAATTATTTCTACTGTTTTCTCAATGAGAGAATCTCCAAAAGAGGTGCAGAGGGACTTGGGAGTCATTGTGCAGAACACCCTAAAGGTTTACTTGCAAGTTGAGTCAGTGATGAGGAAGGCTTATGCAATGTTAACATTCATTTCAAGAGGCTAGAATACAAGGGCAGGGATGTGATGCTGAGGCTTTATTAGGCACTGATGAGGCCTCACCTTGAGTATTGTAAATGGTTTTGGGCTCCTCATCTAAGGAAAGATGTGCTGCTATTGGAGAGAGTGCAGAGAAGGTTCACAAGGATGATTCCAGGAATGAAAGGGTTAACATACGAGGAACATTTGATGGCTCTCAGTCTATACCCACTGGAATTTAGAAGGGTGAGGAGTTTCTCATTGAAACCTTTTGCACGATGAAAGGCTTAGATAGAGTAGATGTGGAAGGATTATTCCCATGAGGGTGTCTAGGACAAGAGGGCACAGCCTCAGGATAGAGGGGTGTCCATTTAAAACAGATGTCAAGAAACTTCTTTAGCCAGAGCGTGGTGAATGTGTGGAATTTATTACCACAGGTGACTGTGGAGGCCAGGTCGTTGAGTATATTTAAGACAGCTTGATAGGTTCTTCACTAGACAAGGCATCAAAGGCTGAAGAGGGGAAAAAATTCAGGCATGATTGAATGGCAGAACAGATTTGATGAGCCAGAAGGCCTGATTCTGCTCCTATGTCATCTGGTGTTAAGTGGTGTTCATATTGGTTTATTGTTGTCACGTGTACCAAGGTACAGTGAAAAGTTTGTCAAAGGTTCAGTCTGTATGCCATGCACAACCCAGGGTTGTCTTCCCTAAAGACAACCACAAAGCAAAACCCTTCAGAGAAAATAATTAAACCCCATGCACAAAAAGAACACATTGCGCAAACAGCAACAGAAAATGTGTGAATAACACAAAATCAAGAGTCCATGCATATGCAGTTCAGCTCAGTTCATGTCTGCATTCAGAATACCCCATAGTAGCAAAATAGTGTTACATACTGTTTATGCACATCAAATCATTACAGTATTTTCAGCTGGAATAAGGTAAAACAATACCAATGCAGAATAAGTGTCATTGTTACCTATACCATTTTAAGCAACATGTCAATCTATAGCTGTCAACAAAGCATGACTTGCATTATATGCTCAATCTTGGGCAGAAACACCAGTTCTAATCATCACATTGTAAATACAAAGATAAATTTAAAATCAGATTTCACTGAGTTGATGGTAAACAGTGAAAACAAAGAGAAAGCTGCAGACTTTCAAGTTCAAGCAGTTGGTCTTTGATCTGAGTAACCTTAGGGAAATAGTTAATCATAAGATACAAGAGCAGAATTAGGCCCATTGAGTCTGCTCCGCCATTTCATCATGGCTGATCCATTTTCCCCCTCAGCCCCAGTCTCCTGCCTTCTCCCCATATCCCTTCATGCCCTGACTATTCAAGAAATTGTCTGCCTCTGCCTTAAATTATACCCAATGGCTTCTCCATATCTGCTTGTGGCAACAAATTCCACAAACTCACTGCTCTCTGGCTAAATAAGTTCTTCCTCATCTCTATTCTAAATGGATGCCCTTCTGTTCTGAGGCTGTGTCCTCTCTCTGATCTTAAACTCCCTCACCATAGGAAACATCCTCTCCACACCCATTCTATTTAGGCCTTTCAGCATTTGATAGGTTTCAATGAGGTCACCCATCATTCTTCTGAATTCCAGTGAGATGAGGCCCAGAGCCACCAAACACTTCTCAAAAGACAAGCCTTTCAATCCCTGAATCACTTTCATGAACCTCCTTTGAATGCTGTCCAATGTCAGCATCTTATCTTTTCTTGGATAAGGATGTTAACATCATCAAGATTTCTGAATTGACTGGAAACTTTCTGAATTCAGAAAATCAGTGGTGCTTTAAAAATTCTTACTTGGGTGTTGGTGAGTTTCCAGGAAGTGTTCTCAGTAGTGAAACTGCTGCAGTACATTGTTAATCTTTCTACTGTATATGTACCTACTTAATATATTTCAAAAATTTATTGCTTTAAACAAAAACTTTGCAACTTTAGATTTTTTTTCATTTATTAGATGCACAGAAGTTTAAGGCAAAGTTTGAAGAATGCAAAGAGAAGATGAAGCTAAAGGGTAATATACCTTTTTAATTACAACATGTATGACATATTTATTAGCCATAAATTATACATCGAGAAGTTAAAGATTTAATCAAAAGTGTTGACAGTTTTCATGTAAATTGAGCTTTCACAAAATCAAATGTTTAATCTTATTAATTTGTTTTGAAGTTGTGATTTATAAACGTGAATGCCTGGTTGGATAAGATTCCAAGATCCTTTATCGTGTTGTAAATTTCATAATCTTAGAATGATCTGTCTGGGGAGGGGAGGAGCAAAAGAAAACAAAAAATGGGAATCTAATATAAAAACCAAAAATACCCAGCAGATCAGCAACATCTGTGGAAAGAGAAAGGGTCCTAAAATTTCTGGTCATCTCTTTAAAACTGCCACACACTTTTCCGTGTCTGATCAGAAATCAACTAACTTTGAATCATACCTTATATCATTCTAGAATTTAAGTGTAATCTAAATTTAAATGTAATCTAAAAGATAATTCTGGTTTTGAAAGTGTGTGTTGAAACTGTTACCAAGATAAAACTGAAATACACAGATGTTATTCCAATTTGACTATTTGCAGGCTTCTGTCCTTATTGATATAAAGATAGTCTTTCAATGTTTCAAACAGTGCAGTTCAAAGACTTTTAATTGGTCAGTTTAAGTGACATACTTCACTAGATCCTTGACTTTGTGCCAATTTTATAACCTGTAATCTGTGTGCTCATGGGGAGTGATATTTTTCTTCCCCTTCTGCACCCCTGACCCTCCAACTCAGTTTGCCATTTTGTAAATTAAAATTGAAAACAATGAACTAGTGTTTGTTTAAGAAAATTCAGGCTTTTCTGTAGCCAAAAGAACAGTGACTGTTTACTGTATTCAGGGGTTTGGAATAAAGGAGGCAATGGATCTAGGAGATGGGTATGCACAAGTATGTTGAAGATTATCAACAAACCTGAGAAAGCCTGCAAATGCTGGAGGAACTCGGTAGGTTGGGCAGCATCTATGGAAAGGAATAAACAGTTGATGTTGTGGGCTGAGACCCCTCATCAGTTTACCCAATGACTCATTTTGTCTGGGTAGCCTCCAACCTGGCAGCATGAACATCAATTTCTCTAACTTGATTTTTTCCCCCATTCCCTATACTGGCTCCCCTCTTACTCCTCTTTTTACCTGCCCATCACCTCCCTCTGGTGTTCCTCTCCCTTCCCCTACCCCCCCCCCCCACCTTATTCTGACTCCTGCCTTCTTCCTTTCCAGTCCTAATGAAGGATTTCAGCTCAAAACATCGACTGCTTATTTCCATAGTTGCTGCCTGTCCTGAGATCCTCCAGCATTTTGTATTTCAACACATACAAAAGCTAGATGAACTCAGCAGGTCGGGCAGCATCCGTTGACTGCTCATTTCAGTGGATGCTGCCCAACCTGCTGAGTTCATCCAGCTTTTGTATGTGTTGATTTGACCACAGCATCTGCAGTGTACTTTGTGTTTAGCATTTTGTATTTGTTGCTCTATCAAATTTTGCATTGTTCCTGTAATTGTGATATCCGTAAATGCTTCACAGCCTGTAGTTCATCTGTGAGCAAACAAGGTAACCATTGGCCTTCCTGTCTGCTTTTGTGCTATCTAGTTATGCAGAGGCACGTCCTTTCTCTTTAGTAATCTTATTATATCCACCAGTTATTACCCCTCAACCGTTAGGTTCTTGAACCAGAGGGGATAGCTTCACTCACCCCAACATTGAACTGTCCCCATAATCTATAGACTCTTTCAAGGACTCTTCCTCTCATGTTCTCAATTTTTTTTTGTATTTGCAGTGTTATCTTTTACACATTGATTATTTATCCATCTTGAGAGCAGTCTTTCATTGACTCTCTGGGTTTATTTGTATTTACTGAAAGCTCACAAGAAAAATTAATCTCGGTGTCATATATGGTGATGAATCTGTACTTCGAACAACTCATTTTTGTTGTTTCTTATTAGGTAACAATGAAAGTGCAGATAAAGTTGCCGAAAAGCTAGAAGAATTGTCCGTTAAGGAGGATAACAAAGAATCTACCAAAGAGGAAGAAAGTGAGAAGAAGGAAGGGACCAGTGAAAAAACTGAAGCAAATTAATTAATCCTGGTCCTTGTTTTCCCTTTCCTTTTTTTTTTACAGCAGACTGTAATGAACTGGGTTTGGACACAGATGAGCCCTTTACCAGGCTCTTGCCCTGTGGTCCCAAATTGGTTATGAAGACACAGTACCTTCACAGAAAGTCATTCCTCAGTCATCAACCACCATTAATGTGCTAATGTATTCCTCGGTGAAAAATTCTTGGAGTGTTAACTACTGCCTTATCTATTTACAGTCTTCTGAGAGGATAATTTAAATCTATTGCTTTAATTCCTGAAAATTGGTGATCATAACATGCTTTACAGTGTATGACTGACTTTTAAAAAAAATAATAATTTTGTTTTGTGAATGAGACTTAATGTCAGAATTCCCGCATCGGGTAGCAGATGGTTTATAACCAAATAAAATTCAGTTAAGTTGTACATGGGAAAAAAAAGAACTCTTTAGGTTTTTTTATTATTATTTTTGCCCTGTAATGGTTCTGGGCCAAGTATGCCACCAATGTTGTAAGAGTACATTTAAGATTTTTTAAATTTTTACTCAAGTTTTTTTTTGTTCCCCATCTAAATTGGTTAACTGACAGATTACACAATAGAAAGATTAGTGGCAAGTTCATTTCGATATAGTTTTGTATCCTGAGAACTAGAAGAGAACCTTAGATATTTCCCTCATAATTTAACCGTGCTTGGATAGAGTATCCCAATGAGAGAATGGTGAAGCTGCAGGAAACTATTACCGTGCCAACATCTTTTGGAGTTTTTTTTTTGCTGAGTGACATCCCAAGGGAGAAAAAAATTGTAAACTAGTACAAGTCCAATGCTATCATATCTTAAAAACTGACACCAAATCTTGTCTGATGGTAATAATATAATGCACGAGTAATGTAAGTGAAGAGGAGTGATGCTGATAGTTTCAGTGGCCAACTTTATTTTCCTGCTGTTGGTACATAGCAAAATCTATAATACTAGCCATACAATTGGCATGCACATCATTAGTAACACAAGCTTTACCTACAGAAAAGATTGTTCAATTTGAAAGAGCTTGTTCTGATAAGTATGCATTTGCTTGCCATGAACCACAAACATTTGTGTATAATCCTGTTACTGCTGGAATGAACAAACCATCTTAATCTACTGTTTTGTAATGGGGAAACTTATAAATTGTTGAAAATTGATACTCGTTAGGAAATTTGCAATAAAGGTTTTTGCGAACAGCATGCAGTGCAAATATGTTTTATAGGTTGCTTCAGTTTTTTGTTTGCTTCCACCATCAAGCTACATTTTCTGGGAGAGTTTTTCCCATTGCTCGTGATCTTTGGCTTTTAAACATTTGAGACCTCTTTGGTTTTCCCAGTATTGATTGATTGTATCTCACTGTCAGATATAGGACAAATCAGAGCTTTACTCAGTGGTCACTTTATTAGGTACCCGAGTGCTGCTGTAGCCCACCCACTTAAATGTTCGACATAGTGTGCATTCAGAGATGCTCTTCTACACACTGCTGTTGTAATGCATGATTATTTGAGTTACTGTCGGCGTGAGTCAGTCTGACCATTTTTCTCTGACCTCTTTCATTAACGGCATTTTCACCCATAGAATGGCCATTCACTGGATGACATTTCTTAATCGCACCATTCTCTGTAAACTAAAGATTTGTGCATAGAAACCCCAGGAAGTCAGCAGTTTCTGGGATTCTCAAACCACCCCATTCGGCATCAATCATTTCACGGTCAAAGTCCTGTAGATCACATTTCTTCCCCTTTCTGATGTTTGATCTGAATGACAACTGAATCTCTTAACCATGTCTGTATGCTCTTATGCATTGAGTTGCTGCATTATAATTGGCTGATCAGATACTTGCATTAATGAGCAGGTGTACCCAATAGTGACTATTGAGTGTAGATCTTCATTCTTCAGTTCTACTGGTGAAAAGTAGGACCATTATCTGTTAATTTGTACATGTTTGCATAAAATTTCCTGTTAACATTTTTAGCATTACTCAAATACGTTGGCCTGCTTCGCACAGCTTCTCTGAAATATCTTCAGTTCTCAGTTGTGTCCAATCACATGTACCTAAGAAGTGGATGGACTTCATTTAAAAGGAACGTGAAGAGCCAGCTGCACCCTGTTGGGAAATTAATTAAGGAATTGTGTATGAATTTAAGAATGTCTTCAAGCTTTAGATTTTCAAAAGGCATTATGGTTAGGGTTGCAGGCTACAGTGATCAGAATCGGGTTTAATATCATATAACAATCACAGCACGGAAACAGGCTAGAGGTATAGTCAAGATAGACATGGGAGTTGGTAGGTTTATAAAAGAGATTGGTAAACAGTTTGTCTCTAGAGATCATGAAAGGGGAGAGAAGTGTCAGAGATGGACCAGGTAAATTTAGGCACAGCAGCATTTGGTATCTTTTACATTTTCCTCCACAGAGAGTGAAGGCCTTGCAACAGTTTATCTGTCGTCGTCCCCCGTGCTCCAGACAGTGTAGCATTCTGTTAATATTTAGTGAAATATCAGCCTAGGCTGTTGCCAAATTTAAATTGCTTGGATCTGATCTCTAATTGGTTTAACATTGATAGATTTTCACCTTTATGTAATGTCTACAAATTGAATCATTATTGCTTTAACCATATAACATATAACAATCACAGCACGGAAACAGGCCATCTCGGCCCTCCTAGTCTGTGCCGAACTCTTAATCTCACCTAGTCCCACCTACCCGCACTCAGCCCATAACCCTCCACTCCTTTCCTGTCCATATACCTATCCAATTTTACCTTAAATGACACAACTGAACTGGCCTCTACTACTACTACAGGAAGCTCATTCCACACAGCTATCACTCTCTGAGTAAAGAAATACCCCCTCATGTTTTCCTTAAACTTTTGCCCCCTAACTCTCAAATCATGTCCTCTTGTTTGAATCTCCCCTACTCTCAATGGAAACAGCCTATTCACGTCAACTCTATCTATCCCTCTCAAAATTTTAAATACCTCGATCAAATCCCCCCTCAACCTTCTACACTCCAATGAATAGAGACCTAACTTGTTCAACCTTTCTCTGTAACTTAAGTGCTGAAACCCAGGTAACATCCTAGTAAATCATCTGCAATATCACCAGCATATGTCATAAAAATTAACTTTGTGGCAGCAGTACAATGCAATACTTGATAATTGCTGAGCAAACTTCTGGACCTGAAGATGGATAAGTCCCCTGGTCCTGTTGGAATGCATTCCAGGTTACTGAAAAATGACAGAAATTATAGTTGAGGCTTTGGTGATAATTTACCTGGATTTTGGGCAGGTCCCAGCAGATTGGAAGATGGCAAATATTACAGCATTGTTCAAAAAGAATGTAGGTAAAAGGCAGGTAACTGCCAGTTAGTTTAACATCTGTGTTGGGGAAAATGCTTGAAACTATCATTGAAGAAGAAATAACAAGACATCTGGAAAGAAATGGATCCGTCAGGCAGATGCAGCATGGATTCAGCAAAGTTAAGTCCTGTTTGACAAAAACGAGTTCTTTGAGGATATAATGAGCACAGTAGATAGAGGGGAACAGGTAGATGTTAAGAGAATTTCCAGAAGGCATTTGATAAGGTGCCACGTAAAAGACAAACATAAGATAAAAGATGCATAGAATTGGGGGTGACATATTAGCATGGATAGAGGACTGGTTAACTAGAAAGGAGAGAGAGTTGGGATACACGGATGTTACTCTGGTTGGTAATCCATGGTGAGCGGTGTGCTGCAGAGGTCGATGCTGGGCCTGCAACTGTTCATGACAAACATTAACGATCTGGAAGAGGGGCCTGATTGTAGTATAAATGTGCTGATGATACTAAATAGAGTGGAAAAGCAAATTGCGCAGAAGATGGGGATAGTCTGAAGAGAGGTATAGATAGTGTAACGTTCTCCTTCGCGTGTAACGAAACGCCGAATTAAACGTCGAGATAAACCACAGTTAATAAGAACCAGATCGCAGTAAGATTAACCATTTACTGTTCACTCTTCACATTAACATATGGTGAAAACTGTTGATAAAACAATACAAGATTGATACAGTATTTGTTCCTTCCTAAATATCACATTTCAAGTGTAAATACTTGCAAAGGTGACTATAACTACATTACACTAAGGTGCAGTATACAGGGAGAGTTTACCTGCTCCATTGACTACTTTAAATACACTTCCATGCAAACTATCTGCGACTCTTTAACTAACGAAAGCATAAACATTATCGACCGTTGTTACTTCTAACAGGATCGGCATTAACATCTTAGTTCAATATATCGATTATCTATTAACTTACAGCGTTGCTCTCACTGTGATTTCTCATGCCTGCAAAACAACTTCTGCTCGGGTGTGCCTCGTGGTGAGCCCCCACCCTCGCGCTAATTTCGAACCGGTACTTTCCCACAAGACGCGGCGAAACCGGATGTGATGTCATCGCATGCCGATATATTTTACATGCAATGAATATACTTTAAACACTTCTAATTCTAACTAGAAAATACTATCCAATGAATTACTAAGCGAAAATATTATAAACTAAATAACTGTCGTAAAGACAGCACAGATAGGTTAAGTGAGTTGTCATGGGCCTGGCAGATGGAGTACAATATTGGTAAATGTGAAGTCATCCACTTGGAAGGAAAAATGAAAAAGCAGAGTTATTTAAATGGTAGAAATTTGCAGCATGCTGCAGAACAGAGGGACTTGGGACCACGTGCATTAATCACAAAGGGTTGGTTTACAGGTGTAGCAGACTATCAAGAAGACAAATGGAATGTTGCTAGAGGGATTGAATTTAAGAGCAGGGAGGTTATGTTGCAACTGTATAGGACACTGGTAAGGCCACACCTGGAGTGCTGAATGCAGTTCTGGTCTCCTTACTTGAGGAAGGGTATACTGGCTTCGGAGGTGGTGCAGAGTAGCTTCACCAGGTTGATTCCAGAGATGAGGGGTTAGACTATGAGGAGAGATTGAGTCGCCTGGGACTGTACTCTCACTGGAATTCAGAAGAATGAGAGATTTTATAGAAACCTAGATTATGAAATGAATAGATAAAATAGAAGCAGGAAAGTTGTTTCCACTGGTAGGTGAGACTAGATCTAGGGGACATAATAGTCTCAAGATTTGGGGGAGTAGATTGAGAAAGAGATGAAGAGGAACTACTTTTCCCAGAGAGTGGTGTGTGGAATTCTCTGCCCAATGAAGCAGTGGAGGCTACCCTTTGTAAATATATTTAAGACAAGATTGGATAGATTTTTGTGTAGTAGGAGAATTAAAGGGTTTTGGGGGAAAGGCAGGTAGGTGGATATGAGTCCATGGCCAGAACAGCCAAGATCTTATTGAATGGTGAAGCAGACTTGACAGGCCAGATGACCTACCCCTACTCCTATTTCTTATGTTCTTATTAATATAGAATAAAACAATTAGAAAACATAAATTACAGTATATTAAATAGTTAAAATCAGTAATGCAAAAACAAATTTAAGAAAAGATGGTGAGGTAGTGTTCATGGTTCAATGTCCATTTAGAAAACTGGTTGCGAAGGGGAAAATTGGTAGTAACGAGAAAAGTGGTGGGGTCCTTAAAGACAGATGGCGCCTTACTGAGGTACTGTTCCTTGAAGTCTTGGGCACAATGGAGGCTGGTGTCCATGATGGAGCTGATTAATTATACAACTTCCTGCAGCTTGCTGTATTCCTGTGCAGTAACCCCTCCATAACAGATGGAGATGCAGCCAGTCAGAATGTTCTCTGTGATACATCTGTAGAAGTTTGACTGTTTTATGTGACAAACCAAATCTCAAACTGCCTTGCCTTTATAGCTGCATCAATATGTTGGGATCAGGGTAGGTCCTCCAAGATATTGACACACAGGAACTTGAAATTGCTCACTCCACTTCTGATCCCTCTGAGGACCGGTTTTACCTTTTCTGAAGTCCACAATCAGCTCTTTGTTCTTACTAACGTCAAGTGCAAGGTTGTTGCTACGACACCACTCAACTAGCTGGATACGTCCTCTCTTCACCATCTGAGATTCTGCCAGCGATGGTTGTGTCAGCAAATTTATAGATGGTATTTGAGCTCTGTGGATTGTCACCTTGCTGTAGTGGAGAAACTTGTGTGGTCCTGAGATCCGGAGAGCGATGCCGTCTGGAGCTATGCTCCCGGTAGGTTCACCCATGGCGGTAAGGTCGAGGGTGAGGTCCCTGACAAAGAACAATCCAACCAAGAGCTCAACAGTGGAACAGGTGGATGAAGTTACTTCGAACTCAACTGCTGTGAAAGCTGCAACAAATCCAGCAACTCCAATCGTCATGGTTTCCATGCCATTGCAATTAATTGGTTGATCTGTGAAGGATTGTGTGCTTCTTGAAGTGCAACATCAAGTACACGTTATACACGCACAGGCGTCTTCGCTCTGTGATAGATCAACGGAACGAAGACCATCATCCTCGACCTCGAGGGATAGCCACGAGCCACACATTCGTGGGTGTAGACAGAGTAGGACAATAGGCTAAGCACCCCACTCTGAGGTGTGCCAGTGTTGATTGTCAGTGATTGACTTTTACTTAGAATTTGATGTCTATACCAGCTAGCTTGCAATATAATTATACAATGAAATGCTCCAAGTAGCAATAGGCCTCTACTCACTGGAATTCAGAAAAATGGTGGGGGAGGGGTTGACCTCACTGAAACCTGTTGAAAGGCTTTAACAGAGTGGACATGGAGAGGATATTTCCTATGGTGGGGGAGACTGAAAGGAACAGACAGCTTCAGAATAGAGGGATGTCCATTTAGAATAGAGATTAAGTGGAATTTCTTAAACCAGAGAGAGTTCATTGCAGCAGGAGTCTAGAGGCCAAGTCATTCGATATGTTAAAGGTAGAGGTTGATAGATTCCTATTTAACCAGAACATGAAGGGTGTGGAGCAGACTTGAGGAGCCAAATGGCCTAATTCTGTTTCTATGTCTTATGGATATGAAGAGAAAGCAGGAGCTGAGAGGGAAAATGGATTCGCCTTGATGAAATGGCAGAGCAGACTAGATGGGCCAAATAGCCAAATTCCTACTCCTATATCTTATGGTATTAGATGATCCTTAATGTTCAATTACCTCTGGTGGCAACTGGATATGAAGGCTTTACCTTCAGTGCATTGTAGGGCTGTTATCTCCAACCTTACATTTTTTTAATTTCTGCATGCTTCTAGTTTTTAACCTCTTAACCAACTTCTCCCATTTATATTTGCCTTTAGCTGTCTAAGCTCAAAGATCCAGTTATTATCAAAGTATGTATGCAGTATACAACTCTGAGATTCGTCTTCTCCAGATAGCCACGAAGAGTCATTCAAAGAGAAACATCAACCCCCACCCCCGCACAAAGAGCTAACAAATCGTGCCAACTGGCAAAAAGAAAGAACAGCAACACGATTATCAACATCTCCCCCTGCAAAAAAATTGCACAAGGCAACAAGAGCATCAACCCCCCCACCAAGAAAAAAATCATGCGAAGTGCAAGAACATCAAACCCCAGCACCCGCACAAAAAAAGCTCAAACAGTAACAAGAAAGAATGGATGAAAACACAGAAAATGAAAGATAAAACTGAAAAGAATCCAGTCCAATTCATAAATAACTGAACTTTGGTTACATTATCCAATGGCCTCAAGGGAGAGAGAGTCCACTCAAGTGTAGAGACAGAGCAGTAAGCCATCTCACAGAGACATCTGTTGAATTCCTTCCTTTAACTTCTTTGAATCCACAAACTGAAATCTGAGGGTGTTAATTCTTTGAAGTGGTTAGGAATGTGCTGTGAAAATGATGAATAGTTCAATTGTTATTTCCTTTTCATTGTCCTGTTTCAACTATCTGAAGCACATCAGATCATCATCATCAGGTGCCATGCCCAGTTTGAGCTTTGACTGCCATGGCCCACATGCACCTGTTTTGGGTCAAGTGGATCAATTCATTGATATTCATTTCCAATTCTCTGGCTACTGCCTCCATCATCATTTGTCTTTGCCTTCCTCTTGCTTTCTTCCCTTCAATCTTTCCCATAATTACCGTGCATTCTAACACCTCTTTCCTAATCACATGTCTAATGAAGTTATGTTGCCTTTTTATGATCTCATACATTATTTCTCTTTTTGTGCTTGCTCTGTTCATGACATCCTAGTTAGATATTCGTTTCATTCATGATATTCTTTGCATCCTCCTCAAAAATCGCATCTCTGCTGCTTCAATTCATTTTCTCATGTTACTAGATATTGTCCAACATTCTGAACCATATAACATAACTGGATAAACGTAACTTCTCAGTGTCATGCCTGGTTTAGTGTTGGTCAGTATATTCTTCATTCTCATAAAAGTGTCTTTTGCCATCTCTATTCTTCTTTTGACGCCCATGTTGCACCTCCCATCTGATGTCACCCAGCTTCCTAATTAGCAAAAGTTCTATTCTTGTTTTATGTCTTCCCTGTTTGTTCTCAGCCTGCAGATAGGATTCTCCTTCTTTTTGGCTAACACCATACATTCTGTCTTTTTGCAATTGATAGATAGACCCATTTTTGCACTTTCTTCAACAACTATATCAATTAAGTTTTGTAGTTCTTTCTCCATACTTTAACTTAACAGTGTCATCCACATATCTGAAATTATTGATGTTTTCACCACCAACTTTGATTCCTAAGATGTCTCTTATTTTTTGTAATATTGTTTCACTGTACACATTAAACAAATCAGGGAGAAAACACACCCTTGTCCAATGCCTCTCTTGATTTGCATAAACTGACTCACTTCTCCATCTATCCTTACAGCGGCAGTCTGTTCCCAGTACAGATTTCTGATTAGGTGGAGGTCTTTCGAATCTAGATCTAGAGTTTCCTGTAATATTTCAAATAACTTATTGTGCTTCACTTTATCAAATGCTTTTGTGTAGTTGATAAAACAAACAAACAAATCTTTTTGCACTTGAATAGCTCATTCTGATAGTATCCTTAATATCAATATTGCATTTCTTGTACCTTTGCCGTTCACAAAACCAGTTTTTTTTTACCTATTTCAGCTTGTATCTTAATACAATCAGAATCAGGTTTAATATCTTTGGTACATGTTAAGAAATTTGTTTTGCAGCAGCTGTATGGTGCAATATATACCTGTTTAAAAACTAAATTACAACAGTGATTCATTAGTTACATGCCGTGTCTGTGACATGGGGGTGATCACGGTCTTTCCATGACCATGATTGTTCTTGGCAAATTTTCCTACAAAAGTGCTTTGCTATTGCTTGCTTCTGGGCAGTGTCTTTACAAGACGGGTGACCTCAGCCATTATCAATACTCTACAGAGATTGCCTGGAGTCAGTGGTTGCATAACCAGGACTTAAGATGTGCACCAGCTACTCAAACAAATATCCACCACCTGCTCTCATGGGGGTGGGGGGTGGAGGGACTAAGCAGGTGCTACACTTTGCCGAAAGGTGACCTGCAGACAAGTGAGGGAAAGGAAGGCTTTACACCTCCCTTAGTGGAGACTTATCTTCACTCCACCACCCTTACAATAACATTATATCTATATATACTGTATATCAATATTAAGTTAGTGGTGCAAAAAAGTAATAAGAGTGAGATAGTGTCCTTTCAGAAATCAGGAAGAAGCTGTTCCTGAAATGTTGATTGTGTGGCTTCATGCTTCTGATGGTAACAATGAGAAGAGGGCATGACCTGGGTAATTTGGGGCCTTTATGATGGATGACACCTTTTGAGGCATTACCTTTTGAAGGTATCCTTGATGCAGGAGAGGCTAATACCCATGATGGAGCTGCCTAAGTTTACAACTCTGCGGCTTATTTCGATCCTATGCAGTAGTCCCCTGCCCCCCCCCCCCCCACCTCCCCATACCAGACAGGGTTGCAGCCAGTTAGAATGCTCTCCATGTCAGAATTCGTGAGTGTCTGCATCTGAAAGTGGAGCTGCTGCTATTGGCTCTAGAAATTTTCGAAATCTCAAACTCCTAATGAAATATAGATTTTAAGCAAATATGGCAAGAAAAAAACAAAGTTGCAAAGAACAAAAGATCTTGTGAGGATCAGAATGATGAAATGAAAAACAAGATATGGTAGAAAGGAAATGGTATCAGCAAATAAGGAAACTGGGATTCCCACCCTTTCTTATCCTGTGGATCCCTACTCTTAACCAAGGAGTCTGTGGATCCCAGTTTGGGAAACCATGAAACATAGAAAAAACATAGAAACATAAAAAATAGGTGCAGGAGTAGGCCATTCAGCCCTTCGAGCCTGCACCACCATTCGGTATGATCATGGCTAATCATCCAACTCAGAACCCTGTACCTGCTTTCTCTCCATACACAAGAAACACAAGATCTGTCTAAAGGCAGTAGAAATCATCAGATCATTACTCACATCTATTGTGAGAATTACAGAGCAGACTCAATGGGTGAAATGGCCTAATTCTGCTCCTATATTTTATATCTGATGGTCTTAAGCAGATTGATACTGCATTATGGAATTAATTGGGTATCTCAGAAGAAAATGTTGCTGATCTCTTATTTTGACCATCCTCTCTGAATAAAAAAAGTGAAATGTACTACAGCACAGGAAGAGGCCCTTCTCAAAATGTTGTGCTAACCTGATTAAATTCACAATCACAATAACTAAATGAATCCCTTCTGCCAAAACAATGCCCATGTCCTGCACAGTTGTGTGCCTACCTAAGAGCCTCTTGAATCCTTCTGCTTCTGCCACCATCGCAGGGAATGCATGTTTGGAACCCACCATTCTGGGAAAACAAAACTTGCCCCACACATCTTCTTTGAACTTGCCCCCCTCACCTTAAGTGCATGCCCTCTGCAATTAGAAATTTCAGCCAGTATCTTTCCCCCCAGATTCTCCCTTTACTGTATGCCTTTCATTCTTCTAGATCTCTATCAGTCTCCGCTGTTACAGAAAAAAACAAAGCAAACTTGTCCAACCTCTCCTGACAGCACACACCCTCTCATCCAGGTAACTCTCTCCAAAGCTTCCACACCCTTCCTGTACTGCAGTAACCAGACTGAAACCAATTCTCCAGATGCAGATGAGCTAGAGTGTGGTGAACTATGTGTATACCTGTCTGGACACGCCCCTGCTGACTGCTCCTGTGGCTCCTCCCACAGGCCCCTGTATAAAGGAGATCTGCGGCCTGACGCTCGGCCTCAGTCTCCAAGACATTGTATGATAGACACTCACTCCTGGTTCCTTCTTCCAGTCAATAAAAGCCGATATCTCGCCTTACGTCTCAGTGTGAGTTATTGATGGTGCATCATAGAGTTTTACAAAGCTGCATCATAACTTGTGACTCTTGAACTCACTTCCTTAACTGGTAAAGGCAAGCACGCTGTTTGCCTTCTTTACCACCCTGTCTACCCATGTAGCCACTGTCAGAGAGTTCCAGTCTTGGATTCCAAGGTCCCTCTGTATATCAACATTGTTAAGGGTCTTGTCATTAACAGTGTGCCCTTTACACTTGATCTCCTGAACGTCAATGCTTTGATTAAAAAACTTTATTATTCAAATGGTTTAATTTAAGATCAGAGAACGTAAACAGCATACAGCCTGAAATTCTTAACTCTTCGCAGATATTGACAAAACAGACAAAGAATGAAAGACAGAAAACGTTAGAACCCCAAAGCCCCCTCCCCCTCCCATGCACAAGCATCACCCCTCCCCCTCCTGCTCTAGCAAAAGCCTCAGCCCCCTCCACCCACCATACAAGTAACAGCAAAGCCCCAGAGACCATGGTCTAGAGTCCATCAAAAGTCACTGTTCATCCCAACATCTCAGACAGGCTCTATCTTACTAGTGAAGGAGGGGGAGAGAGAGATATCGCTCCTGCACCAATGAGAGGAGTGACCAACAGCTCACTGTTTCGAATTTACAACCTTTCCATGTCACTTGTTCAAGTTGAGGACCAACACCCTCACCATCAGGAGGATCACTCGAGTGCTAGGGCCTCCTGACAGCAGCGTACACTCCCTGCTGCCTCAATGTTTCATTCTCCCACGATGCGTCGGTCACCAACATCGGTGAGGAACCGGGTCGTTCACGGGGCCACACCCTGCAGGACATACCTGGAGGTATTGAAACGCCAGGCCTCACGGCAAGACCGAGAACAAGCACGCACCGCTTGTGGAAAACTGTAGATTGAGCTGGAGCTGAAGATCGCGGACTCCAGCAGGACCCCAGCCACTTTGAAAAGAAAAGAGAGACATGAAAAACGAAGAAGAAACTATTTTGCGGATGGAAGAAGTTGCCTGGGTCTGCAACGACCTCTGGCACCATCTTTAGCTCCTCCCTCTCCATGTCTCCAATTGATCTATATCCTGCAATATTTCCCAGTCGTCTGTGCTGTCGACGGCACCACCAATCTTTGTATTGTCTGCATACTTGCTTACCCACCCACCTACATTTTCATTTAGATATCTCACACACAGCAGAAGTCCCAGGATGGATCCCTGCGGAACACCACTCATCACAGGCATAGTAAGTCCCATCGATCACTACCCCATCCCTTTTCATAACTACCTTGAAACTTACAAAGTTATTGGAATTGATTCCAAAGAATCAGAATCAAGTTTAAGATCTCTGACATTTGTCGTGAAATTTGTTGTAACGTGGCAGCACTACATTGCAATACATAATAATAAAACTGTAAAGTACAGTAAGTATGTCTATAATTAGAAGATTAAATTAAGTAATGCAAAAAGAGAGAAAAAAGTAATTAAGTAGTGTTCATGGGTTCAATGTCCATTCAGAAATCGGATGTCAGAGGGGAAGGAGCTGTTCCTGAACCATTGAGAGTGTGTCTCCAGGCTCCTGTACCTCCTCCCTGATGGCAGAGGGGAAGAAGCTGTTCCTGAATCGCTGAGTGTGTGTCTTCAGGCTCCTGTACCTCCTCCCTGATGGCAGAGGGGAAGAAGCTGTTCCTGAACCATTGAGAGTGTGTCTTCAGGCTCCTGTACCTCCTCCCTGATGGCAGAGGGGAAGAAGCTGTTCCTGAATCGCTGAGTGTGTGTCTTCAGGCTCCTGTACCTCCTCCCTGATGGCAGAGGGGAAGGAGCTGTTCCTGAACCATTGAGAGTGTGTCTCCAGGCTCCTGCACCTCCTCCCTAGTGTCCACAATTGACATTTTTGCCACCTGTCCCATTTCATTTCCTAGGATAAGGTCAGGTACAGGCCCATCACTTGTTATTCTATCTACATATTGCCTCAAAAACTATCTTGGATGTACTTAACAAATTCCACCCCATCTATGCCTTTACCCCAGGGTGATCCCAATCAATATTGGGAAGATTGAGATAATATAAGATTGATGAGAGACTTTGATCATGTGGATAGTCAGAGGCTTTTTCCCAGGGCTGGAATGGCTAGCACGAGAGGGCACAATTTTAAGGTACTTGGAAGTAGGTATAGACGAGATGGCAGGGGTAAGTTTTTTTTTACGCAGAGAGTGGTGAGTGTGTGGAATGGGCTGCCGGTGACGGTGGTGGAGGTGGATACGTTAGGGTCTTTTAAGAGACTCCTGGACAGGTACATGGAGCTCAGAAAAATAGAGGGCTATGGGTAACCCTAGGTAATTTCTAAGGTAGGGACATGCTTTGTGGGCCGAAGGGCCTGTATTGTTTCTAGATTGTTGGGTTGAAACCTGTGCAGAAATAGACAGTCTGGAAATACTGGCACAAAACTGGTGTTCTGCAGGGGTCGGTGTTGGGACCACTTCTTTTTACATTATATGTCAATGATTTGGACGATGGAATTGATGGCTTTGTGGCCAAGTTTGCAGATATATAAAGACAGGTGGAGGGCAGGTAATGTTGAGCAAGCAGGGAGGCTGGAGAAAGAATTAGACAGATTATTAGACTGGGCAAAGAAGTGGCAGATGGAGAACAATGTCAGGAAGTCTATGGTCATGGACTTTCTTAGAAGGAACAAAAGTGTAGACCATTTTCTGAATGGGCAGAAAATTTAAAAATATGAGGTGCAAAGGGACTTGGGAGTCCTTGTGCAGGATTCCCTAAAGGTTAATTTGCAGGTTGAGTCTTTGGTGAGGAAGACAAATGTGATGTTGGCATTCATTTTGAGAGGACTAGAATAAGGATCGAATGCTGAGGCTTTTTAAGACCCTGGTGAGGCCTCACCTTGAGTACTGTGAGCAGTCTTGAGCCTCTGAAAAGGATATGCTGACATTGGAGAGGGTCCAGAGGAGGTTCATGGGAATGATTCCAGGAATGAAAGGGTTATCCAAAGAGATAAGTTTGATAACTCCGGGCCTGTACTAGCTGGGATTAAGGAAAAATGAGAGAGGATCTGATTGAAACCTATCGAAGATCTAAATAGAATGGATGTGGGAGAGGATGTTTCCTATGGTCCAGGACCAGAGGGTATGCCCTCAGGATAGAGGGATGTCCATTCTATTATAGATATGAGGAGCAATTTCTTTAGCCAGAGGGTAGTGAATCCGTGGAATTTGTTGCCAAAGGCAGCTGTGGAGGCCAGATTGTTGGGTGTGTCTAAGCTGGAGATTGATAGGTTCATGATTAGTCAGAGCATGAAACATTATGGTGAGAAGGCAGGAGAATGGAGTTGAGATGGAAAATGGATCAGCTCTAATGAAATGGTAGAACAGACTCGATGGGGCAAATTGCGTAATCGTGCTCCTATATCTTATGGTCTAAAATCTATTTTAATGATCTAGTCCACATGTAGCCTTGGCGCACTTTTCACAAAGCTCATTGCTTTGTAATTTATTGTTTGAACAGCAGAGGATGCAAGAGGATTAATTTTTCTGTTACACAGGAAATTCCACCCCAAGATAGCCAGTGTTATAATGGAGACAGAATCCATTCCCTTCAGTTTAATAAGCATTGTAGTTTCTAACAGGGATCTGAGTGATGATGTGTGCAGAAGCTTCTTCCTATTCGGCAAGGGGTCTCTGAATGGTCCACCAACACTAACTACACTCACTTTCTGCACTGTTCTGTAACTTCGCAACAGTGAGTTGCTGGTCTCCCACTCTTGTTGTTCCAAGGACACGACCTCTCTCTTCCTCTCGCTGGACAGAGAGAGCCTGTCTGAGATGCTGAACTGCTGGGCTATGGACTGTAGTTTTGATGGGCTCCAGATCAAGGTCTCTGTGGGGTGGGGGGGGGGGGGTGGGGGCTGGGTGCTTCTGCAGGTGCAAGAGGGGTGGGGGATGGCCAGTGCTGCTGCTTATTGGATGGAAAAGGGGAGGAGAGTTTGGCATTCTGATGTTTCCGTCATTCACTGAATGGGGTTTCTTGTTTCATGCATGTCTGTGAAGAGTAGGAATTTAAGGTTGCATACTGTGTACATTCTCAGATATTAAATTGAAGCACTTAGTTTTAAAGATAAGGAGGATCAACTTCACCCGTTGTATATATTAACATGTATCAAGAATTTGCTGTGGTGTGTGTGACATGCCACAACAAACAACAACGTTTAACAAATACATATGTAAAAAAAGGAATTATATAAAAAGTCAGAGGTTAAAGTACGGACGTTGAATAAAATGTGTATAAATACATAAATACAGGCATGTATAATATTGTGCAGAAGTATTTGGCACACAGATATATTGCTAGGCCAGCTAAGACTTTTATACAGTTCTGTATTTGTCAATGTAGAGCGAAGAGCAAGTTTGTAAGCCTGGCAGAGGCAAAGGATGTCGGAAATGGCGAGGGTGGTTAATGGTCCATTTGGCCCATCCAGTCTGCTTTGCTATTTCATCAAAGCTGATCCAGTTTCCCTCTCAGCTTCATATATCCCAAATTCACTGACATATGTTGTGAAACTTGTCATACATCAGAAGTACATCATAATAACTGTAAATTCCAGTAAGAAGTACTGTACAGTATTATATACAGTATTTATGAACTTAAATAAGTAGTGCAAAAACAGAAATAAAAAGTAGTGAGGTAGCATTCGTGGTTTCAATGTCCAATCAGAAATCAGATGGTAGAGGGGAAGAAGTTGTTCCTGGATTATTGAGTGTGTGTCTACAGGCTCCTGTACTCCTTTCTGATGGTAACAGTGAGAAAAGGGCATGTCCTGGGTTATTGGGGTGCTTAACGATGGAGGCCGCCTATTTGAGACACCGCTCCTTGTAGATGTCCTGGATGCTGCGGAGCCCAGTGGCCATGATGGAGCTGACTAACTTTACAACTCTCTGCAGCTTACTCGATCCTGTGCAAGGATGAGCAAGATCATAATAAGGTAGATTGTGAAGATCAAGAGTTCATCTTATCGTACAAGAGATCCGTTCAATAGTCTGATAACAGCAGGATAGAGGCTGTCATTCAGCTGGTGGTACATGCTTTCAGACTTCTGCGTCTCAGCAGGTCAGGCAGCATTTATGGAGGGGAATAAATAGCCAACATTTCAGGCCCAGACACTTCATCAGGACTGGAAAGGAAGAGGGCAGAAAGGTTACAGGAATTATTAAGTACCTCCACTACCTCCTTCGATTCCATGCACACGTTTTCACTGTCCTATTCTCACATGGCTCGTCCTCTTGCTCTTCACATTATTGTAGAATGCCTTAGGGTTTTCCTTAATCCTGCTTGCTAAGGCATTCTCATGGCCCCTTCTAGCTCTCCTCATTTCATTCTTAAGCTCCTTCCTGGTAACCTTGTAATTTTAGAGAACTCTACCTAGTTTCTTGAACCTTTTGTAAGCTTTTCTTTTCTTCTTAACTAGATTTTCCACATCCTTTGCAAGCCATGGTAATTTTACCCTACCATCCTTTTCCTGCCTCAATGGAACATACCTATGCAGAATGCCATGCAAATGCTCCCTGAACATCTGCCACATTTCTGCCGTGCATTTCCCTGAGAACATCTGCTCCCAATTTATGCTCCCAAGTTCCTGCCTATTAGGCATGAGAAAGCCTGTCTGTAATTAATTAGCATCATATTTCCTCCACCCAGTTAAATGCTTTCCCAAATTGTCTGCTCCTGTCCCTTTAAGTTTGATGCCTCTGGACCTGTACTCACGAAGTTTAGAAGAATGGGGGGGGGGGATCTTATTATAAACCATCAGATATTCAAAAACCTATATAGAGTGGATCTGGAGAAGATTCAAAGTACATTTATTATCGAAGTATCTATTCAGAATACAGCCCTGAGATTCCTGTAGACAGTCATGAAACAAAGAAACATCATGGAACCCATTCAAATAAAACATCAAACACCCAACATGCCAAAAAAAACAAATCATGCAAATTGTAAAAAATGAGTGAAAAACACACAGAATATGAAACATCAAACCGCAGAGTCCTCGAAACAGTCCAGGAATGTTCGGTTCAATTCAGTTCGGATCAATTCAGTTCTGTGTCATTTTTTGACTGCGGGCCAGAGAGCCAGTCCGCCCCAATCAAAATCACACAAAATAGCAATTTAAAAAGAGGAGCAACCAAAACCAAAACACATATAACATGAACTGCGGAGTCCTCTAACAATGAATCCTACCGTGGGAGAGTCTGGGACCAGAGGGCTCAGCCTCAGAATAGGAGGAAGTCTCTTTAGATCAGAGATAAAGAAGAATTCTTTAGTTAGAGGGTGGTGACTCTCTGAAATTGATTGCCACACATGGCTGTGGAAGCTAAGTCATTGGGTATATTTAAAATGGTGGTTGATAGTGTAACCCTCTCACCATCTAACTCTGCTAACAGTCACATGACTCAGCGGTGCGAGGGCCGCCTTTCATAAACAATATATGTCTAGGGTCGGTATGATTCGGGGTTCAACCAAACAGGAACATCGTGATATTCTGATTAGAGGAACCTCGATTTGAGCAAATGCTGTGTAAATACTGCCCATACACAGTCATTGGTAGCCCAGAAATGACAGATCACACACCAGCATAAAATGATAAAGAAAGGATATTCAACTTTAACAAACAGTCACAGAAAAGTACAAGGGGCTCACTACAGTTAAACCAGTCCAATGTGCACATAACATTGGAGCTCATTCTGGTGTAGTCGGGGGTGTGTCTCTTCACTCGTGAGCTGGACCCACGGTTTGCGTGAAAGCACCTGCCACACTCTAAACTCCCTTCGAAAACCATCTCGAACAAACTGGCTCTCACTCTCACTCTCCTCCTTGGCACTTCTTGCCAGTAGCATTCATCTTCCCTTGTGCTCTGCTCCCCAGCTCCAGCCAACAGACCCCAAACCAGAATACTATCCTTCAGAACGCTCTTCCCCACAGCGCTCTAGAACCTTCTCTCACATCCCACAATCCTGATCGGCTGACACACTTTCCTAATTTGGGCACCATGGCTCCTTATCTCAGCTGAAGCCAAAACACAATTTCCAGCATGGCACACTGCTTTTACAGAAAACTGACAATATAAATGACCTCACAGCATAACAGTAGAAATCTAACCAGGGCATTACAACAGGTTCTTGATTAGATAGGCCGTGAGGAGAAGGCAAGATAAAAGTGTTGAGCAGGATAAATCAACCATTGGGCTCTTTGGCCTAATTCTGCTCCTATGCCTTATAACATAGGTCAAAGGTTATGTGGCAGAGGTAGGAGAATGGTGTTGGGAGGGAAAATAAATCAGCCATGATCAAATGGTGGAAAAGACTTGATGGGCCAAATGGCCACATTCTGCTTCTGTCTTCTGGGACAAACTCCATGCAAAGTGATGGGTCAGGAGAAGATTGGGGCTGAAGATGAAACCCTACAATCCGCTGTGACTTCAGCAGAGCAGAGGAGCTTGCCGACCCTGTGTATGGTCCATTTTCCCACCTGTGGAACCATTGGCCTAGGAACCAATACGTGGAAAGGAAGGAATTAATTGTTGCATGGAAGCGTCATGTCATGGAAGTGAGTCTTAATTAGAATTCTGAGTTCTTATCTCTAACTCTTTAATGGATAACTTCTTGTCTATGATACCAACATTGCAAAGCTCAGGGACTCAAAAGATGCCGGATATCTTGAGCAGAACATACAAAGGTTGCTGGAGGAACTCAGCAGGTCAGGCAGCATCTATAAAGGGAAACAAACAGTTGAAGTTTTGGGCTGTGATCCTTCATCAGGACCATGAGTTCTGGTTCCATTTATCCCATAGCTGTGAATTGATCTTAATATTAAGATGCACATAACAAATAATAGAGGGAGGGAATTTTTATAATGTGGTTTTGAAGTACTTAGTATAATAAAGTTCAAAGTTCTAAGTAAATTTATTATCAAAGTACATAAATATCACCAGATACAACCCTGAGATTCATTTTCCTGTGGGCATACTCATTAAATGGTTCTTTAAGATTGTTATAGCTGGCGGTGGTTACGGGGACAAGCTCCCACTACCTATTAAGTGCTCCCAATGGAGTGTGCCTCAAATGGCCTCTGACAGCCAAATCCAGTTCCTGGCCTCCAATGTGGTTTAGCTAATAAACCCGCCTGAATTGCTTCTGCTGTGAGGAGAAGGGACAAAGGTGGGTTACCGGCGTAGGCCGTGGTCGGCAGCTCATCTAGGAGAAGGAAAACTCTGATCTCAAACCTCTGTGACCTTGCCGCTAAACCCACTCACGGGGAAGGTTTCGGGAGTGAACCCTGAGGGAAGAATCCAGAGCTGGAGTCCCTAAGACAGTCCTACATTGAGTTCAATGCTGACTGGCAACACCCGTGGCGCTGCTGGTGCCGAACAGTATCGGTCTTTGCAGTTCCATTCAGTTCATCAGATGCAGGGAGAGGGGGAGCTTGCTACATGGGCAACAGCTTGCTCCCCAGGTTGCAAATGCCTGGCTTTGTGTATCTGGAAAGCTTAAACACGACGTCCAAGGCCAACCCTGATCCACAGAGGCCTCACTGAATAACCGAATCAATGAAAGACTGCACCAATTGGACATATAACCGGTGTACAAAAAGAAATAATAATAATAAATATCAGAAACATGAGATGAAGAGTCCTTGAGTCCATAGGTTCAAGGAACATTTCACTAAAGGGGCAAGTGAAGTTATCCCATTTTGTTCAAGAACCTGATGGTTAAGGGGTAGTAACTGTTCCTGAACCTGGTGCTGTGAGTCCTGAGACTCCTGTACCTTCTTCCTGGTGGCAGCAGTGAGAAGAGAGCATGGCCTGGGTGGTGTGAGTCCTGAGACTCCTGTACCTTCTTCCTGGTGGCAGCAGTGAGAAGAGAGCATGGCCTGGGTGGTGTGAGTCCTGAGACTCCTGTACCTTCTTCCTGAAGGCAGCAGCGAGAAGAGAGCATGGCCCGGGTGGTGTGAGTCCTGAGGCTCCTGTACCTTCTTCCTGGTGGCAGCAGTGAGAAGAGAGCATGGCCTGGGTGGTGTGAGTCCTGAGACTCCTGTACCTTCTTCCTGAAGGCAGCAGCGAGAAGAGAGCATGGCCTGGATAGTGGAGGGAGATCCTGATGTTGGAAGCTGCTTTCCTGTGACAACACTTTGTGTCGATATGCTCAGTGGAGGGGAGGGCTTTACTTACCCGCATTGGACTCGTTTATTGTTGCTGATGGTCTGATTATAGGATTTGATTCAAAGGTTAATTCCTTTGATCCCTCTTTAGATCCTACTGTCGACAAAGACTGTCTGCAGTTTCCGCAGCTTGTTCTACACACACTACAATACAGCGTGAAACCTAGATCACTCTAGATGATTGTCCATCCTAGATGGACAATCTGAAACTTTTTCCTAGGGCAGAAATGGCTAATATGAGAGGACATCATTTTAACATTATTGGGGGAAGTACAGGGGGAAGGTCCCACATCAGAGTGGTGGGGTGTACAGGATCAGCTGGTTCAGTGGTGTTGTAGCAAAAACCTTCCATTCAACATCAGTAAGACCAAAGAACTGATTGACCTGAGAAAGGGAACACAAACCAGTCATCATAGCAGGGAGAGTGAGCAATTTCAAGTTCTTGGGTGTCAATATCTCTGAGCATCTCACCTGGGTCCGACATATTGATGCAGCTACAAAGAAGGTACAACGGCAGCTATATTTCATTTGGGCTTTGAGGAGATTTGTCACCAAAGATACTCGGAAATTTCTACAGAGAGCGTTCTAACTGTTTGCATCACCATCTGTATGGAGGTGGGAGGGGCCACTGCATAGGATGGAAGTAAGCTGCAGGGAGTTGTAAAGCAGTCAGCTCCATCATGGGTACCAGCCTCCGTAGTGTTGCAAGACATCTTCAAATAGCGACGCCTCAAAAAGGTGGGCTACCTTTAAGGACCCCCCCACCCCATCACCCAGGTCATGCCCTGTTTTCATTGCTACCATCAGGGAGGAGGTACAGGAGCCTGAAGACACACACTCAGCGATTCAGGAACAGCTTCTTCCCCTCTGCCATCAGGGAGGAGGTACAGGAGCCTGAAGCCACACACTCAATGATTCAGGAACAGCTTCTTCGCCTCTGCCATCAGGGAGGAGGTACAGGAGCCTGAAGACACACACTCAGTGATTCAGGAACAGCATCTTCCCCTCTGCCATCAGGGAGGAGGTACAGGAGCCTGAAGACACACACTCAGTGATTCAGGAACAGCTTCTTCCCCTTTGCCATCAGGGAGGAGGTACAGGAGCCTGAAGACACACACTCAGTGATTCAGGAACAGCTTCTCCCCCTCTGCCATCAGGGAGGAGGTACAGGAGCCTGAAGACACACACTCAGTGATTCAGGAACAGCTTCTCCCCCTCTGCCATCAGGGAGGAGGTACAGGAGCCTGAAGACACACACTCAGCGATTCAGGAACAGCTTCTTCCCCTCTGCCATCAGGGAGGAGGTACAGGAGCCTGAAGACACACACTCAGTGATTCAGGAACAGCTTCTCCCCCTCTGCCATCAGGGAGGAGGTACAGGAGCCTGAAGACACACACTCAGTGATTCAGGAACAGCTTCTCCCCCTCTGCCATCAGGGAGGAGGTACAGGAGCCTGAAGACACACACTCAGCGATTCAGGAACAGCTTCTTCCCCTCTGCCATCAGGGAGGAGGTACAGGAGCCCGAAGACACACACTCTGTGATTCAGGAACAGCTTCTTCCCCTCTGCCATTCGATTTCTGAATGGACATTGAACCCTTGAACGCTACCTCACTACTTTTTTAAATCTTTTCGTACAACTTAATTATATATATTTACTGTAGTTTGCAGTTCTTGTTATTATGTATTGCATTGTACTGCTGACACGAAGACAACATATCTCACAACATATGCTGGTGATATCAAACCCGATTCTGAATCTGAATGCGCTGCTGAGGGTGATGGAAGAGACAGATACATTAGGGACATTTAAGAGACTGGCACATGGATGAATAAAAGTAGGTGGGGGTGGGAAGGGTTAGCTTGATCTTAAACTAGGGTAAATGTTGGCACAACATTATGGGCTGAAGAGTCTGTACTGAAGATAATAATTCATTACAACTGTGGCAGCTAGTCAGAATTTGGAAGTTCCAAAACTGAGATCCATAGAACTATTTTCCCCTCTCTGGTCTATGTGTGGCCCTAGTCCTAGAATCATTGTTGGACCTTCTGGTAGCCCATCTTTGCAGTATTGCAAACTTTAAGATGCGTCTCTGGCGATGATGAGCCATTTTCTTCAGGTTAAGCAAGAGATTTGACTAAAAGCATAACTAATAACGCCTTTTCTGAAGTAAATTGTGGCAAATCATCATCACAAACAATGAAGAAGCGAGCAAATTCAATGGATGAACTGTCCGGAAAGATGTGCGAATGCAGTGGCCTCGCAGGGGCTTTTTTCTTTGTAAAATTAGTTTTTTTACCATCCAAAGACAACTCTACTCCATAAGATTGGGCACTGCATCAGTGAGCTGCTCGTTGATCAGAGTGGCTGGACTGGTGCTGGTGGCACAGCCGGCCGAGGCATTGAGGCTGGGATATATGGAGGAGCCGGATGAAGAGTCCGAGGCATTGAGGCTGGGATATATGGAGGAGCCGGATGAAGAGTCCGAGGCATTGAGGCTGGGATATATGGAGGAGCCGGATGAAGTCCGAGGGGTCAGCTGAGGTGTTAAAGGAGCCAACTGGGACGTCGGAGGAGCCAGTTGGGATATTGGAGCAGCCGGCTAATCTGTCGGAGGAGCCGGTTTGGGCTCGGAGGAGCTGACCGGGCTGCAGACCACGTTGCTGCCCACTACACAGGAGCATCGGAGTTGGTGCAGTATAACTGTGGGAGATTGTCTCAGACATTTCACTTGCAAATGCAATACCCTGTCAGACAGTGCTAATGTAAGTTGCTGCAGGCTTACCCTTGTCTGGTGGAGGGACAGTCAACATGGGAGTTGCGTAGACTCAGATGTAGCAAGAACTAGGCCTCAAGCCTCAGGCTCGCCTGCTACTGCAGTCCAGTGAGAGACGCGGAAGCACTACAGTGTGGTTGAGCTTGGCTGGGGCCCGGCCTTTCCCGTTGGTGCTGCTCTCCCATGTTCAAGCAGTGGAATGACTGGTTGAATTGTGTGCATTGTGTACTGCTGGACACAATGTAAAATCAATTGCTGGACATTGTCACTCAGGGTCTTGGACTATATATGTCTTTTTTTCCCCAAGTGAATATACTTCTTTGCTCAATATTTTGAATTATGTTACACGCTCTTTTTGAAGGTTTGCTTGCAATTTTGAATGTTTTGCACCTTGGCCCCAGAGAAACGTTGTCTTGTTCAGCTGTATCTGTGCATGGCTTGAATGATAATTAAACTTGATCTGATTTGATTGCTGGTACATTGCACAATCAATGCAGGTGGGTTGAACCATTCCGAGAGGAGAAGTCAAGGCAGAGGAGTTTCGATGCCTGTACAACTGGCTGCAAGGCTGGATCGCTCTGGGTACTGAGCTGATTTGGAGAAATCAAGAACTGGGCAGTGAAATCTGGGCCTGGAGCAAGTCGCTGAGTGGCATGTCTAGGCCTGAAGCCTTTTGCTGCAGCGGTGCCTGATTCCTAGTATGAGGTACGATACACTGTTTGGACAATTTAAACATCGGCCCAGATAGACTGGAGAAACAGGGTGTCAGGATCGGAGACAAGGGCCGATTTTGCTCACTCTCCTGTGATGTTCACTCGTCTCTCCATAGTGCTGAGGCTGTGAAGACTGTTCCTGGCTGCTGTGCTCCGTACCTGCTAATATGATGAACTGATCCTGAGGCTTTGGGCCTACTCTGGGGTTCAGAACGTTGTTCCTTTCTTCAGTTTTTTTGCATGACTTACGCTTTTTCCTTTTCTCTGCGCATTGGGTGTTGATCTTTATTTTGTTTATTTTAATTGTGTTCTTTTGGGTTTCTTGCTTTGTGGCTGTCTGTAAGTAAACAAATCTCATGGTTGACAACAAATGCACTTTGAAACTTTGAAATATTGGTGTTTTCAAAAAATGGTGTGTGATAGGGTAATTTCAATGCACTTTTCATGATTGGCAGCCCAAAATCCATACGATACACCCAAAGGTACGCAGGAAGCAAAATCTTTGTCATCCAATTAACTCGTTTGGGTTTTTAAATTTAACATGTTACATATCGACTGTTGTTTGTTTGCCCATCTTTGCCAAATTGATTCTATTGTATTTCTTTGTTCTACTGCAAGAAAATGAATCTTGGGGTTGTACACGGTGATGTATATGCACTTTGATAATAAATTTACTTTGAACTTTGGTAGTTCCATACATTTCACCTTTGGAACTAATTTCTTAATTCCAAATGTATTTAATGAACAGAATCCTACCATCTACCACAGTGGATTTTGAATTCATATCTCTAGAGAACTATCTTTCCTAATGAGAGAAGTAGAGGGGTTTACAGAGTCAATATCAGAGCTGAGATGATCACCAGCAGAAGAGTGTCGATACACAGGTGATGCTCTAAAAGCCTAAATGAATGAACAGCAGGGAAGCTTTAGCAAAAAAAGCAGATTAGGAATGAGGAAGGGATTTGAAGACGGCACAACATAATAAATTATTGCAAAGGTTTAATCTTAGCATTTTTACCAATCTAACTTCCCAATAATCCATCCTGGGGCAACTGATTAAAGCACGAGATAGAATGTTTGTAAAGAATGTTCTACATTCTAAGTCTGACTGTTGTTAAAATAATTACACCAGCACAGTAGCATAGTGACTAGCACAACACTTTACAGTACAGCCAATCTGAGTTCAATTCCCACCACTGCCTGCAAGGAGTTTGCACATTCTCCCTTGACTCCAAAGAGTTAGGGTTAGTAAGTTGTGGGCACAGTACATTGGTGCTTGAACCACTTGCGGGCTGCCCCCAGCACATTCTCAGACTTTGATGCAAGTAACGTATTTCACTGTAGGTTTCAATGTCTTAGTGTACTAATGTGATAATTAAAGCAAACCTTTAAATCACTCTTTAGTTTTATTCCTACCTGCTTTACCAAATTTCTTGTGAGTCCTCATGCAGGCTTTGCTAAAGGTTATTTTGCAGGTTGAGTTGCAGGTGAGGAAGGCAAGTATGATGTTAGCATTCATTTTGAGAAAACTAGAATACAGGTTGACCACTGATTTTACAGAAACTGATCATTTCGATGGTCGATGGTCTTTTAATTCAGATGAAATTATGAGATGTAGTTTACTGGACGGCCACCAGATGGCACTGTGTGTAGCGCATGCAGTGCCATCTGTGGCGAGACTTATTTTGACAAAAGCGTGCTATTTTTATTATTTACATTGCACTTGTTGGTGGTAGTCCCAATATTTTGCGCTTATTTTACATAAATTTAACCCTAGCTATAGATTCTAAGATAAGTGAAAGCACCAGTGGTGGTGTCAAAAAGTAATCATCAGTCCATATCAATCCAAGAGGAGATTGAAATGTTGACAAAGCTGGACCAATGTGTTTCTGTGCATGAGCTGTGTGACTTATATGGCATTGGTTTGCTAACAAAACACCAAAGAGAAAACAATTTGCATTTATGCAAACAGTGATTCACTAAAGCAAATGAGCATGAAAAAAAAAACTATGAAAGTTGTTAAGAGCACTGAGCATGATCAAGAGATGCTTTTGTCACTGTCAGAGTGATGGGGTCGGCTTGTTGGGCAGTATGATAATGAACCGAGCTAAGCTGTTCCATAAAGAACTGAAATTAGAACAGACTATAGTGAAGGATGGCTTCAAAGGTTTAAGAAGCACCATGCATAAAGTGTGTGGAGAAAAACAGGCTGTAAACCATGAAGAAGCCACAGAGTCCGTGGACAAAACCCTCTGTCCTGAGCAGGTTTATAATGCAGATGAAATTGCATTATACTGGCCTTGCACACCTAGGAAAACATCAGCAACAGAAACTGAAGAAGATCCCACAGGATTCAAACAACCTAAGGACAGAGTTACCATTTTGGGGTGCTCCAACGCAGCAGGTATTCACAGATGTAAACCACTGGTGATCAGAAAACATAAATGCCCTAGGGCTTTGAAAGATGATCAAATTTATCCAGTAACATATGCAAGTAAAAATGGTTGGATTACCACCAAGATTACGTTAGAGTGGTTTGAAATATATTTTGTGTCAGAAGCCAGAACATGTTGCATATCTGTAGGCCTTCCCGAAGATTGCAAAAGTCTTCTTAGTCTAGATAACTGTTCAGATCACCCTAAAGCTGAACTCCGGGGCAAGAATAATGTTTTACAATGTAATAATTACCAAATTGTACATCGCTTATCCAACCCCAAGACCAAGGAATACTGCATTCTCTAAAGGACAAGTATCGCTCACTTTTCATGTTAGATTCTGTACAGACATTTATTAAAGAATTTAACATGAAGTACGTTCTTTGGCTCATTGCTCAAGGGTGGGAGAAAGTAGAACCTTCAACACTAAAGAATGGCTGGCACAAGTTGTGGCCTGCCTTTATGATTGATAATCCGCCTGAGGAAAAGCTTGACAGTGATCTTAAAGGATTCCGTGTATCAAAGAAGAAAGTAGTTGTTTATGATTTAGATGGGGTGGAGTTTGTTAGGTCCGTTCAGGAAGGTTTCTTGGCACAATATGTAGATAAGCCTACAAGAGGAGAGGCTGTACTTGATCCAGTATTGGGAAATGAACCTGGTCAGGTGTCAGATCTCTCAGTGGGAGAGCATTTTGGAGATAGTGATCACAATTCTATCTCCTTTACCATAGCATTGGAGAGGGAGAGGAACAGACAAGTTAGGAAAGCATTGACTTGGAGTAAGGGGAAATATGAGGCTATCAGGCAGGAACTTGGAAGCATAAATTGGAAACAGATGTTCTCAGGGAAACGTACAGAAAAAATGTGGCAAATATTCAGGGGATATTTGCGTGGAGTTCTGCATAGGTACGTTCCAATGAGACAGAAAAAGGAGGGTAGGGAACAGGAACCGTGGTGTACAAAGGCTGTTGTAAATCTAGTCAAGAAGAAAAGAAAAGCAAAGCTTTCAAAAGGGTCAAAAAACTAGGTAATGATAGAGATCTAGAAGATTATAAGGCGAGCAGGAAGGAGCTTGAGAATGAAATTAGGAGAGCCAGAAAGGGTCATGAGAAGTCCTTGGCGGACAGGATTAGGGAAAACCCCAAGGCATTCTACAAGTATGTTAAGAGCAAGAGGATAAAACGTGAGAGAATAGGACCAATCAAGTGTGATAGTGGAAAAGGATCTTGGTGATTGTAGGGATGATTGAAAAACTTGAGCATGTAGATATTAAGAAAGAGGATGTGCTGGAGCTTTTGGAAAGCATCAAGTCGGATAAGGTGTTGTGGAGGCCAAGTCATTGGATATACTTAAGGCAGAAGTTGATAGGTTCTTGATTAGTGAGGCAATGAAGGGATAGGGGGAGAAGGCAGGAGACTGGGGCTGAGAGGGAAATAGATCAGCTATAATGAAATAGTGGAGCAGATTTGATGGGCCAAATGGCCTAATTCTGCTCCTATGTCTTATGATCTTATGGTCTTACATGTAGTTTCCCCTATAGAATATATTTGCACATTTTCTTTCTAAAATACCTTACTCATTGCCTGTAACGCACTGGCATTTAGGGCAGCAACGAAGGACCTCCATCGCTGGCAGTGCTCCACGGAGGCTTCCTCTTGGTTTTCACTACTGTCAGTCATGCAGGTCCCAGCTGGAGACTCAGGAATACTGTTACACTCAGAAGGATTCTTATTGCTGTTTTTGTAACACTTACATTTTTGATCAATTAGGGTTGTTAGCCCTGAGCTGTACCCTTGAACCTGGAGAACCACTCAGTCTGGCCTCTACCCTTTGACCTGTTCGGCATGGGTGACCCTACCAAGAGCCAAAGCATAAAGCCCCGACTCCAGCCAACTTAGCTCCCTGAGTCAACAAGGGACCATCGGTGCTGCCCTCCAGTGTTTGATTGGTGGAATGACAGACTGTATTGTGGCTGTCTGCACACTGCTAGGGACTGTACCTTCAATTGGCAGGATATACTGCTCAGGGTCTTGGACAATATATCTTTTTTTTTGGCTCACTATTTTGAATGTGCTGTATATGTTTTGCACCTTGCCCTAGGAGGACAACTGTTTTGTTTGGCTGTATTCATGTATGGTTGAATGATAATTGGACTTAAATTTGATTTGAAGCCTCTGAACCCAAAACAAGGTTGTGGTCCTCTCAGAGCTTCTAAAGTAATTGGGTTAAGAAAATAGTTTGTATCCAATGCATTACTCCTGAATAGTAGCTACAATCTAACGTATGAAGCACCAAAGACTAAGTTGTACAGAAAGATCCGACAAATAGTTAGACAAAGACAAGATGAAAGTTGAAAGATAAATACTGGCCAGGTTCAAATGTTCATTTATCATCAAAGTATGCATGCACTATGCAATTCTGAGATTCATCTTCTCTGGGGGGGCCATGAAACAAAGAAAACCAAGTAAGCCATTCAAAGAAAAATATCAAACTAACCCCCCACCACAAAAAAATGGCAACAAGATTGTCAACTCCCAACACCCCTTCCCCAGGCCGTAAAAAGAATGGGCAGAAACACAGAATATAAAAATCGTAAAACTAAAAGACTCCACAGTTCAATGAGAGAGAGAGAAAGAGGGAAAGAGAGAAAGAAAGAAACACAGAACTGAGGAAGAAGTACCAGATCTTTCTTCCTAGAACAAAAAAAAGCAAAGTCCATTTTAGATCAAAGTGCTCATAGTTTTTGCCAAATTCTAGGGATTGGGATTGAGCCAATTCCATTGCTTCTTTGAGTTTTGCTTCATTGTGTCTAAGCACTGTGGTGGAAGATGCATTTGTTAGGGAGAATGTTGGAGTTAGGACATATTAAAACAGAGTTGAGGAAGAGCTTCTTCTCCCAGAGAGTTGTGGAGGTGTGGAATGCACTGCCTCGGAAGACGGTGGAGGCCAATTCTCTGGATGCTTTCAAGAAGGAGCTAGATAGATATCTGATGGATAGGGGAATCAAGGGATATGGGGACAAGGCAGGGACTGGGTATTGATAGTGAATGATCAGCCATGATCTCAGAATGGCGGTGCAGACTCGAGGGGCCGAATGGTCTACTTCTGCACCTATTGTCTATAACTTCAGCAACCAACCCTCAGATCTGAATATGGATTGTAGATTAAATTTAAAATGCGGCTCAGAACAGGAAACATCCAATTCACTGGCATATGTCTGCATATGCATGAATGCAATCAACAGACAAAATAGAGCAAATTGTCCATACAGGAGGTATTTGCATATGCATGAATACGACAGTAATTAACACTTCTATTGGGTGCGTTTGTGGGAAGGTCCAGGCATTTGAAACCTGTACCTTACTCAAAGAAGTATTATGAGGACTGTAGAACGATAGAAATCGTTCTGTTACCTTTATGCATTTACTTATAAAATGTACTGTCATGTTGGGATCAGGACGTCTCTCCCTGAGTCTTTCACTCGAGTGACACCAAAGGCTGTCAGCTTATTTGTATGTGTGTATCGATTACAAGACTACTTTATATAGTAACCAGCTGCGACTCCTCGGTGATTTTGTTCACAACAGTGTTGACGTACTGTTGGTTCTGCGGCTATCTGTTTATCTCCCCCGATGCTGCGTGGCCTAATGAGTTTTGTTTAAGCATTCACTGCTTAACTGCCCAGAAAGCGGCAATGGGAAACCACTTCGGTGGAAGCATTTGCCAAAAACAACCCTGGTCATGGAAAGACCATGATCACCCACGGCATTCAACGAATGAACTGTTTCACTTAATCCAGAAAATATACCTCAGGCAAGGCGAAATCTCTAATAGCGTGACGACTTAAGAAAATGAGATACGTGACTTAAATGGGAGAATTTGGAAGCGTTTTAGAGGGACAGTCGCGTCCCTTCACATGAAGCTGCTGTTCCCACGCACTCCGTATGAATGGAACACGACGCGTGGGCGCGACCCGCCCCTCTCCTCAGCGCAGCCAATGAGAAAACAGCCGCCCTGAAACAGAGCCGCCAATTAGAGTGAGGAATCCTTGTCCCATGCAAATTTCATGCAAAAAAACCCACGATGGGCTTCCCGGCGGGTGGGCGGAGGTTCCGTATCGTCCAATGAAAAGGTGGTAGAGGAGGAGCCGGAGTGTGACGTCAGCCGCGTGGCCCCGCCTCCTCTCCGGCGGACCCCTCCTCCTGTTCGCGCTCGGGCTCGGTTGCTAGGGGGCTTCGTTCCCCGCCCCTCCCCCTCCCGGCCTCGGCCCTCGTCCCCTTCGTCCCCCGGTCCCCGAGCTCCGCCGGCCGGCTCATCTCGCCGTGCGAGTCCGCTCCGGAGTTGTCGGCCCATCACTCTCCTTCCCTCTCGGGACTATGTGGGAATTACAGGATGCCCAGTGGAAAGAAATTTAAGCCGACCAAATACATCCCGGTCTCGACAGCCGCCGCCTTGCTGGTGGGGGCCACCACCTTGTTCTTCGCATTCACGTAAGTCCCGGGGGAAGAGGGGTGGATATGCGGCGGCCGGAGGGGCGAGGTGGGACCAGAGTGGTCGGTTGACAGGAACCGCAGGCCCCCGCTGCTGCTGCTGATCCATTGTATTTATGCACCAAACAATGTCACAGAGAAATCGGATTGCATTGCAAATTACATTTCAGGTTTTAATGTGCCATGGGCGTGATTTATTTTACACATTCCCGATACTGATTATTATATGTGTTTTGCAAGTGTGGTGTCCAGTATATCGATGCGTAGTGTAGGATGACATGTACATGATAAATGTGTTTTCCTGCTACATGTCTGCATAGAGGTATACTGGTCTTGCGTATGCACAAAGTGCAAGTGTTGTATGTGTTATGTGGTAAAATATGCGGTGTGTATGTTATCTCTGGTGTCTTATGCATATGCTTAGATATACTAAGGAATGTACGTGTGTGTCTGTGGGAATTATATGAAGGACAGTCCTCTGGCATATCAGTTGTTGCAAATTGCTTTTTTAAATCTTTAGCAATACAGGCAGACACAAATACTACTGATGTATGAGAAGATATAACATTTGAGTTGTAATTCCTTTAATCATAGGAGAAGTGCCTTTAGTTTGTGAGAATTAGGAAGCTTTCAGCTGGCTTTTAAATTGTTCCTAATATGATGAAAAGGAATTTCAGTGTTTAACAAAAATGGCAAAAACGTTTATTTCTGCCTATTAAGATTTGGAAACTAGGATTTTTTTTTTGAATATTACATGACTGGTTTTCTAAGTGCTAATTCATTTTATAAAATTTGTATTGATCTAAATGATTATGGATTTTTAATATGCTGGTTCTCAGGGAAATCAATCTGAAATCTAATTTTGACAGTATTAATTTTGTGAAATACGAAGTATTGTATTAAAGTTTGTTCTAATACTTCACTTAGCAAGGAGGTGCCAGTCCAATATTAATGTAATTATATTTCTTCAATAATTATGCTGGAAGTTTTGATCAGTTTGGTTCTCTACTTACTGCCTATTACGTTGCTGGCATTTAGAGCAGCAGTGAAGGTCCTGTTCACGGTTTGCTTTGTCGAATCAGTAGCTTCCTCTCGGTTTTCAGTACTTTCAGTCATGCAAGTCCCTGATCAGGCTGAAATGGCTAACACGAGAGGGCACAGTTTTAAGGTGCTTGGAAGTATAGGTACAGAGGAGATGTCAGGGGTAAGTTTTTTTACCCAGAGGGTGGTGAGTGCATGGAATGGGCTGCTGGCGACAGTACTGGAGGCTCATGTGAAAAGGCCTTTTAAGAGACTCCTGGATAGGTACATGGAGCCTAGACATATTGAGGGGTATGGGTAACCCGAGGTAATTTCTAAAGTAAGTACACGTTCGGCACAACAACATGGGCTGAAGGCCCTGTATTGTGCTGTAGATTTTTCTATGTTTCTACGAGACTCAAGAATACTGTCACACACAGAATAGAAGGATTCTTCATTGCTGTTTTCGTAACTACTTTGAGCTGAGGTCCTTAACCTTGAGCTGAACACGTGAAACTGCAGGACTGGTGGACCACTCTTAGTCTGGCCTACCCTTTGACCTGTTTGGCATGGGTGACCTTACCATGAGTGAAAGCATAAAGCCCTGACTCCAGCCAACATAGCTCTCTGGGTCATTGAGGCACACAAGCCTCCAAACCATGAGTTGAGTTCATGTTGAGTTTATATTCTGTGCTTCAGTATAAAATCAAGTCAACAATACAAACTATTATTTTGATTTCATTCAGGATTTTCTTTCTCAGATTGATAAGTGGCCTGTTAGTTGAAAAGTTAACCCAAACTCTGTTTTCCCCTCAGTTTCCCTGTCACTGAAATTTCTTGTCCTGATTTGTATTTGATTCTCTGCTCCCACCCTTCCTGTGCTGCAAGAGACAGACTTTCCCACTACTGGATGGCCTCATTCTTAGGGTGGATTTATTATTCATTTATCTATCAGAATAGGCTCTGTTCAGCCACCCTAGCTTAGTCATTGGGCAATTTTCAATGACCAATTAACCTGCCTGTCGGTACAACTTTAGACTGTGGGGAGAAATCCACGTGTCACGGAGAGAATGTGCAAACTGCTTAGAGACAGTGGCAGGAATTGAACCCGGGTCACTTGTACTGTAAAGCGCTGTGCTAACCATTACATTATCGTGGATCCGTCACTTCAAATTTTTGGAGGAGGTACAGTAGCCTGAAGAGAGATGGTTAACAATCACTTAACTCTTTAGGAACAGCTTCTTCCCCACTGTCATCAGTTTTCTGAATGGTCTATAAACCCTACAACACTATCTTGCTCTCTTTAAGCACTGCCTATTTTTTAAAATATTTCAAATTCAAGTTTAATTATTATTCAATTATACATGAGTACAGCCAAATGAAACCTCTCTGCTCCAGACCCAAGATGAAAACCACAGTGCTGATAGTCACCCATAACACAGAGCACATAAGATAGCAGTCACACAAAACAATATGTAGCCCTAGTACCTGAGAGTCATGTCCTGTTGCATGGATGTTGTTGATAAGGCCAAGCTCTCAGCAGTCTGCAGACTAATACAGTCTAGCTTGTTGTCCACTGAATGAACACTGGATAGGGAGGGGGCCAGACCCCGTTCCAGCATGGATGCCGAGCCACACTACTTCTGACATCTCCCTCCTGGGTGGCTGCTACAGGCAACCCCGCGACACGAGGCCTTGTCCACACACCTCCTCTGCTTTCGGTCTTGCCAATGAACCAGTGAATCGGACTTGCAGTATTCTATATTACCTATGTCCGACAGGGTCTTGCAATCACAAGAAAAAATGTCCAAGACGATCACAAACAAGAGACAATCTGCAGATGCTGGAAATCCAAGCAACACATAAAAGGCTGGAGAAACACTTTGGGTCAGGCAACATCTATGGAAAAAAAGTGAACAGTTGATATTTTGGGCAGGGACCCTTCATCATTTTGTTTGTGTTTCCAAGACAGTCATTTGCTTTTTAAAAATTGTTTTGCTATTGTTTTAAAAATGTCCTTGCGTTTGCACACAGAATTCTGCCCTGTACATTTACGGTACTCCAGTATTTAAATGTAGTTTGACAGGAAAAGAATTAATTGTGCTGTGACTGCAAGAAATTCTTCTGCTGCATGACATTTGAAATTGGGTTTGGAAAACTTGTTTGGCAGGTCATTCTCGTCCACATCAATATTTTATTCAGATATCGAAAAGAAATGCAATAAAAGTGGACAGATAGATTTTGTTGTTGTTTTTTGAAGTTACGATTGTCAACATTTTTAAGAGTTGGAAGGTCTGTTGTCTGTGAGTCTGGGTCCAAGGACTCCAGTGGTGGACTGTCATGGGGTTGGAGGCCTGTTTGTGTGTATAAGTGAGCGAGAGGGAGGAAGGAGGCTTGTCTTGCCCTTATTGTTCTGTTTTGCTGCTTGAGTTGTTTTACTGAACATTGTGAGAATGCTACGTTGGCGCCAGAATGTTTAGGTTGTGTTGGTTGTTAACACGAATGACACATTTCATTGTATGTTTCGATGTTCATGTGGAGTCTACAGAGATTTGGCATGACGTCTAAAATTTTGACAAACTTATAAAGAAGTGTAATAGAGAGTGAGTGTATTGACTGGCTGCATCATGGCCTGGTATGGAAACACTAATGCCTTTGAATGAAAAATTCTACCAAAGGTAGTGGATTCGGCCCAATGCATCATAGTTAAAGCCCTCCCAACTATTTGAGCACATCTACATGAAACACTGTCACAGAAAAGCAGCATCCATCATCAGGGATCCCCACCACCCAGGCCATGCTCTCTTCTCACTGCTACCATCAGGCAGAAGGTACAAGAGCCTCAGGATTCACACCACCAGGTTCAGGAACAGTTACTACCCCTCAACCATCGAGCTCTTGAACAAAGGGGATAACTACACTTGCTTGCCCCATCATTAAGCTGTTTCTACAACCCGTGATCTCACTTTAAGGACTCCTTATCATATTATTTCATGTTCTCAATATTTATTGCTATTTATTTATATTTGCATTTGCACAGTTTGTTGTCTTCTGCACTCTGGTTGATCTTTCATTGAACCTGTTATAGTTACTCTACTATAGATTTGTTGAGTATGCCTGCAGGAAAATGAATCTCAGGGTTGTATATGTGACAGAGATGTATTTTGATAATAACATTTACTTTGAATTTTGTGGTGAATAAATGAATTTGTTTCCTGTAAAGATTTTATTCTGGCAATGTAGGATGGTTTATATGAGGAAATCAGCAGATGCTGGAAATTCAAGCAACACACACAAAATGCTGGTGGAACGCAGCAGGCCAGGCAGCATCTATAGGGAGAAGCGATGTCGACGTTTCAGGCTGAGGGTCTCGACAGTGCTTCTCCCTATAGATGCTGCCTGGCCTGCTGTGTTCCACCAGCATTTTGTGTGTGTTGCTAAGATGGTTTATATTGTACAGTATTAACACTGGACATCATCTGCTTCCTCTGAATTTTTTTTTGTTTATGATAGACTGCGTGAAGGTGAAAATGAATACAATTTCAGATAACTTGTATCATGTTGGAATTTGGAGAAACAAGAAATTAACTTTTATTGAATATAATGCATTTAATTTCATAACGGTGCTGATGCTTTGCAATAGTTCAACTAAGCTAACACTGTTTTGTTGACGATTTTCATTTGTGCTCAGTGTCTGAGGCTTCTTGCTTAGAGTGTCCAACAATAATCAGCCAGCATTGATGGATTCCTGTAGCCCTGATACCGTTTCTCCATGACCGCATTGTCCTGGTGAAACCTTTCACTAAGCTCGTCACTGATGGTGCCAAGATTTCCAGGGAAGAGGTCTAAATGGGAATGCTGAAAAATGAATCTTTAGTGACTGGTACTTAATGGTTTTGTATACTTGGAGCATGTTGTCAGCCAGTTGCATGTAGTTAGTTATCAAGAAAAAATTTTAACAACATCGTCAAATGACTTCCATGTGATTTTCTCCAGTCCAACCAGAAGTTCTTTGAATTGCCGGTTGTTGATGACCTGTTTGATTAGTGGACCAACAAAAATGGCATCAGTTATTCTGACTTGAATAATGAATTAAAGTAACAAATGTATGTGATTTGTTTTTTAAAAAGGTGTATTATAGGTAAATATCATAGTGATTTTCATGATCAGCCGCCCAAAATCCATAAGATGCACCTTTTCAATATTTTTATTAGTTTCTACATAGAAGAATACAGAGTACAAGAAAGTATATATAAAAGGTCAGAAAAGATAAAACAAAAACTACTAGTTACATTATATCTGTTCATAATAACAATTACATTACCCCGTATTCATATAAGTTAATCAATAGTTATATTGAACTTTACTAATTCATTACAAAAGAAAAAAAGTCTAACCCCTACCAAGACCGAAGCTGTTCATTAAGGAGAAAAGAAAGTAAATACCTTCTTGTGTAATAAAAATTAGTAATAGCCAACATCTGAGTTTAAATAACAAATTGAAGGTTTTGAAAATAATTCAGAAAGGTCCCCACAATGTTTGAAAGTCTTGACAAGATTCAGAAATTGAACAAACAATCTTCTCTAAATCTAAACATGACGTAACGTCGCATAACCATTGAGCTTGAATAGGAGGAAGAACATCTTTCATTTAAACAAAAGTGTCCTCCTAGCTACAAGAGAGCCAAAGGCCAAATATGTAAATCAGATGCCTTCAACTTAATATCTTGTCCTGCAACAATACCAAATATGCCGTCAGAGGGTTAGGCTTAAAATTAACTTTAAAAAGTAAGGAAAAAGTTTGAAAAACTTCCTTACAATATTTTTCAAGATTCGAGCAAGTCCAAAACATATGAATTAATGAAGCATTATTAATGAATCCATTGTTACATCTGTCACAGTAGGGAGATGTAGCTGAATAAAAATGAGATAGCTCATCCTTAGTCATATGAGCTCTCTGTACCACCTTAAATTGTATGAGGGAATGACAAGCACATAGTGATGAAGTATTAACCCAAAATGCACCTAAAAGTATTCAGGAAGCAAAATCTTTGTTGTCCAGTACCATGCAAATTAGCTGCCATTTCCCCCTTTTTATTCTCAATTATTTTAAATGTGATGAATGTTTCCCAACCTTTCCCTGTACTTATGTCAAATGCTCAGACTATGAAACTGGACATTAGGTCCCTTTCTTGATTGCTGCTTTCCAATTTAGTGCATGAGGTGCTTGCTTGGTGGAGGATGAATTGAGTGGGAATAGTACTGTGGCTGAAATAGAGGACTGCAAAGTTTCAGCTTTAAAAACTTTCTGCTGTATTGGTCCAACAATGTTTTGCATTTGTCTTACTTTGAGTTGCATATGTGGATTGAAGTCTCTGATTCTGTGCTGAAGCAAAGGTCCTCATTCTTTTTTCCAGTCCTGCTGAAGGATTTTGGCTCAAAGCATCGACTGTTCTTTACCCATAGATGCTGCATGGCCTGCTGAGTTCCTGTAGCATATTGTGTATTGAATTTATACTGGTGTTGTCACAGCTAAAAATTCTAGAAGTAGATGGTGTGGAACTTCCAATATTTCAAATTTAAATTATTTTCTAACTCCCCTTCCATAAAGCCTAATTTGTTTACCATAGTTGAAAATGCAACTCTGATTTTATAGAAGAAATCACAGATCCCTGCATTAGACCTTTGTATAACTGATGTTACAATCTTTTTTCTTCTATTCCCCTTGTGGAGCACAAATAGAACATCCAAGTCTTCAGTACTTGTAACGGGCTTCATGGGTACTTCACCTCTCTTCCCTCTCACTCATGATGTTCAAACTGTGAGATAGAATCTGGGAAAATGTCCACTTGATCTTGGTCCCACACTACCAGGTTCAGGAACAGTTATTGCCCTTCAACTGTCCGTCTCTTGAACCAGTGTGGATAACTTCACTCACCCCAGCACTGAACTGATGGCCGAACACAGCCTATGGATTCGCTTTCAAGAACTGTACAGCTCGCATTCTCAGGATTCTGTGCCTGTGCCTCTGTGTCTCTATTTGCATCATTCCTTGTCATTTGCACATGGGTTGTTTGACCGTCTCTGTGTGTAGTTCTTTTTTTGTTGTTTTAGGTTAGTTTAGTGTGTTTTTTCTTTTATACATACTTTTAATACATGAATTTACTTTGAACTTTTCAACCTGGGGTCCACAGACCTCTTGCTTAATGGTAATGGTCCATGGCATAAAAAAGGTTGAGAACCCCTAGCAACTGTGGATCTTGAACAAATGATCTGTAAGCAGATGAGCAATGCTGCTGTTTGGGCTGATTTGGTACTTAAACCTTGTAGTCTTTTTGGGTGGATGTTAGTTTTGATGCAAAAGGCACTTTAGTATTACTGGAATTCGATGAAGGAACGATGTCTATACACTAAGTTCCCCGTTTGCACTTGTTGCTGTTCAAAATTATAAATGTGGAAACCAACAACAGTCAGTGGGACCCAGGTATAGTTTTGATATTATGGGTCTGTCTCCAGAATATCAGTGAGGAAGACTGTGGATTGCATGAGATGCCATCTGAGAGTTTATTTCATTCTAATATCGCCAGGGTTTGTCCTTGTTCAGTATGTTCATTGTAATATTTTCAACTTTGAAGTCTGCGTCATATGTATACCCACTTCATTCTACAGAAGTGCAGTAGAGAGCATTCCAATAGTTGCATCACTGCATGGTACAGAAACTGTACTATGGCAGACAGGAAAGTTCTACAGTGGGTACTCAAAACTGCCTTGGGCATTTCCAGCACCAGCCTACTGGCTCTCAAGGACATATAGAGAAAAGGGCCAGTAATATCATGAAGGATGGCACCCACCCACTCATGGACCACCAGAATGAGGTGTAATGTCACTGGCGTATGTCATGAAAGTTGCAGCAGCAATACAATGCACTACATAATAATACAAAAAAAAGATTTACAGTGAGTATACACATATTAAAAATGTGGTTCAAAATTAGAAGATAGTAGTGACATGGTGTTCGTGGTTTCAATGTCCATTCAGAAATCAGATGGCGGAGGGGAAGAAGCTGTTCCTGAATTGTTGAGTATGTGCCTTCAGGCTTCTGTACCTCCTCCCTGATGGTAGCAATGAGAAGAAGGCATGTCGTGGGTGATGGGGCTGCTTAATAATGGATGTCACCTTTTTGAGGCATCACTTTTTGATGTTCTGGATACTGTGGAGGCTACTGCCCATGACGTAGCTGACTAAGTGTACAACTGTCTGCAGCTTATTGATCCTGTGCAGTAGCCTCCCATATCAGACAGTGATGCAGCCAGTTAGAATGCTGTCCAGCTACAGTCACTTTCCTCAAGCAGTAAGGCTGATCAACACCTCCACCCACCAACCACCACTATTTTATCATTTCCTGTCAGTTACCTTATCTACAGACATTCTTGTGCCTAGTGTCACTCTATGTATATAAGCTATCTTATTTATTTATACATTGTGTTTTTATTATTCTCTTTATCTTTTGTGGTGTATTGGACCGTAGTTATTTCATTCTCCTTTACACTTGGGTACTGGAAATTGCATTAAACAATCATGAACAAATGCAGTGTGGTAGGCAAGTTTTCTGCATAAACAGTTTTAATCTAAATCCCTCCTGATCTTTAGCTCATCTCCCAGCTGTGGAAGGCTGTTGGCCAACTGCATTGTTTAATCAGTTGTAGGGAGGCTCCTTGTTCTATCCCTCCAACAAAAACAAATGTTCATTTTCAGAGTAACTTTAACATGCTGAAACATCTGAAGGCACTCAAATGTTGACAATCAAACAGTGGCACTGTGCCCCCAGGGAGGTACTGACCTGGGTGCCAAAGCTTGATAAGAGAAATCTTCAGCGATGAAGGTGGAGAGGTTTAATGTTGCAAATTTCAGAGCAATTAAAATTGGAGATAAGACTTTGGGAACACAATTGGAGGGATGCAGATACTGAAGACAAGGAAATATCTCAAATAAAGAGGAATTAGACTGCAAAGAAATTTGAAAACAAGTATGAGATTGTATGGATAGTGTTGGGCTGGCCAATGTTGACTCAGCTGTTATCTGTGTAATATACTTCACAGATTGTTTAAAGTGTCTGGACTGATCTGCAGAGAATGACCAGTTGCAGACATGTCTTTCCTTCGGTTTCATATACAAAAAGAAACAGGTCTACAGACAGCAGAAGGTTGAGGTCCACAAAAAAATCATGACATAAAGAAAATGTTGAGTGGAAAGAGTGCATTAACTGCCACTGCCTGTAAGCAGTTTCTGTGTTCTCCTGTGATCACGTGGGTTTCTTCTGGGTGCTTCTGTTTCCTCCCACCATCCAATAGCAAACCAGTTGATAGGTTAATTGGTCATTCTATATTGTCCCTTGTTTAAACTAGGATTAAATCGGGGTGGGGTGGGGGGATTGCCAGGTGGTGTGGCTCAATAAATAAATAAAGAAATGACTTGCTGACAATGGTGATGCATGGCACAAACACTCAAAGGCCCTTACTGGCGACAGCCAAGAATGGAGTGGGCTTATCAAGCTCAGAGAGGCACTTAGTACCATTTGGAAGGCACAGTTTCAAGAGTTGCTTCTTCTCTTGATGTCAGTGCCCTTGGCAACCAACGAATAGCAAACTGCCTGGTGTAGCATCACTGCTATCCCAGGCTGACAAAAGGCCATACGCCAGCTGAAAACAATTCTTCTTGCCGATATCTAAGTCTTCAGTTACAAATTCACAGCCTAATCTCCTACAATTTAGAGTACAATATGCCAGGTGGTTGGGCCTTGGGTGTTTGCTGCTTGTTGGTGTCTGTTTTGTTGTGTCCTGTGTTGTTCTACTGAGCACAGTGGGCACACTATGTTGGTGTTGGAATGTGTGGTACTGCTGGAGGGCAGTGTCCAGCACATCCGTGGAATGCGTTGGTCATTGATGTAAACAATGCATTTCTCAGTATGTTTTGATGTGAGTATTATGAATCAAGCTAATCTTTTTAAAAATCTTAATAAACTTTGCTTCCTCCCAAACTATCTACTTGTTCCACTGATTGGGTACCTCGTTCCTCGCTGGTGGTAGTCTGCAAGTCCAGCATTAGTCTCATCAGTCAGCTCACAATCTATATGGCTGGAGTGGAATAGGAGCAAAGTCATTGTTATCACTGATGGACTGCCAAAGAATTTTTCAGTCTGTAGTGGGTGTATGGGGTGTCCATAGAGGGGCAGCTTCTGGTGAAGGGGCTTATTATGTCCATTCTGGGGCAGCTCACTCACCTTTGGTCCCCACTGAACACTTGGCTCTTACCTGCAGCATGTGACAGCAACTACACCCCAGTACACAGCTTCGACGGTCGGCTTAAACCAGATGAGGGTAGCTGGCAGCCTCACACCCTGGTAAGATAGGGACACACCTGCCCTAGCATGCAGAGTCAGCTCTGGTGTGCTGGTTAGATGAGATCTATTATGAAATCCAGTGGCCAGGAAGATGGCACTGCAATACGCCATGGAGAGCGAAGGGCATGACAATGCACAGAAAATGTCATGGTTATCCATTGTAACCAAGGAAGACCCCGGTTTGTGACGTTTGTTTGTAATATTGGAGCTGCCTTCCAAGGTCAAGAGAATGGAACTGCCCAGGTGCAATGGCTTTTCCACTTTAAAAACTCATAGAAAATCAAGTTTAATATCACTGTCGTATATTACATTTCGTATTTCATTTCGTAATTTCGTATGTGAAATTTGTTGTTTTGTGGCAGCAGTACAATGTAATATATTATAGAGGAAAAATCTGAATTATAGCAAGTATATATCTAAAGTAGCTAAGTAGTGCAAGAATAAAAAAAAGTAGTGAGGTAGTGTTCATGGGTTCACTGCCCATTCAGAAATCGTATGGCAGAGGGGAAGAAGCTGTTCCTGAATCGCTGAGTGTGTGTGTTCATGCTTGTGTACCCCCTCCCTGACGATAGCAATGAGAAGAGGTTTCTTATCATTGTCCACACAATGGACAACCACCACCACAGTGGCTGTTTAGTGAGTGCAGGGCCGATGTGTAAATGAACCTTGATTTGGACAGAAAATTATCAAAGGTATAAGAAGGTATCAGCTAGGAAGGCATTGGAATAGTTTACAAGTAATAATGACCTAGTTGAAGGTTACAGTAATGATGGAAAAAGGTGAGTCATGTTTGTGGAATTTGGCAGTATTGTGTTGTGGAGGATACACCGTTGCCTTTCTTTTAACTCTCACACTCCCTATTGCAGCTGAGGTTTAGGAGCTTACCATATGGAGAATCGTGAACAGCAATATATGTTTTTCCCTCTCTTTGTGTCATACTTTAGGTATGATGTATATTAAGTATAGTACTAACACCACGAGCTCTTCCAGTTTTTTGCAGCTTGCTAATTTTTCACAGATTTTTAAATAGTACATGTTTTATCAGCAAATTTGATCATTGCCTGTGGCCCACAGACTGTGTACTTGGCTCATATAATTGTCTTTGATTTTTTTAAAATCTTTTTGTTTATTGTTCTCTTGGAGTAGACTTGTAATTTGAACGTTAGTTCTGGGAATATTGGGTGAAATAAAAACAAAAGATGGTATTGGGCAGACCCAGCACGTTAGAGAGTGGCTGTGGAAGGAGAAACTGAGATAATAGTTCTGGTTAAAGATTTTCTGTATTTGGTTGAGATTACTTTCACCTGAGGTCCATTCACTGAGGTGAGGATTAAATAAGGGAAGGAGCTGAAGGTGCGGCTTAAAGTGCCAGAAAGACCTGCGTTTAAAAAAAAAATTGCTTTCATGCTAGCATGCCTCCTCGGCATTAGAATGCTAGATTTAACATTGCTGTAATTCATTTTGTTGAAGTTCTTTCATCTTTTACAGGAATGGGATTTTATACCTCTACCTTGATGTTTAATTTCGTGGTTTTTTTGTTATCTGCTTGCAAGGTTTTGTAGTTATGACAGTATGACTTCTTGTGGGCAGAAGATTTCAATTTGCCAGTACATCTGTTCCGAGTTGTCCATTTTTCATTTTCCTGTTGGCTATAAACACCTTTTCAATTGAGAATGTGTAAGGCTTCCGGAGCCTTGCTAAAAATGATGGCTTCCCAGGTGTCTCTGGAGATTGCATCATTTGCAAGGGCAATGTTAATAGGAGCCAGACCTGGTGTTAAAAGCCGTATAAAGCCTTCTGGCAGTTCTCAGCGACTCATTCTGTCCACACAGACTGGGATGGTTTTAAAATAATTCTACAATGTCTTTAGGCCTTTAACCTGGAGTTTTACACATCCACCATCATCTGGAGGTCCCATCGCTGGAAGGGTTCACTGAGAGGGACTGTCATCACCACTTCTGGTTACTAAGAGATAGTCATTCTTGCCAATGCTGCTGATGTGCTGAGAACTAATATGAAACAAAATAGCCCATTGCCATTGGGATCTAAAGCTATTCTGCAGCATAGGGAAGTTTTGAATTTTCATTTGAAGTCCAGACTGTTCTGTTCAATAATTTAACAAATGAAAATTATAAAATATACTTTGGTATATTTAGTTCTATATATTTTACACTTAGTTTTTAAAGTAATTTCAAAGTAAATTTATTGTCAAAGTGCATATACATCACTGTGTAAAATCTTGGAATTCATTTTTCTTGAGGACATACTCAATAAATCTATATAACAATAACAGAATCAATGAAAGACTGTCCAACTTGAACATTCGACAAAAGTGCAGAAGACAACAAACTGCAAATAAAGAAAGAGTTATACATAAGCAATAAATATCAAGGGCAAGAAATGAAGAGTCCATTGATTATGGGAACACCAACTTCAAGTGAAGTTGAGTTTGATTCAAGAGCCTGATGGTTGAGGGGGTAATAACTTTCTGAACCTGGTGGTGTGAGTCCTGAGGCTCCTGTACCACCTTCCTGATGGCAGCAGTGAGAAAAGAGCATGTCCTGTGTGTTGGTGGTGTTTGTTGATGATGGACGCTGCTTTCCTGTGATGGCGTTTCACGTAGATGTGCTCAGTGGTGGAGGGGGAGGGGCTTTACCTGTGATGGACTGGGCCGTATCTACTACCTTTTGTAAGATTTTCCATTCAAGGGAATTGGTTTTTCCCTATCAGGCTATGATGTAGCCAGTCAATTTACTCTCCACTACACATCTATAGAAGCTGTTAAACATCTGTTAATGCATAGTATTTAGTATTCTATATCTTCAAGAATAAATGTTTAATTTATATAAATGTGCCTGCATAGGCTCACTGTACACATATAACACTTATGCAGTATTTTGGTGTGTATAAAGGTGCTGTAAAATTGGAAGTTGTTCACTTCAAAATTATCTTTGAAGTGAAATTAGATCTCACCCAAACAAAAGATTTTCAATGGATTTTCACTGTACATATGACAATACTAAACCAATACAGACCTATGAATATTATTGTCTGTATTCTATTGTTCATGTTATGTCTTTGCAAAGTGAAAATATTATTCTGTTGACAAAGAGGCACTCTGTTGGTCAAGTGTGACTATGGATGTTGCATCCAAGCTGTCTATGTGATACGCAAGCCAGGGTAGTGTGATTTGGAGAGCAGGCTGTTCCTCGTGTAGCAGTTTACCCCTCTCCATGTAGCTGATGAATCCAAAGGAATGGCAGAGTCCGATGTAGTTTGGCACCAGCAGTGTCAGAGGAGTTGCCAGCCAGCGTTTAACTCAACATAGGGAATGCCCTGGGGACCCCAACTCTGGATTTATCCTCTCGGTTTACTCCCGAAGCCTTCCCTATGCGTAGCTATAGCTGCAAGGCAAAGCAGCAGAGGTTTGACGTTAGAGTTTTCCTTCCTAGATGAGCTGCCAACTATGAGTGATAAGTCCCATCTGCCTGAAGTGACTTGTTTTAAGGCGCCAGTAACCCACCTTTCCCCTTGTCTTGTCAATAGATGTTTAAAAGCAATTAATAAAAGCAATTAATGCCTTTGATAAATATTTCTAGAGTTTATAAATATGGTCAGTTGTTATAACTTATGTCTGTTTTCTGATTATCTTGGAAACCTGTAATTCCCATGTTATACTGTACAAGATTGATAATTCATTTTTAAATATATTCTTTATTTCTAGTTGTGTTCTGTTAGTTGGTCTAAGTAAGGCTTGGCTACAAATTTCCCTTATCAACCCTTTATTAGGGAGAGATTGAATAGAATTCAATTTGATATAAAACTCTGGTGGTTATCCACCCTGTCCAATGATGATAGGAAATCTATGGGGCAGAGTTTTTAAAGTGGAAAACCATTGTATAGGGGCAGTTTCACACTCTCAACCTCAGAGGTCTGGGTTCAGTGGTACGAACGAGCATTGCAAACTGGGGTCTTCCTTGGTTGCAGTAGATGATCATAACTCCTTGTCATGTGCTTCGCTCTCCATGGAGTGTCGCAGTACTGCTTTTCTAGCCATTGGATCTCCTTGTAGATATCATCTGCTCATGCTAAGACAGGTGTGTCTGCATCTCACCTCGCCTGGTTTAGCCCACCCGTCAAAGTGGTGTACATTTATAGTGTTGAACTATGTGTACGAGTGTGTATGGTGTTGACTTTTGAGTTGTGCTTAGAGGATTAAGGTATGATAAACATAATAGAGTCAATTCTGACACAGCAAATTCAGTAGAAATCAGCAGTTAGCTGCCCAGCAGGCTGTGTTTACAAGGTTATTTGCCATTTCCAGCCCTGAAAATGAAAGAATTTTGGTAAATGTGGGTAAATAAAGTTGTCTTATTGAATAGACCTGGAAGTTTGAATGGGTACTTTTTTCCTGAAATGTGGAAGTGTTGATCCATGGCTTCCTCTTATGTCAAGAAGAGGCCACCCTCAGGGTGGAGGAGCAGCATCTCTTTGGATTCCATTGGATACCCTCCAACATGACGGAGGAGATGCATATTATCTCCTTCCAGTTTAAAAAAAATACCCCCTTCCTCTATTCCCCACTCTGACCTTTACCTCTTCTCACTTGCCTATCACCTCCCCCGGGTCCCCTCCTCTTTCCCATTCTCTTATGGTCCACTCTCCTTTCCTATGGGATTCCATTTTCTCCGAACCTTTATCTTTCACAGCCACCTGGCTTCACTTTTCAGCTTCCAGCTATTCTCCTTCCACTCCCTCCAGTTTTTCTTCCCCCTTCCTTTCTAGTCCTGAAGAAGGGTCTTGGCCCAAAATGACTGTTTATTCATTTCCATAGATGTTGCCCGAGTTCTTCAAGCATTTTGTGTGTGTTTCTTTTTTCTGTTGTCTATTGGGCAGAATTATTTTTTTCTTGTATGTGGTTCTTATAGTTGAAAAGCCAAGCTGTCAAATTTTGGGCATACATAATTGGAAAAAAAGTACCTGAAGAATACTGCTCTTAATGTTACTGTATTCTACCCAGGATTTGACAGTTTCAGGGGTTTGAAGGAAAAAGTTAGCAGAGAGGGAACTTAAATCATCAAACCCATAACTGGGAAAGGATGGAGAATCATCAGGATCATTTTTATTTTAAAATATCCCAATGGCTGCTTGCTCAGATTCAGTTTCATTTATCAAAACGTACAGTAAAATGTGTTGTTTACTTTAACCACCAAAATAACATGCTGCATTAGTGCATGGCATGGGGACTGCACTGCAATGGGCAGGAAGGTTCTACAATGGGTGGTCAAAATTGCCCAGTGCATCACCTGGCACCAGCCTCCTAATCACCAAGGATGGAGATATCTATATACTGTACACACAAATAATTTATTTATATAAGATACCTTGTGAATTTAGATTATATATTTTTATTGTTGTATTCTTTATCTTAATGTATTTTTTGTGCTGTATCAGATCTGGAGTAGCAATTTTTTTGTTCTGCTTTACACTTGTGTACTGGAAATGATATTAAGCAATCTTGAATCTTAAACCTAAGGATATACTGGGGCAGTACATTCCAGCACTAACATAGCATAGCCCATAATGTTATTTCTCTGACACTTGCAGAGAAGTATTGACATTTTCCTCTGCAACTATCATTGCTGGGCTGTTGTCTGTAATAACAGAGAGGAAGATGCACCAATAGCATTTCTCCTGAGATTTCCATTTTTCTACGTGCTAAAACAAACTAAACATTTCTTCAGTTTCAAAGAGTTACAGGCAAAATGCTAATTTACTGCTGTACTCAATATGACTTCCTTGAGATTTGTGGGTGCAGTGCTTTTCAAGACTGTTCTACAAAACATTGAACCTGAAATAGCACCACAGCACAGAAATGGGCATTTTGGCCCATCTAGTCCATGTCAGCCTGATTTTCTGCCTAGTTGCATTGACTTGCCTCCAGACCACAGCCCTCCATACCCCTCCTGTCAATGTACAAACCCAAACTTCCCATAACTGCTGCAATTGTGCCCTCAACCACCAGACTCTCACCACTCTAAGTGAAGAAGTTCCCCTTTCAGTATTTCACCTTTCATCCTTACCCCATGACCTCAAGGTCTAGTCTCACTCAACAGGCAGAGTGCAAGAGAGGAGCTGGCAAAATAGATTAGGAGAAGATGTTTGCAGGTAGAACAGATCTAACGAGAAGGAATCTTTTACAAGAGTTGGGAAGAGTTTAGATCAAATGTGTTCCAGTAAGGGCGAAAGACAGAGGGCAACTCTGTACAACCCTGTACAACCCATGATAGAGTTACAGAAAAATACAGCATGGACACAGGCCCTTTGGCCCATCTAGTATGTACTGAACCATTTAAATTGCCTAGTCCCATCGAGCTGCACCTGGACCATTGAAATTGAACTCACATGCACCACTTGCTTTGACAGTTCATTCCACTCTCTCTCAACCCTCTGAGTGAAGGAGTTTCCCTTCGAGGTCCCCTTAAACTTTTCACCTTTCACCTTAACCTATGACCTCTAGTTGTAGTCCCACCTGACTTCAATAGAAAAAGCCTGCTTGCATTTACCCTATCTATAGCTCTCATTATTTGGTATAATCTATCAAATCTCCTCTAAATCTTCATGGAAAAAATACTTCCCCTTTCACTCAGGTCCTGACAACATCCTTGTAAGTTTTCACTATACTCTTTCAAACCTATGAATATCTTTCCTATAGATACATTTACAAATAATATATATCTCTAGTTCTTGCTTGCTCTTCATCTGATTTATCCAATGGATCCTTTTTACTTGTGTAAAGCCCCAGATAATAATTTCCAGAAAAATCGAGGTTGTCTTTCATTCTGCCATTGAGTCAGTTTTCACTTTTTAACAACTTGCTAGACTTTCTTGATCCAAACTGCACAATTATTTTCTAATTGCTGCAGGTTTCATAGAATAAAATAACAAATTAATGACTTGTAATTTCATAGACTGTTTTGTAATGATGGGCAAGTATTTTGCCCTCTGATTGTTCAACACTAAGTTGGAAGCTTGTTGCCCCAGCAATTGGCCAAAGATGCGGCAAACCCTCCACTTGCAATCTGATCCCTCTGCTACAATGCTGAGTTGCTGTTAAATCCAAATCCATCACTGGTAAAGCCCTCCCATGTTTCATACACATCTACTGTCAGAGGAAAGCAGCATCCATCATCAGAGATCCTCACCATCCAGAACGTGCTCTCTTCTCGCTGCTACCATCAGGTAGAAGGTACAGGAATCTCAAGACTCACATCACCAGGTTCAGGAATCAGTTATTACCCCTCAGCCATCAGGCTCTTGAACCAAAGAGGATAAATTCACTCAATGTCACTTGAGCACTCTTCATCTCATGTTCTCAATATTTATTGCTTATGTTATGAACCCTGTAACTGGGTTACTTACCAGCAAAGATAGAGACATCCATTGAAGTCTGATGATACTATTTTTAACAGTATTAATAAAAATACACGAAAATAATATCAATGCAAATATACAGATAATATACATCGTCAATACTAAATCTAAAAGTGCGGGTATATTAATAATCAATAAGAAATAAGCTCTATCGTTGTCTAGGGGATAATGAATGGTCCGATGGAAATATAAAGTTTGTTCAGTTCATGCAGGCTGCAGCCGTTGGGGACTGCTATGTTGCAATTGTTGGAGAGAGAGAGAGATTTAGGAGAATAACTTGCCGGCTTTCCTTTATGATTTTGATCCGTCAGGTGTCTCATTGACATGGCTGTTCAGTTGTGACCTCTCCTTTAGCTAAACCGTTCTTCCATGGTGAGCCCGCCACCCAGGCAATGGAGGACGCACACGAGCCCCCACCGGCTTTCGCTATCAAACGCTGTCACGGGAATTCTAGCGTTTCTCCTGGTGCGTCTCAAGGGGTGTTCCCCGACTCCTCTTTTATCCTCACTCACAGGGTCTCAGATGTCATTCAGGTTGGGATGATACAATCCCTCAACCAGACCACTCTGGTTGTCCTCTGAGGGGGTTTCAATGAATAGTACAGTACTCAATACACAACTCCGTCTCCAAGAGACAATGGCCGTTATCAGTGGTTCCATTCCGCTGATGTCAGGACATATTCCAAACCTGGTGTATTCTGGATGTCTCTCTCTCATTTCCTGGGTCTCAGACCCAAAATAATAGCGAGCTTGCGATTCTCAAAAAGGAGGGGGGCGACTTTGTACCCTTCGGCCCCTCAGAGTTGCTTCACATTCGTAACACTTATTTAGTATAATTATTTCTTTTTGTATTTGCACAGCTGTCTTTTGCACACTAGTTAAATGCCCAAATTGGTGCAGTCTTTCATTGATTCTGTTATCAATTTATTGAGTATGCCCACAAGAATAAGAATCTCACAGTTGTAAGTGGTGACTTTTATAATAAATTTACATTGAATTTTGAAGTGTAATGATCAAAGCTGATAGATGAAGTGTAAAAAAAAACAGCTTTTTTGTTTTGTATTCTCTGTTGTAAAAAATTGTGAATAATTTGTTTTTTTTGTGAGTGCTGTTTATGAGCCTATTTGTCTTTGACACTGCTGCAAGTAAGTTTTTCATTGTACGTATGCATATCGCAGTAAACTTTGGCTTAACAATAATAACTGCATTTTTAAAAACAAAACCTTGTACATTGTTTTAGAAAGCACAGTTGGGTGTAATTTGTACCCATAGCTTCTGATTCCCATAATATCTGAAATTATGGAAATGTAAGTGAAGGTAAACTGGATTTGTGCCTTGGTTATTTAAATTTTAAGTCTAACGAGTACAGTGCTTCAATTACATTCCACCAAAGGTATTTTTGTATTGTAACTTGACTCACTGTGCCTGTTAAGCCACTGGCATTTAGGGCAGCAATGAAAGTCCTCCCTCTCTGGTGGTATTCAGGGCTTCCTTCATAATGTCAGTAGATTCCTCTTAGTTTTCACTACTGTCAGTCAAGCAAGAACCAGATGGAGACTCAGGAATACTGTCGCACTCAGTAGAAGGATTCTTCATCGCTGTTTTCATAACAGTTTTGTTTTACCAGTCAGGGTTGTTAACCCTGAGCTGAACGCCTAAACTTAAGAGGACAGTAGACCGCTCTTAGTCTGTCCTCTACCATGGACCTGTTTGGCATGGGTGTTCCTACCAAGACCCAAAGCATAAGGCGTTGACTCCAGCCAACATAGCTCTCTGGGTCATTGAGGCACGCAAGCCTCACAACCCAACGACAAGGATGTGGTCCTCTTGGAGGAGCTTGACTAGTTTCCACGTCGCAACTGTCAAATAACTCAATGGCTTGAATTTATAGAGATTTATATGGTGTTTCAGATTAATACGACTGAATAATAAAGCTTGTTTAAAATTTTCACCTTCTATTCCCTCTTCGGCTATTAACTCTGCTATGATAAGGACTGAGATTAGATCATTCATACAGTAACTGGGAAGCATTGAAGTGCAGTTGCTCATGCCTGAGCCATTTCTGTATTCCTGCTTTCCTCCCACTGCTTCAGTCTGATTTCTGCTCTACATTTGGGGATATCTGTGTAAAAATGGAAAAAAGAAGTGCTGCCAGTTAAGAATTGCTAAATTTGACATTCTGTCTCATGAGTCCAAATTCTATTTTGCAGCACTTGCATAATTAGGTTTGCAAATTATAATCTCACTTTCAGTGTATTAATTGAGACTTCTGCTCTTTCTGGTCATTGAGGTATATCTGTGGGTATAGAACATGGCTTCCCAACCTGGGGTCCATGGACACCTTGGTTAATTATAGGGTCCATGGCATTAAAAAGGGTTGGGAACTCCTTGTATAGAAGGATGACTTGCAATAGAGGGGGGATGGTGAAAACTTTTTCATATTTACTAATTTCTTTGAGATGTGGCTGTCACTAGAATGTTTGTATTTATTGTCCATCCCTCATTACACTTGAGAAGGTGGGGGGAATCCTACTTTCTTAAACTGGTGTAATCTGCTGAGGATGTCCCTGCATTACTATGCTTGGATTTAGACACAAGGGATGGTAGTATACACCAGTATCAGGATGGGGTAGGACTTGCAAAATGGTGGTCCCATGTGCAGGCTGTCCTTCAAGGTGGTCTTGGTAGTAGAGGTCGCTCTGTTTTCAGAGTAGCCAGTGTGCACACTTGCAGTTCATTTGGCAGGTTGGCTTGTCTTGAGCCATATTAGTAATGAAGATTAAATTCCACTTGTGCTTGTCTTGTGAATTTGGAATCAATCAGGTTAAGACAATCCCTTCTTAACAGTGCTGTTGACATCACTGTTAATGTTCACATCATCAAACCCAGCTACAGTGGTTGTTCTGAACATGTAGCCCATGGATTGCAGGTAACCTGATCAGCACTCCACCTGAGCAAGTTGACATGCCTTTGATAATATGCATATTAAATAGGTGCCTGAGAAATACATTATGTGGGGGTGTCCTGTTTTGACACCTCACAGACTGTAAAAGTTATAGCTCATGGGTTGGAAACCTACAGTATGTAAGGTGGCACTTTGAAGCCAGTGTGTTGCAATATCCAGGGTATGGCCTTTGAATATGTGTTGATATTCATGAGCGATATTTCTGTCCGTCTCTTACTGGTGAGAGAGAGCCTGTCTGAGATGTTGATGTGTTGTGATGGGCAGTGGTTTTTGATGGACTCTAGATCATGGTCTTTGGGGGCTTTGCATTTACTTGCATGGTGGGTGGTAGGGAGTTGATACTGAAGCAAATGGGGGAGGGTTGATGCTTTTGCTGCTGTTTCTGAGGGAGAGGGGCTTTGGGGGTTTTAATATTTTCTGTCATTCTTTCTTTGCGGTTTTTTCTGTTTTATGGCTGTCTGTGAAGAGTGTGAATTTCAGGTTGTATACTTTATAGATACTCCAATATTAAATTGAACCATTGATTATCATCTTTATCCCGAATTTCCTCTCTAAGATTGCATTAGGGGTCTTTGGTGAAAGTACTCTCTCTACACTCATGACTGTATAGCACTGTGTTGACAGGATTTCAGATGATGTTGAGGAGGTTTACAGGAGTGAGGTAGGTCAGCTGTTTGAATGGTGCTGCAACAACGTTCTCACACCTGAAGCCACCACGTCAAAGGAACTAATTGTGGACTTTCAGGAAAGGGAGTTGAGTTATTGATTGTGCAAAATTCAGTCACGTTCCAGATAGATGGTGACAAAAGTTTATTATGTGTATCTTGCTCCGACATATTGCAAATTTCCTTAATCTATCTTCTGCATCAGTAATTGTTATATTATAATCTAGCTGCTTGATCATTTGAAATGTTGTCTTTGTTTTAGTTGGACAACCTGTAGCTAATGGCACTGTAATTAGATCATGATGAAATGAAAACTCTGTGAGGGTGATTTTTGAGGTTAGGGCATGTACCAAGTAACTTCAGCCACCAACCTTCAGATCTGAATATAGACAGTAGATTAGATTTAAAATGCAGCTCTGGACAAAGGCCCCCTAGAGCTGCAAAAATAGCAGTTGATTGAAGGACCAGACAATGTTGATTAACTTTGGAATGTGGGTGTGAAGGTGATGTGAAAGTTCTATGTAATTCAAAGGAAACATTGTAGATGCATTGTAAATATAGAATTGTCCTTTGATTTTTACCATATAAAATGTCATGTAGTGTTAGGTCAAACAGGCCTCTCCTTCTGAAAGGGTCTCAATATGATGCCTGCTATGTCCCAATTGTTGAATGAAGAGCCTGCTTCATATCTACCAGTACTTTTCTTGGTGACTTTGTTTACATGACAACAGACTCCAGGGTACATTTTGAAATTGTAATTTGCTTTTTATTTCAGTAGTGGGTGATTCAGGAATACTACATTACTTTTTGGGGTGAAAAAAGTTTAACCTTTTGCTTTAAATATGCCTATCTATATAATCGACAGAATGGTTAAAATTAATTGATAAACTGTAATTTTGGCCAAGTGTTTCTCAAGCAGAATATTACCAAAAGTAATTTGATTTGGAATGGAAAAGGTGGGAGTAAGGTCCTTAAAGCCCGAAGGCACACACTTACTGATTCAGCAACAACTTCTTCCCCTCTGCCATCTGATTTCTGAATGGATATTGAACCCATGAACATGACCTCACTTTTTTTTTGGCACTACTTATTTAACTATTTAATATATGTATATATAATTTTACTATAATTCATGTTTTTTCCTTGATTGTTATGTATTACACTGCTGCAAAGACATCATGACATATGCCAGTAATATTAAACCTGATCCTGATTCTGATTGTGGAGCACACATTTTAAATTCAGTCTGTTGGAAGAACTTTCATATTTCTGTGCTTAATTTTCTGATAATCTTACGGTGACCCATGAAAAGGGATATTTTTCTTTGCCCATCAAATCTGATTAATTTTATACTGTGAGCTGCTCAAAGTGTGAGCACATAACAACAGTGTTGACAGAACTAAGTTTTCCTCCTTAACTAATAACATTTATGGATTTGAATGGTTAGCAAAACTCTGTACTGGTAGTCACATCTGATTATTTAAATTGGTGAACTCAGCAGGTCAGACAGCATCTATGGAAATGAATAAATAGTCAATGTTTAGGGCCAAGACCCTTCATTAGGGCTGGAAAGGAATGGAGAAGGAGCCAGAATATTCTTTCTAATTATTCAAATCATGTTTATAATTACATGTAGGAAAATGTATAGCTCTGAGTTTCCATACTTGCAGAATATGACACCATGACTATTATAAGACAATGTCACTAAGTTCAAATTATTTGCTAATTCATGGTGTTTGGGAACTGAAGGCAGCTGTAACCTTTATGGGAAAGTTGTATGTCAATCAGTTTTAATGGTCTTTTTGCAGAAGTGAAATTTCAGTTTTTAGATTGACTTCTGATAGTTCTGCCTTAATAACAGCAAAACAATCTGTTGGAAGAACCCAGTGGGTTGAGGAGCATCTTTGGGGGAAGAAGAACTTTACAAGTTTTGGGTCGAATTCCAGTGTCAAGATTTGTGTGATGTAGGGTTTCAACCCAAAACAACATTGGTATTCCTCTCCCCCCATGAACCTATGAGTTCAAATAGCAGATATTTTAAAGATTCTGGTGTCTGCAGTCTCCTATGTCTGTTTTTCTTACTAAACTTGGGAATATTATTTGCTAATTTAAGCTCCCCTCGCTTGCTCCTTAATTTTTCTCAAATTAAGAGTGATTAAATGAAGTTTACATGTATAACATCTTGAATGCAATAGATCAAGCTAAGTCACTTATAAGAGCACATTTAAGTTTGACCTTTGACTATGTAGAGATATTAGGGCAACTGGCCAGAGAGGTAGTTGATTAACTTTTAGAAGGACCTACTCCCTACGAGCCCGAAGTTTTGCAGGCCTAGTGTCCTGGTAGCTGCTAAAAATGGAGCAATCAGAATTAGAGATGCCCCTTTAAAAACATACCTGAAACCTCACTGAACAACATTGACTCCAAGTCCAGCAAAGTCTTGATTTTTAAAATGTTCATTTTTCTTTACAAATCTTTCTTTGTCTTGCATTTCACTTTGTGAACTACAAGACCTAAATTCCTGTTCTGAGGTCTCCATTGATCATGGTTGACCAGGGTTGAGTCCTAGCTGTCTAGATACAGAAGCCTCGGCAGTACAATATGGAGAGCAAGCTGTTGCCCATGTAGCAAGCTCCCCCTTTTCAAAGGGGGATGAACCCAAAGGAATAGCAGAGACTGATACTATGTGGCACCAGCAGTGTTGCTGGAGTTGCGAGTCAGTGTTGAACTCAATGTAGGTATGCCCTAAGAATTCCAATTCTGGATTTTCCCTCTGGGTTTACTCGCAAAGCCTTCCCCACGTGTGGGTATGGACACAAGGCAGCGGAGCTTTGAGGTCAGAGTTTTCCTTCTCAATGAGCTGCCAACCACGGTTGATGAGCCCCATCTGCCCAAAGCGACTGGTTTTAAGCAGCCAGTAATCAGCCTTTGCCCCTTCTGCTGTCAGTAAAAAAGGTTCTGCCAGGCTGAGTAGCTAAACCAGAGGTGAAGTCCAAGAACTGTACTTGGTTGTGAGAGGCTACTTGAGACGCTTGCTGTTGGGAGCATTTAATAGGTAGTGGGAGCTTATCCTCATTACCTCACTCTTGGCTGTAACAACCCTAAAGAATCTGGGTTCCTGTACATCCCTTAATTTTAGGTTGTGCCTTCAGCTGCAAAGACAATAATTCACCAAAATCTCCTTGCTGGAGCATGAACTCAGATAGTCACTAGGCATCAGTGTACTCCAGGAATATTCAGTACCCTTTTGCCAATCTATTTGTCTTCCAACAGTGGGCAGGCACATTGGTATTCTGCCCGCGTTCTTTATCTGATCATTACCTTTGCGACAGGTTGACACAATAAAAACCAACCATCTCCTGCATATTTAACTCAATGATAGATCATTTGACATTGACCAAGATTAAACAATGTCCAATTTTCCAAATTTCAGTAGATTTTTGTTGATTATTAGATTGACTGAAGTAAAAAAGTTTACTAGTTAGTTCATGTATAATTAAAATTGGAAGGAAAATTGAGCATGTTAGATTCAAAAGTTAATGTATTACTTAAGTATGTATGTAGTGTACAACTCTGAGATTCATCTTCTCCAGGTAACCACAAAACAAAGAAAACCATGGAATTAATTCAGAAAAACATCAAACCCAACCCCCTAACAAAAAAGAACAGCAACATAATTATCAACTCCACCCCTTTGCACAGAAGCTTAACAAATCGTACCAAATGGCAGCAAGTACATTATCCCCCCCTGCCCAAACCCTCTCCCTTCGTACAAAGAAACTTAACAAATCACGTCAAATGGCAACAAGAACATCAACTTCCCTGTCCAAACCCCCTCTCCTCACAAAAAACTAACAAATCATGACAAACGACTAAAAGAACATCAAGCATCCTCCCTGTACAAGAAAAAGCAAATCGTGCCAAAAGGCAGCAAGAAAGAACGGGTAAAAACACAGAATATAAAAACCATAAAGCTGAAGGAGTCCATAGACCAACCATAATTCACAAAACTTCGGTGAGAGAGAGAGAGCGAGAGAGATACCTCTCAAAAGCAGAGGGCTTCCCTATGGAACTGCGAACAATAGGCTGCCACACAGACTCCTTCACTTTGTCTTATAAGCTGTTCTAACTGAAATACCATAGCTGCTTAAGGATAAATAACCAGGTTTAGTAACAGAAACTGGATGACTCCTCTGTGACAAGTAATGTGTTTGCTTTCTCCAGTGTAAATACTGTAAAGTGCATGTGGATGAAATGATGCTGAGAAGCAAACCTCTTGCACAAATAGCTCTGTAGATGCACTCAGCTTGTATGTTGACTGTATCAAAATTAGAATGGCAACTTATCAGTACATTGAGGTGATTTTTAACTTTTGTTTCGGATAACTCAGGATGACGGAATTGGAGGTACGTCTCTACCAAAGAAGGTGTAAGGTGCTCCTCTCTGCTAGTCTGCAGGTCACCCTTGGGCAAGGTGTAGCACCCACTTAGCTCACTGATCAGGGTCAGGTGAAGCTATGGGAGCAGGTTGTATGAACAGCTGGTGCATATCACAAGTCCTGGTTATGTGACCACTGATGCCAGGCAGGCAATCTCTGAAGAGTATTGATAATGGCTGGGGTTGCCCATCTTGTAAAGACACCACCCAGAAGAAGTCAATGGCAAAACACTTGTGTAGAATAAAATATGACAAGATCAATCATGATCATGAGACTATGATCGCCCGTGTCATACAACACTGGCACATGATGATGAATATGGAATTATTAACACGCTATGATAATTGTTGGATTTCTAAGGCATTGCTAAGATGTTGCCCTTGGGCATTCATATTTGGCAGCTGTCTACTAAAATGGCTTGTGGATGGATTTGGTAGACGAGGGTGGGGCAGTTTCAAGTTTAGATATGTAGTGTGCTGCTTTGTTGTCTGTGGTTTTCATTGGTTCAACTGTGATTGCCTGCTAGAAAATGAATCTCAAGGTAATATGTGGTTCTTTGATAATATATTTACTTTGAACTTTATGTATAAAGTTACTGCAAGCAGATTTGCATTTAAATCACATTTAGAGATTTTCTGCTGTGGTTATAAATCTGAGACTTAATCTGCCTCTTGGCATATTTTTGTAAAACTAGCAGATTCGAATAAAATTTTTAGCTTTTTTGTGATTATAGTTTGTCCCTGGATAATTCAGTAACTTCAATGCGTTATGAGATCTTATAATCTTTACAAAGTATAGTAAACAATGTTCTCAAACATGATTTACTGATAGCTGTGAAGTCTACTCAAGCCAACCATGAACCCTCTGAAATTATTCAACTTTTGGATGTGATTATGCTTGACTGAGCTTATGCCTGGGATTGCTCCTGAACAGCTGAATAAGTTATGTGCATTTTGCGAACTACTGTGCTTTACACCCTGGATTGGAGAAATGTTATCTAATTTGACAGTATACATGTATATAGCTAAATAACAATAAATTTGACTGGACTTGACAGCTGATGTTGGAGAACTTGGAGATCCAGAGTTTCCTGGGGAACTACATCTATGTGAAGTGCATCCAGTTGTAGCTGCTTGGAAACAGTGGGGATCTGGTGCAGCATCTGGATAACCTTTAGCTTGTACAGGAGAGTGAGGATATAATTGATCAAAGTTACAGAGAAGTGGTCACCCTGAAGTTGCAGGTTGCGAGTAGCTGGGTGACTGTCAGGAGAAATGGAAATGGGCAGTTAGACCCCTGTGGCCATTCCCCTCAAAAACAAGTATACCGCTTTGGATACTTTTGTGGGGGGGGGGGGTAACCTCCCAGGAGAATGCCACAGTGACTGGGTTACAGGCAGTGATCATGGGTCCATGTTGCAGAAAGGAAAGAGAGAGAAGGGAGTGGTAGTGATGGGGGACTCAATAGTGAGGTGAATAGATGGGAGGTTCTGGGAACATGAACCCGGATGGTATGTTGCCTCCCAGGTGCCAGGGTCAGGGATCTACAACATTTTGGAGAGGGAGAGTGAGTGGCCATATTGGTACCAATGACATAGGAAGTAAAAGCAATGATGTCCTGAAAAGAGAATTTAGAGAGCTAGGTAGAAAGCTGAGAAGCAGGACCTCCCGCATAGTAGCGTCTGGATTGCTGCCTGTGCAACACACCAGTGAGGGTAGAAACAGGATGATTTGGCGGTTAAATGCGAGGCTGAGAAGCTGGTGCAGCGGGCAAGGCTTCAGGTTCTTGGATCATTGGAATCTCTTTGGGCGGAGATATGACCTGTCAAAAGTGACGGGTTGCACCTGAACCTGAGGGGGGGGCAATATTCTTGCAGGCAGATTTGTTAGAGCTGTTGGGGAGGGTTTAAACTAATTTGGCAGTGGGGTGGGAACCAGAGTGAAGGGACTCAGGATAGGATAGATGGCAAAAAAGTAAAGATAGCATGTAGTCAGACTGTCAGGAAGGGCAGGCAAGTGATGGGATTTAGTTGTAGCCAACAGACTGAGTATCAAATCATTAGGGATGCAGAATCAGAAAGGATAGCAAATAAGGTTCTCAAGGTGTTGTATCTAAATGCATGTAGTATAAGAAATAAGGTGGATGATCTTGTTGCAATGTTACAGATTCCCAGGTATAATGGTGTGGCCATCACTGAATCATAGCTGAAGGATGGCTGTAGTTGGGAGCTGAATGTCCAAGGTTACACATTATATTGGAGGGAGAGGAAGGTAGGCAGAGAGGGTGGTGTGGCTCTACTAGTAAAGAATGGCATCATATCAGTAGAAAGATGTGACATAGGATCGGAAGATGTTGAATGCTTGTGAGTTGAGTTCAGAAACTGCAAGGCCAAAGGGATATTGATGGCAGTTATATACAGGCTTCCCAACAGTGACAGGGAGGTGGACCACAGGTTACAAACAGGAAATAGAAAAGGCAAGTCAAAAGGGCAATGGGTAGTCATGGGAGATTTTAACATGCAGGTCAATTGGGAAAATCAGGTTGGTAATGGATCAGAAGAGAGTGAGTTTGTTGAATGCCTAAGAGAGCTTTTTAGAGCAATTTGTCATTGAGCCTACTAGGGGATCAGTTATACTGGATGGGGTGTTATGTAATGAACTGGAGGCAATTAGGGAGCTTAAGGTGAAAGAACCCTTAGGAACCAGTGATCACAATGTGATTGAGTTCAACTTGCAATTTGAAAGGGAGAAAGTGAAGTCTGATGAAGTAGTGTTTCAGTGGAGTAAGGGAAATTACAGTGGTATGAGAGGAGAGTTGGCGAAGTAAATTGGAAGGAGCTGCTGGCATGGATGTCAGCAGAGCAGCAATGGCATATATTTCTGGGAAAATAAGGGAAGGTGCAGGACACATGTATTCCAAAATGAAGAAATGCTGATGGTAAAATAGTGGTGACAAGGGAAGTCAAAGCCATTGTAAAAGCAAAATAAAGGGCATAGAACAAAGCTAAAAATAGTGAGAAGATAGGGAAGTTTTTAAAAACCCACAGAGAGAAACTAAAAAATCATTAGGAGGGCAAAGATAAAATATTAAAGCAAGCTAGCAAATAATATAAAGTAGATAATAAAAGTTTTTTTCAGTATGTTAAAATAAAAGAGAAATGAGAGTGGATATAGGACCACTTGAAAATGAGGGAGGAGAACTAATAATGGGGGTCAAGGAGATGGCTGATGAACTAAATAAGTATGTTGCATCAGTCTTCACTGTGGAAGACATCAGCAGTGTGCCAGATGTTGATGTATGTGAAGGAAGAGAAGTGAGTGCAGTTACTATTACAAGAAAGAAGGTGTTCGAAAAGCTGTAAGACCTAAAGGTACATCAGTCATTCGGACCAGATGAACTGCACCCTAGCGTTCTGATACAGGAAGCATTAGAAATTGTGGTGGCATTAGAAATGATCTTTCAGAAATCATTGGACTCTGGTATGGTGCCAAAGGATTGGAAAATTGCAAATGTCACTCCACTCTTTAAGAAAGGAGGAAAGCAGCAGAAAGGAAATTATAGACCAGTTAGCCTGACCTCAGTGGTTGGGAAGATGTTAATTGTTAAGGATGAGGTGATGGAGTACTTGGTGACACAGGACAAGATAGTACAAAGTCAGCATGGTTTCCTTCAGGGAAAATCCTGCTTGACGAACCTGTTGGAATTCTTTGAGGAGATGACAAGTAGGATAGATAAAGAGGATGCAGTGGATGTTGTATATTTGTACTTTCAGAAGGCCTTTGACAAGTTGCCACACGAGGCTGCTTATCAAATTAAGAGCCCATGGTATTACAGGTAAGTTACTAACAAGGTTAGAGCATTGGCTGATTGGTAGGAGGCAGTGAATGGGATTAAAAGGATCCTTTTCTGGTTGGCTGCCAGTGTTATGCAGGGTTCAGTGTTGGGACCGCTTCTTTTTATGCTGTATATAAATGATTTAGGTGATGGAATAGATGGCTTTGTTGCCAAGTTTGCAGATGGTACAAAGATTGGTAGAGGGGCAGGTAGTGTTGAGGAAATGGGTAGAGTGCAGAAGGACTTAGATTAGGAGAATGGGCAAGAGGGTGGTAAATGAAATACAATATGATGTTGGAAAATGCGTGGTCATGCACCTTGGTAGTAGAAATAAATGTGTTGACTATTTTCTAAATGGGGAGAAACTCCAAAGCTGAGAGACAAAGGGACTTGGGAGTCCTTGTGCAGAACACCCTAAAGGTTACAAGTCGAGTCAGTGGTGAGGAAGGCAAATGCCATTTTAGCATTCATTTTCAAGAGGTCTAGAATACAAGAGCAAAGATGTGATGCTGAGGCTTTATAAGGCACTGTTGAGTCCTCACCTTGAGTATTGTGAGCAGTTTTGAGCTCCCCATCTCAGAAAAGATGTGCTGGCATTGGAGAGGGTCCAGAGGAGGTTCACAAGGATGATTCCAGGAATGAAAGAGTTATCATATGAGAAACGTTTGATGGCTCTGGGTCTGTATTTGCTGGAATTCAGAAGGATGAGGGGGGATCTCATTGAAAGGTTTCAAATGTTGAAAGGCCTAGAAAGAGTAGATGTGGAAAGGATGTTTCCCATGGTGGGAGAGTCTAGGGCAAGAGGGCACAGTCTCAGAATAGAGGGGCGCCCTTTCAAAACAGAGACGCAGAGAAATTTATTTAGCCAAAGGGTGGTGAATTTGTGGAATTTGTTAACACGTGCAGCTTGGAGGCCAGGTCATTGGGTGTATTTAAGGCAGAGATTGACAGGTTCTTGATTGGACATGGCATCAAAGGTTACAGGGAGAAGGCCAGGAACTGGAGTTATGGAGGAAGGATCAGACATGATTGAAAGATGAAGCAGATTAGATGGGTCAGATGGTCTAATTCTGCTCCTATATCTTATGGATGGTCTAATTAACCTGATACAGCACTGGAAAAACTCTGTTTTACTCATCGGATTCCAGACATGCAGAATGACCAGCTGACTATATTGCAAAACACGAAATACTGGAGGTTAAGCAGCATCTGTGGAGGGAAATAAACAGTCAACATTTTGGGCCCAGACCTTCCATCAGAACAGGAAATGAAGAGGGCTGAAGCCAGAACAAGAAGGTGGGGGGAGCAGGGGAGTGGCACCATATTGCAGATTATAAGGTTGGCAGTGTAGGAGAGAGTGGTGGCACAGTGGGTATGCTGGAGTCCGTGCTGGATTGGGGGCTGGTCCCTCCTATTGCTCAGTTGGTGGAAGGTGAGTTAGATTGCATTTGTCTGCGGCTACACTGGCATATGGTGGGAAGCTTCTATGTGCTTGTTCTTGCAGAAAATTGGCTTCAACCCATAACCTTCAGTTGTTGTCTGATTCAACCTTAGTGAAAAATGCTTGTTTGCATTTACCCTATCTGTACCCCACATAATTTTGTAAAGTTTTATCAAATTTCCACTTAATCTCTTACATTCCAAGGAATGAATTCCTAACCTAGTTACAAACAGGAAGGCTGAAGATCCGGCAGCATCACTGGAAAAGAATAAACAGTTGACGTTTTTGCCAAGACCTTCTTCAGGACTGAGAAGGAAGGTGGAAAATGCCAGATTGGACTTCTCGCACCCACATGGCTTCACCTGTCACCTTCTAGCTAGCCTCTTTCCCTTCCTTCCCCCTTTTTATTCTGGCGTCTTTTTTCTCATTCCTGAAGATAGGTTTTGGATAGAGGGACACCATTTAGAACAGAGATGAGCAGGATTTTCTTTAGCCAGAGAGTGGTGAAGCTGTGGAATGCTCCGCCATTGGTGGCTGTGATGACCAAGTCATTGGGTATATTTAAGGCAGAAATTGATGATGGATTCTTGATTAGTCAGGGCATGAAGTGTTATGGGGTGAAGGCAGGAGATTGGGGTTCAGAGGGAAATGGATTGGCCGTGTTGAAATGGCAGAGCAGACTCAAGAGACTCAATGGCCTAATTCTGCTCCTTTTATCTTATGGTCTTGTTAATGAAGTAGAAGATTATCCCATTTAAGTTCGAAATCCAACTGATTTTGGGTCTTGGGCCTAAACATTTACTGTTAACTCTTCTTCCATAGATACTGCCTGACCTGCTGCATTCCTCTAGTGTTTTCTGTGAGTTACTTTTACAGGTGGCCCCGTTTTTCGACCGTTCACTTTACGACAGCTCGCTATTACGAAAGACCTACATTAGTACCTGTTTTCGCTAACCAAAGAGAATTTTTGCTTTTACGAAAAAAAGACGCCCGCTTTATACGTGTTTACCCTGAGAAAGACCACCATGACCGTGAAGCCTTGTGTGGACAGTTGTGTGCATATGTGTGTACATGCACATGCATGTACGTGCGTATGTGTGTACTTGCTTAGGTGTGTACGTGCACAAGCGTGTATGTGCCAATTTTTTTTTCTGTCTCCAAATTGATTTTGGCTCATTGTCTTCCTGATTTTGATAAGTGAAACTACACCGTACATACAATATTTCTACTTTATATAGGGTGTGTAGTTATCATATCATTCCTGCTTTTACTATCTGTTAGTGTTATTTTATGTTTTATGTGTTATTTGGTAGATTATTTTTTGGGTCTGGGAATGCTCAAAATTTTTCCCATATAAATTAATGGTAGTTGCTTCTTCGCTTTATAACATTTTGAATTACAAACGGTTTTATAGGAAAGCTCTACCTTCGGATAATGAGGAAAACCTGTATTTAGAAGTTAACTCAAAGGAGTAACTATTTGAAAAATCTGTGGGAAAAGTTTTGATTTGATCAAATGTTTGGCAGCAGAGCTTAACGTAATAGATACATGATGGAGCTCCATAAAACTTTTTTAAAAAGTGAAAAATTCTTCTCTATTCAATATAGATTCTGTAGAATTCAGTGGGGGGTGTGGAATCAGTTCTAGAATCCTGTAGTTCCTTAATATTTTGTGTTACCATCAAATGGTTCAATACCAGGTGAGAGTTTGGAGTCCATTTTGTACCAAGACACTAAGTGGGATAACTGATGCATGCCACTTTTTGTGAGGAAAAATATTAGCTGAGAAAGGATCTAGTGCTTCCTTGAAAAAGATGGCAGAGTTTATCATCAAAACATTGGTTATAATTGATATCTGTACCAGGCTGAAAGCCTGAGAAGAGTTTATTTTAAAAAAATTAAGCTTGATCTTGTGATTTATTCATCTGTGTTGCTGTGTTCAAACAGCCTGTGTGAATTAATTTATTCTGATTACGGCCAGTAAATGTTATGTAATTTAAATCAGTTAATTGCACCTCTTAGAAATTCTGTGAAAAGAATTTGCAAACACATGTGAAAAATGACCTGGCAATAACCCTTTTTTTATGCTTTTAATAACCAGTATCCTTGATGAGAAAGAAGGTAGCAATCCTCAATGTATGCTTTCTTGTGTTGCTTTTTTTTATTGGTTTAATTGCCAATTTAAAATATATTTGCAAGTTTTTACTATCTGTGAGCTTGCTCTGCACTGTGTAAAGCCAGTTGTGCTGGATTGCCTCCACTACCATCTGGGTTAGAGAATGCTAAGGGTATAGAGTCATAGAAAAGTACAGCACAGAAACAGACCCTTCACCATCTAACCCATGCCAAACCATTTAAGTTCTCTACTCCCATTGATCTGCAGCAAGACCATACCCCTAACATCCAGGTACTTATCTAAACTTCTGTTAAACACTGAAATCGAGCTCGCGTGCACCACTTACGCTGGAAACTTGTTCCACACTCTCGCAACACTTTGAGTAAAGAAGTTTCTCCTCATGATTTCCTTCAACTTTTAAATTTCGCCCTTAACCCATGATCTCTGGTTGTAGTTCTCCCCACCCCAAAAAAAACCTCAATGGAAAAAGCTTGCTCGCATTTACCCTATCTATATCCCTTAGAATTTTGTATATTTCTTTCAAATTCCAAGGAATAAAATCCTAACCTAATCAATCTTTCCTTTAACTCTGGTCCGTCAGACCTGACAACTTCCTCATAAATTTTCACTGTACCCTTTCAACCTTATTTACATCTTTAATGTAGGTAGGTGACCAGAACTGCAAACAATACTCCAAAATAGGCCTCACCTTGTAATACGTTGGGGGGGTGGGGGGGGAGGGCTAACCACCTACCCTGTACCTCCTGCCATCTCTGGCCCAAGGAAATATATGATTAACATGTAAATATAGATGTCAAATGAAGGTGCCATCTCACAAATTTAATCTGATAATAAAATATTCTTAAATATATTAATGCAATAAATCACCAACATGGCCCAACGAGCAGTGCTGTTTAGCAACCGACCTATTTGCCCCTAGCTTAATCATGGGACAATTTACAATGACCAACCGATATGTCTTGAGAATGTGGGAGGAAGCAGCAGTTTATGCTGCTGTTAAAATAAGTGACTGTAACATTGGCCTCCCCTCTCGCTGTAGCGGGAATGATACCTCTCTCTCCCTTGTGAGTGAGATAAACAGTTTTTTTATGCACTCTAGATCATGGTCTCTTTGGAGGTGTTGCCAGGTGGTGGGACTGATGCTTTTGCTAAGGCAGGTGGTGGAGGGGGAGCAGGGAGGGTTAATGCTTTGCTGCTGTTTGTGCGTGGGAGGGGGAAGGGGCTTTGGGGTTGTAACGTTTTTCTGTCATTCATTCTTCGGGGTTTTTCTTCTGTTTGGTGGATGTATTTGAAGAGTAAGAACTTCAGGTTGTGTACTGTATATATTCTCTGATAATAAATGGGACTATTGAACCGGAACACCCGGAAGAAGCTCACATACTTGTGGGAAGGATGTACAAACTTAGATACAGCATCAGAATTGTGAACCTGGAACTCCCTACACCCCGAGCTGTAAAAGCATCATGCTAGCCACTCTACTACCGCGGTGTCATAAGCTTCTTAGTACAATTGTTGCAAAATGTAGGTCGGAAATGTGCAGATCTGGAACATCATTTAATATATGAATAAATATAATGCAATTAGTGGAGATTTTAGAACTTTTTGGCAGGAATGTTGAAATCATAATGGATATTCCTTAAAGTTATGCCACTCCTTGCTACACCTGCCCTTACACTTCCCTCACCACCACTCAGGGCCCCAGACAGTCCTTCCAGGTGAGGCGACACTTCACCTGTGAGTCGACTGGTGTGGTATACTGTGTCTGGTGCTCCCGGTGTGGTCTTTTATATATTTGTGAGACCCGACGCAGACTGGGAGACTGTTTCGCTGAACACCTATGCTCTGTCCGCCAGAGAAAGCAGCATCTCCCAGTGGCCACACATTTTAATTCCACGTCCCATTCCCATTTTGATATGTCTATCCATGGCCTCCTCTACTGTCAAGATGAAGCCGCACTCAGGTTGGAGGAACAATACCTTGTATATCGGGTGGGTAGCCTCCAACCTGATGGCATGAACATTGACTTCTCTAACTTCTGTTAATGCCCCTCCTCCCCTTCTTACCACATCCCTGATATATTTAGATTTTTTTTCTCTCTCTGCCCATCACTCTGCCTGTTCTCCATCTCCCTCTGGTGCCTCCCCCCATCCCTCTTTCATTCTCCCCAGGCCTCCTGTCCCATGATCCTTTCCCTTCTCCAGCTCTGTATAACTTTCGCCAATCACCTTTCCAGCTCTCAGCTTCACGCCCCCCCCCCCCCCACCGGTCTTCTCCTATAATTTTGCATTTCCCTCTCCCCCCACTACTTTCAAATCTTTTAGTATCTTTCTCTTCAGTTAGTCCTGACGAAGGGTCTCGGCCCAAAAAGTCGACAGTGCTTCTCCTTATAGATGCTGCCGGACCTGCTGTGTTCCACCAGCATTTTGTGTGTGTTGTTTAAATTTCTAGCATCTGCAGATTTCCTCGTGTCCACTCCTTGAAGTATTGCTTCATTTAGGGGATGAATGATAATATTTTTAACTCTTGTTTTTAAATTTACTTCACTAAACCTTACAGTAATTTGCAAGGAGAGTTGGGGATTCATATGGAAAATTATGCCTAGAGTTATTGTGATGTAGATGGATGTCTTGATGAAATATTTTCACCAGGTTTGAGCCTAAGAGATTAAAGTATATCTTTTATAAATTGGGGAAAAAAGTACCATTATTGGTCTAGATATCACCACTGGAATTTTAGTGAAGGTGGTTCATTAATTATTCTCTCAGCACCTCTAATCTTAACTGCACCCCCACCCCATCTTAACTTCTTAACTGAATTTTATAGGAATACCATTGAGAGTGTCCTGACAATTTGCATCTCTATCTGGTGTGGGAACAGCCGAGCTTTGGACAAGAAGATCCCATCTTGAACTGGAGCTGGGATCAGAGCATTGTTTTTTTTACCGGAAGAAAAACGTGCCTTGTTGTTAAGTTTAGCAGCATATGCTGTTGCAATTCCAGTTTTGACTTGAAATTATGAAACTTGTATAATAATAATTTGGAGAAATTTTAAAAAATGAGTGTAAGTATCTTTGTGGTATATTATGAAAGTTTCGAATCATTGTTTGCTTGCACCATTATACTTCTCTTACTCACTCACTGCACCCTGAGACTTGAGTGTGGAAAATATCATCATAGAACAAAAACAGAGTGTGGAATTATGGAGTAGACTCCCAACGGGACGGAGAATGAAGGAGGTGCTGTCAAGATAGATCTGTGAGACACTGGGGTCATAATGAATATTCGTCACTAACCTATCCCTGAGATGAGATGGTGATGTTAAGGAAGGGAGGTCAGATACAGTGTGTGTGAGAGCAGGGTTGTTCCTTGACCATGGCTTCCCTGCTACCATTGTTCATAAGATTTCAGTCATGTCTCCACCATTTCCCACATGTGCTGTCCTTCCAGTCAGATCAAGAATACAGTTCCCTTTTCTTCAAGCTTGTGAGCCTTCACATTTAACAGTTGCTACTACATGCAGTGAGCTTCTACCACTGGCCAGATCTTCCTTTTCAGAACTCCTCCATTCAATCCACTAGGATGTTATGAGCTTCCAGTTATGTCAAAGTTCAAGGTGAACTTATTATCAAGTAAATATATGTCACCATATATAGACAATAGACAATAGCCAATAGGTGCAGAAGTAGCCCATTCGGCCCCTCGAGTCTGCACCGCCATTCTGAGATCATGGTTGATCATTCACTATCATTACCCAGTCCCTGCCTTGTCCCCATATCCCTTGATTCCCCTATCCATCAGATACCTATCTAGCTCCTTCTTGAAAGCATCCAGAGAATTGGCCCCCACCGTCTTCTGAGGCAGTGCATTCCACACCTCCACAACTCTCTGGGAGAAGAAGCTCTTCCTCAACTCTGATTTAAATAACTGAGATTTATTTTCTTGTGGGCATACTCAATAAATCCATAATAGAATCAATGAAAGACAACACCAACTTGGATGTTCAACCAGTGTGCAAAAGACAACAAACTCTGCAAATAAAAAATAAATAAATAATAATAATAAAATAAATAAGCAATAAATATTGAGAACATATTGAAGAGTCCTTGAAAGTGAGTTCATAGGTTTTGAGAACATTTCAGTGATGGGGCCAGTGAAGTTATTCCCTTTGATTCATTCAAGAGCCTGATGAGTAAGGGGTAATAGCTGTTCCTGAAACTGGTGGTGTAAGTCCTGAGGCTGCTGTACCTTTTCCCTGATCACAGCAGCAAGACGAGAGCATGACCTGGGTGTTTTGGGGTCCCTGATATAAGGATGCTGCTTTCCTGCAACAGTGTTTCATGTAGGTGTGCTCAATGGTAAAGAGGGCTTTACCCTTAATGTACCAGGCTGAATCCATCACTTTTTGTAGGATTTTCCATTCAGGGGCATTGATGTTTCCATACCAGACTTTGATACAGATAGTCCACCACACATCTATAGAAGTTTGTCAGAGTTTCACTGGTTATGCTGAATCTTTGCAAACTCGTAAGGAAGTAGAGATGCTGCTGTGCTTTCTTTGTAATTGCACCTATGTGCAGGGCCCAGGACAGGTCCCCTGAAATGATAACACCAAGGAATTTAAAGTGGCTAACTCCCTTCACCTCTGATCCTCCAATGAAGACTGGCTCATGGACCTGTATGTCTCACTTAGGCAAGCATGACAAAACTTTATCCTATTTCATAAATCAGTTTTAATAGTGATGCCAATTCAGAACAACTATATTTAAAATAATACCACAAAGTGGATATACTTTTGTCTTTGAGACTTGACTGATTGACAAAATTTTATTCCCAATTGTTTAGATCTGGAATTGTGCTGCTGAATTTATCCCATTCTTACTTTATTTTGTATCAGTTCTGGAATTGCTTCATGGATTTTATGGTTGAATTAATGGCATTCCCTATATTGAGCTGCCTCAAGAAACATGGCTGCCACTGCTGAGTGAAGTTACACTCAGACAATTTGGACTGTGGGAGAAAACCAGAGCACACGGAGGAAACCCACGTGGTCATGGGGAGAATGTACAAACTCCTTACAGGCAGTGGCAGGAATTGAACCCAATTCACTGGTACTATAAAGTGTTGTACAAACCATTATGCTACTATAGCATAATGTCACAATCAAAAGGCTATAATTTTTTCTTGGGTGGTTACAAGAGCTTTGGTTTATTCTCTGAAGTCAGTAATTTGATTGAAAGTGCTTGAAGAAGCTTAACTCATTGTAAAAGTATCTATGTGCAGGATTAATTGGACTGTACATTTTGCCCTGAGGGAGGTTGCTTTATACAGTGTTATGTGAATACAAAGTTGGCTGTTATATTTGATTAGTTTTCTAGTGTTTATGGTTTGTTTTGCTATTGAGATGTACAAAAGGATGGATAATGCTAATGGAGCTGTGTCCTTCACTGCATAAAAGGAATGACTTCCAAGTTAATCTTTTCCAAGTCGCACAGTACAGTTTGCTATGCTCATTAATGTTCTGTTATCAGTTGTACCACTGTGGAGACACATGTGGACTGAATGCTTCCCACAGGAACAGTTTGTTGTTCTTGGAAGTTGGACATTGACAGCAACGGTTCCCAACATGGGTGCAAAGTTCATTAAGGGAGACTGGGTGTGGGGATGAGGAGGGAAAGTTTGATGCCAAAAATTACAAGGGCTCTGTGAGTCTCTGACAATATTGGTATAGTGCGGGGGTCGGCAACCCGCGGCTCCGGAGCCGCATGTGGCTCTTTTACGTCTGTGCTGCGGCTCCCTGTTGCTTTGGGAAATAATTGGTTGTGGCGACCCTTTTCCTGGCACATCCGAACCGACTCACAATTAGATAGCCTACGGGGGTTTGTGAGCACAGAGCTTTGGAGCCTCTGCGCCATGGGGGGCAGGTTGAGGGAGGCTTAAAAGTGAGGCTGAAGATTTCGAATAAAGTTTTTTCCTTCGACTGCAGTTACCGACTCCGTGTTGTAATTTTAGCGCTGCGTGTAGCACACCGCTACACGGTCAGTATTTAATTAAAATGTATTTTATGTTAGTTTGTTAGTTTTTGAAATGTAAATCTAAATTTGAAGATTATGGTGATCTTGTACAATCTAAATAAGACTTTGTGGCGACCCATTTCCTGACACATCCGAACCGGCTCACAATTAGCCAGCGTTCAGGCTAAGGGAGATAGCCTACGGGGGTTTGTGAGTACGTGTCTTTTGCAGCATCCGCGCCCATGGGGGGCGGGTTGAGGGAGGCTTAAAAGCAAGGCTGTTTAGTTCGAATAAAGCTATCTTTGACTGCAGTTTACTGACTGCGTGTAGCAACCGCTACAACGTGTTTTTATCGCTGGCTGTCCAGAGGGGAGGTGCTGAAACGCTTTGTCGCGTGTCTGGAAGAAGTGAAAACTTTCCTGGGCAGCAAAGGGCTCACCTTTCCTGAGCTGGAACAGCCAGAGTGGCTGGAAAAGCTACACTTCATGGTAGACATAACAGCGCACCTGAACACGCTGAACACAGCTCTTCAACGGGGTAAGGACGTACAGCCCTGCACATGTTGGAGGATGTTTTGGCATTCGAGCGCAAGTTGACGTTGCTTGCCAGAGATTTACAGAAAGGCACATTGTCTCACTTCCCCAATTTGAGAGAGTTCAAAAAAGGTCACGACATGATAAATTCGGAGTATTTACATTGGGCAATCATCGCAATGCAAACATCGTTTGGGAAACGCTTCTGTGAGTTCAGAGAGGAAAAAAACACATTATCCTTCCTGGTCACTCCCCTAAGCATCGATCCATCCCTACTGAATACGACTGCATTGTCAGGTGTGAGTCAACCTGAACAAGGATGATAAATATTTTAATTGCCTATTATTTTACGTATATTCATATGCTTTCATTGTTCAGTGAAATAGTCCTTTTATTTTTCAGGTTGACAGCTGGCTGACGTTATTTTTGGTTTGCTGCTGGCGGCAAATTTAAGTTTGGCGTTTTTCATAAATACAAGAAGGACTCAAATAGACGTTGAGTATTTTACTTAAAAGTAACCTTCAACCCAACGTCTTTTTTTCGGAGGTCAACATGTTTTTGTTGCATGCAGAAATGTAATTTCGTTTTCTCTGCAGGAGTTCATCAATTTCATAAATGCAACACATTATAGTTTGTTTATACATAGCATAAAGGCAAAACAAAACGTTGTATGCAGTGTTATTTCATTTTAAATGTCAAACGGGTTTTGCGGCTCCCAGTGTTTTCTTTTCTGTGGGAAACGGGTCCAAGTGGCTCTTTCAGTGGTAAAGGTTGCTGACCCCTGGTATAGTGAGAAAGCTCACAAAAGAGTCAAAGTAAGTAACATACACTTGGTATGCTGACTGCCTAGGCCCTAGGCTGCTGGCAAATTCCTGAACTACTCCAAACTCCTTATAAGGATTGGCCAAAGAATTAAACATTTATCTTGGCAGTACAATTTACTGACTAAGGACAACAGGGGCTTTCATTCAAAAAAGACTGGAATCAACTAGGTTACAGTTAAAAGTTTTAAAGTTAATAAACCAACTTCAAGAGTAATGCCCATACAGTGAGTTTAGAAGACCACAACCTTTTAGGGGTCTTGTGTGCCTCAATGATCCAGAGAGCTATGTTGACTGGAGTCAGGGCTTTATGCTTCGGCTCGTGATAGGGTTACTTATGTATAACAGGTCAAAGGGTTGAGGGCAGACTAAGAGTGGTCCGCCGGTCCTCTGGGTTTGGGAGTTCAGCACAGGGATAACAACCCTGTCTGGTAAAACAAAATTGTTACGGAAACAGCAGTAAAAAATCCTTCTATATCTGAGTATGACGGTATTCCTGAGTCTGCATCTCTGGGACTTGCATGACTGTCAACCATGAAAACAGAGAGGAAGCTTTGAGCACTTCCAGAGATGGAGGACCTTCATTGTTGCCCTAAATATGTCTAAGGGTTGAGGCTCAATGGTCAAAACATCTGGGTCAGCATTTCTGGAACTTGGAGGCTTGATGCCTGCCAGTCCGGACCAGGGACTAGAGGTTAGAGCCCAAAGACTGCCAGTAGGTTTTAGTGGACGGGAGGGAGGTAAGAACCTCGTTTTGCTGGGTTTTTTTTGGTTGCTTTGTTTTGTAGCTGTTGTTGTTGCTATTTGTGTTATCCCATTGAACATTGCAGGCATGCTATTTTGGTGGCAGAATGTGTGGCATCACTTGCAGGCTGCCCCCAACACTTCTTTGGTATGTCACCAAAAACACTCAGGTTTCTATAGGTGTACCATGGAGAGCATTCCAACTGGCTGCTTCACTGTCTGGTATGGGGGGAAGGTGGGTTCTGTGCTGGATGGTGTGATGGATGTGGACTATGCCTTTAAAAGAGAGAGAGGATAAGAAAACTGACTGCAGAACTGTTGCCTGCTTCTGGGTTGCCATGGTGGAGAGAGGTGGAGTTATTTGATGGACTGTCGAATGTTATGGTTTCTCTGCAGCTTGTTTACTTTTTACAAGGACAGTCACAGGCACACAGGCCGAGTCGAGATTGTTTTGGTCAATGAAAGACACCAGTGAGTGCGGTCGCTGGTTTAAACTTTCAGCAGCCCAAAGGGGTGAGTTGAGATCAATATAGAGTGTAAATGACTCTCACAAGTTGCTGCAATTAGAAGAAGTTTGCAGAGAGAGGAGAGGAGAGGAGAGGAAGATTTGAAGGAGAAGAAACCTAGCAACAAAGAGATCACTGTTTGGACTCCCTCTCCAAGTAGCAAGTTTAATTCCATTCGGATACGAAAGTGTGATTGTCACATAGTTAATCCACAGGGGGGGGGAGGAACCTTTGTGAATACCACTTGTGTGTATTACCCTTGTCTGGGTGTGGTATTTCACTGAAGAAGGCACTCCTGTGGCAAATCACTGTTGGAGTTACTTCATATGTTGTGGAACTGGATCAGTGGCTGTCACAGTGCCTGTAAGTGTGACCCTGTGGTAACTACCTTATGTGTTTAACCCTTGCCTGGGTTAGCAGTTTTACCACTTGAAGACGGTACCCTTAGTGGAGTCACATTAGGCTAACTTGAAGGATTTGGAGGACAGCGGGAAGATCAATGACATTTATTTATTTGGATTACAAATACCCCTCTTCCACCTTAATTCTGTGGATTGAATTGAATTTTCTTAGATACCATTGTAAGACTGTAACTCTTGACACCTGAGCTTGAATGAGTTTGGGAACTTTATCTGCACCTATATTTATGTACGTGTGTGTGTGTGTGTATATATTGTGTACACACACACACAAACACACACACACACACACACACACACACACACACACACACACACACACACACACACACACACACACACACACCCCTTCTAACTCTTGGTTTACCTGGTTTTAAGTTACTATATTTGGTAGTTACTAATAAAATAGTGATTGTTAACAGCAAAATCAGACTCCAGGTGTGTTCTATTGCTGCTGATATTTTTACAGGGTTGTATATATGTGACAATGGAAAGAAGTTGCAGAGAATTGTAAACTTTGTTAGCTCATTCATGGGTTCTAGTCTCCGAAGTATCCAGGAGCATCTTCAAAGAGCAATCCCTTAAAAAGGTGGCATCCATCATGAAGGACCCCCATCACCCAGGACATGCCCTCTTCTCATTGTAACCATCAGGAAGGAGGTACAAGAGTCTGAGGCACACACTGAGTGATTCAGGAACAGCTTCGTCCCTTCTGCCAACTGATTTCTGAATAGACATTGAATCCATGAACACTACCCCTCAATACTTTTTTATTCCTATTTTTGCACTACTTATTTAATTAAATAAGTGTGTGTGTGTATGTGTGTGTGTGTGTGTAATATAAAAGGAAAGGAGAACCATGCAAAAATTTAGGCACCCCCAGAGATTTGAGCTCTCAGATAACTTTTACCAAGGTCTCAGACCTTAATTAGCTTGCTAGGGCTATGGCTTGTCACAATCATTGTTAGGAAAAGCCAGGTGATGCAAATTTCAAAGCTTTATAAATACCTTGACTCCTCAAACCTTGTCCCAACAATCAGCAGCCATGGGCTCCTCTAAGCAGGTGCCTAGCACTCTGAAAATTAAAATAAATGAGAAAGCTATAAGAAGATAGCAAAGCGTTTTCAGGTAGCCGTTTCCTCAGTTTGTAATGTGATTAAGAAATGGCAGTTAACAGGCACGGTGGAGGTCAAGCTGAGGTCTGGAAGTCAAGAAAACTTTCCGAGAGAACTGCTCGTAGTATTGCTAGAAAGGCAAATCAAAACCCCCGTTTGCGTCCAAAAGACCTTCAGGAAGATTTAGCAGACTCTGAAGTGATGGTGCACTGTTCTACTGTGCAGCGACATCTGAACAAATAGACTTTCATGGAAGAGTCATCAGAAGAAAACCTTTCCTGCATCCGCACCACAGAATTTGGCATCAGAAGTTTGCAAAGGAACATCTAAACAAGTCTAATGCATTTTGGAAACAAGTCCTATGGACTGATGAAGTTAAAATCGAACTTTTTGGCTGTAATGAGCAAAGGTATGTTTGGAGAAAAAAGGATGCAGAATTTCATGAAAAAACACCTCTCCAACTGTTAAGCACAGGGCTGGATCGATCATGCTTTGGGCTTGTGTTGCAGCCAGTGGCACGGGAGAACGTTCCCCTGGTAGAGGGAAGAATGAATTCAATTAAATTCCAGCAAATTCTGGAAGCAAACATCACACCGTCTAAAAAAGCTGAAGATGATAAGAGAATAGCTTCTACAACAGGATAATGATCCTAAACACACCTCAAAATCCACAATGGACTACCTCAAGAGGCGCAAGCTGAAGGTTTTGCCACAGCCTTCACAGTCCCCTGACCTAAACATCATTGAAAATCTGTGGATAGACCTCAAAAGAGCAGTGCATGCAAGACAACCCAAGAATCTCACAGAACTTTTTTTGCATCTGTATTTACTAAGGAAACTGTCATGGAGTCAATGGAAATAAGGCAAACAAGTAGTGAGGTCATGGAACCTATACAGATTGAAGAGGAGGAGGTGCTTGCTATCTTGAGGGAATCAGATAAATCCCCAGATCCTGACAGGGTATTCCCTTGGACCTTGAAGAAGACTAGTGTTGAAATTGCAGGGGCCTTGACAGATATATTTAAAATGCCGGTATGTATGGGTGAGGTGCCGGAGGATTGGAGGATAGCTCATGTTGTTCCGTTGTTTAAAAAAGCCTGTAAAGGTAATCCAGGAAGTTATAGGCTGTTAAGTTTGACATCAGTAGTAGGTAAATTATTGGAAGGAGTACTAAGAGATAGGATCCACAAGTATTTAGATAGACAGGGACTTATTAGGGAGAGTCAACACGGCTTTGTGCGTGGTAGGTCATGTTTAACAAATCAGAGTTTTTCGAGGAGGTTACAAGGAAAGTGGATGAAGGGAAGGCAGTAGATGTTGTCTACCTGGACTTCAGTAAGGCCTTTGACAAGATCCCGCATGGGAGGTTAGTTAGGAAGATTCAGTCGCTAGGTACACATGGTGAGGTAGTAAATTGGATTAGACATTGGCTCAATGGAAGAAGTCAGAGAGTGGTAGTGGAGGATTGTTTCTCTGAGTGGAGGCCTGTGACTAGTGGTGTGCCACAGGGATCAGTGCTGGGTCCATTGCTATTTGTCATCTATATCAATGATCTGGATGATAATGTGGTAAATTGGATCAGCAAATTTGCTGATGATACAAAGATTAGAGGTGTAGTGAACAGTGAGGAAGGTTTTCAAAGCTTGCAGAGAGATTTGGACCAGCTGGAAAAGGGCTGAAAAATGGCAGATGGAGTTTAATACAGACAAGTGTGAGATATTGCTCTTTGGAAGGAAAAACCAAGGTAAGCCTACAAGGTAAATGGTAGGGCACTGAGGAGTGCAGTAGAACACAGGGATCTGGGAATACAGATACAAAGATACAGAGGTTTTGGCACATTGGCCTTTATAAATATCAAAGTATTGAGTATAAGAGTTGGAATGTTATGGTGAGGTTGTATAAGGTATTGGTGAGGCTGAATTTAGAGTATTGTGTGCAGTTTTGGTCACTGAATTTCAGGAAGGATATTAATAAGGTTGAAAGAGTACAGAGAAGGTTTATAAGGATGTTGCCAGGACTTGAGAAACTGAGTTACAAAGGAAGGTTGAATAGGTTAGGACTTTATTCACTGGAGCGTAGAAGAATGAGGAGAGATTTGATAGAGATATAATTTTTTTTTTCAGATTACAAACTTCAAAAAAGTTGGAAATAAATTTATTATCAAAGTACATATGTCATCACTACACACTGCCCTGGGATACGCTTTCTTTTTTTTAAACTTTTTTTTATTGCATTTTTAAATGGTTACAAAGTATGAAAAAACAATGTATATAACCCTTACCCCCTCCCCTTAACCCCTCCCCCCTAACTGCCCTATAGAAAAAAAAGAGAAAGAAAGAAAGATTGCCTGGTTGTTGGAAGATCTCCACATGCTCCATGGAATTCGTAATAACTTTAATATGTATATTTATTTCTTTCCCCTAATAACCAATTGTTTCATCTTCAGAGCATCTATATATTTAATCCTGTCTTTTGTAAATAAGGGCTCCAAATTTTCAGAAATGTTTCATATTTATCTCTTAAATTATAAGTAATTTTTTCTAATGGAATACAACCATAGATTTCTTTCTTCCAAGAATCTATACTTAAATGTGTATCCGATTTCCAAGTAACTGCAATAGCTTTTTTGGCTACTGCCAGTGCAATTTTTATAAATTCTTTCTGATACTTATTTAGTTTGAGTTTCGGTTTTAAAACATTTGATTGATTTATGGAATAAGATAAATGTTGATGATGAGACAAAAAAATCTTTATTAGCAAAGAGATCTTTAATTCAAAATAGACTTATTCCTTTCACAATGGACAATCAACTTTTATATAATTGGATTCAAAATGGGATTAGATATATAGGGAATTGTTTTGAAGGAGGTATATTAATGTCATTTGATCAATTAAAGAATAAATATAAAATATCAAATAACACTTTATTTTGTTACTTTCAATTAAGGGCTTATTTAAGAGAAAAATTAGGTCAAACAATGTTATTGCCGAAATCTAATGAAATAGAAATTTTAATTCAAAAAGGAAATATTAAAAAAATTATATCTTGCATGTATAATTTGATTCAAAGACAGGTAATTAAACAAGGGGTCCATAAGTCAAGACAAAAATGGGAAAGTGATTTGAATATTAAAATTGAAGAAACAAATTGGTCAAGACTATGCCTTGATAGTATGACAAATACCATAAATGTTAGGTTAAGATTAGTGCGGTATAATTTTCTACATCAATTATATATTACACCACGAAAAATAAAAAAATTAAATTCGAATTTATCGGATCAGTGTTTCCGATGTAACCAGGAAACTGGTACTTTTTTACATTTGACATGGTCTTGCTCTAAAATTCAACCTTTTTGGACAAATTTAAGACTTTTACTGGAACAAATTACAGGAACACAATTTCCTCATAATCCAATATTATTTTTACTAGGTGATATTGAAGGGAGATATAAAATTATGATGGGTATAGATACAGTGAATGCAAGCTGGCTTTTTCTACTGAGGCTAGGGGAGAAAAAACCAGAGGTCTTGGGTTCACGGTGAAGGGGGAAAAGTTTAAAGGGAACATGGGGGGCGGGGCTTCTTCACACAGAGTGGTGGAAGTGTGGAATGAGCTGTCAGATGAAGTGGTAAGTGTGGGCTCACTTTTAACATTTAAGAAAAACTTGGACAGGTACACGGATGAGAGGTGTATGGAAGGATATGGTCCAGGTGCACATCAGTGGGACTAGGCAGAAAAATGGTTTGGCATAGCCAAGAAGGGCCAAAAGGCCTGTTTCTGTGTTGTAATGTTTTATGGTTCTGTGGTTCTAACTGGAAGCCTTTTGTAAGGAAGTATGAGCGAAAATTCCCCCAAAGAAGAATTGAAAAACACTTAACTGGCTACAGAAAGCGTTTGCAAGCTGTGATATTTGCCAAAGGGGTTGTTACTAAGTACTGGGTGTAACTTTTGCTTTGGGCCCTTTTCCTTTTTTGTTATTTTGGAACTGTAAAAGATGGAAATAACCTTGCTTAAAATATTAAAGAAATGTGTCATGTTTAACTTAATGTCTTTTGGAAATCAGGTCATCTTTTACTCGCTTAGCTATTCACATTAACAGAAAGTGTGTGTGTGTGTGTGTGTGTGCTTTCTGCTCTTATGGCCGACGGATTGGACAGCTGCCTCATACAGTGCATAGCTGATACAGGTCCACTGTTGTTCCATGGTATTTTCTGAGCTCAGACAAGGTTCTAGCTCCACTGGGCTACCCCGCAGAGTGTTATACGGCCAGCTACATCATGGTCGACGCTCAGCTGGAGGGCCAAAGAAACGCTATAAGGATCGGATGAAGAATGCTTTAAGGAGTGTGATCAGACCCGAGGACCTGGAGGATGTTGCTGCTGACTGTAACACTTGACGACAGCTGTGCAGGGATGGTGTTCGTATTCTGGAGATGGAAAGAACAACCAGAAGAGAGCCAGGAGAAATGCAGCCGTGGTTGCCATCACTACCACCACCACCACATATACACATCCCACCTGCAGTAGAACTTGTGGGTCCAGGAGAGGACTGTATAGTAATTAGAGATCTCACCGTTCAAGGAGTGGATGTCGTCATCGGATTCGGATGGACAACAGAAGAAGTGTGTGTGTGTCTGTGTGTCTGTGTGTGTGTGTGTGTGTGTGTATAAGCATCTGTTAGTCTTGTGAGACCATGGATTTGAACCTTGGAAGGGTGCAGGCCTGGGCAGGGTTGTGTGGGAGACTGGCAGTTGCCCAAGCTCCAAGCCTTCCCCTCTCCACGCCACCGATGTTGTCCAAGGGAAGGGCACTAGGACCCAAACAGCTTGACACCGGTGTCATCACAGAGCAATGTGTAGTTAAGTGCTTTGCTCAAGGACACAACCTGCTGCCTCAGTTGCGGCTCGAACCAGTGACCTCCAGATCACTAGACCGATGCCGTATCCATTAGGCCATGCGCCTACACATGCATATGTATGTGTATATATGTGTGTATTGGTGTGTATATGTATTTATATTTACTGTAATTCACAGTTTTTATTTTCTATTATGCACTGCATTGTGCTGCTGTTGCAAAGACAACAAATTTTACAATAAATGCTGATGACAAATCTGATTCTTACAAGCTCGAGACACACATTGATGTGGCCTAGCCAATGTAACGGACAAAGAATAACGAGCTGAATGCTGCAAATGATTGCTTGGGAGAGAGCTCTGAATTAATTTGATTATCCTTTCAGTGAATTTAGAAGGATCCTGATTTTTTTTTCCCCTCATGTATATAGGAAGTCCGGGTCATACATACAGAAGGGCAGGGGTCACTGTTGCCAAATAGAACATGTTTTGTACCAGATCTGATGTGACCCCACAGAAGTTGTCAAAGTCCATAAGAAAAGATGCAATGCACTTAGAATTGCAGTCTCATTTCTTTTCTGCTTGTATTTTAGAGCTTTCTTCAACTTAATTTCATCAGAGCTACCGAGCAAGACTGGTGTCAAACAGTCCTCTCTTCTATCAGTCGTTACCAGTACCTTTCCCCTAGAATTCAGAATCAGGTTTAATGTCTCTGGCATATGTAGTGAAATTCGTTGTCATTGTGACAGCAGAACAATGCGAAACATAATAGTAGAGAAATAAAAACTGATTTACTGTAAGAATATATAGATATAGAGGGGGAGAGGAATCATAGATTCAATGTCCATTCAGAAATTAGATACTGAGGGGAAGAAACTGTTCCTGAATTTTTGAGTGTGTGCCTTCAGTACAGTGGATACTGTATTGGGCCATCAGTTAACTAGGGCAGTTGCTTATTTGGGACAGCTCTTAAAGAACAAAAGCTAATTGAGAAAATAGCTGGGATAATCTTCATTTAGGACACTTATGCCACTTAATTAGGACAGGAGACTTCTGCAGAACAGTTTCTATCTAGTGTCAGTCACATGCACTTGTGAAGACTGTTAGACACCACTATAATTGGGACAAATAGTTTTTGAATAGCATCAGTTGTTTGTGTAATGGTGTTCAATAAGCAGTGATTTTTTTTCATTGAGAGTTGGCAAGAAATAAGCAGTAAGACAATTCAGAACTGTTTTGCTCACTGCGGTTTCAAGTATTCAGGCTCAGTGATGCCAGAAACGGCTGGGAGTGAAAATGAAGCTAACTCACTGCTAAAACAAGTTAGGAACTATGAAGAATTTGAAGATATCGGCAAACACCTTGAATGTTATAATGAAAATGAAGATTTTGAGGGTGCAATCATTGATAGCTTATATGAAAGCAGGCTGTTATCTGCACTGATTTTGTTAACTTGCAGTCCATCAAAAGAAGACATACACTGCGTACATACACTGAATTCCTCAAGTGAAAACAATTGTGAACAAATACGCAATTTAATAGTACGTAGTGTTCTAATTTGTTCTGTATTTCATTTCAATACATAATTTGTTGCTCAGTTTGTCTTTAATGATTTCCACAAAAGAGGTTGTGTTGCAACTTTATAAAACTCTGGTTAAGCCACATCTGGAGTATTGCACACAGTTCTGGTCACCCTCCTATAGACAATAGACAATAAATGCAGCAGTAGGCCATTTGGCCCTTCGAGCCAGCACCACCATTCACTGTGATCATGGCTGATTATCCACAATCAGTACCCCGTTCCTGCCTTCTCCCCATATCCCTTGACTCTGCAATACACACAGAATGCTGGTGGAATGCAGCAGGCCAGGCAGCATCTATAGGGAGAAGCGCTGTCGACGTTTCGGGCCGAGACCCTTCGTCAGGACTAACTGACAGAAAGATAGTAAGAGATTTGAAAGTAGGAGGGGAGGGGAAAATGCAAAATGATAGGAGAAGACCAGAGGGGGTGGGGTGCAGCTGAGAGCCAGAAAGGTGATTGGCAAAAGGGATACAGAGCTGGTGAAGGGAAAGGATCATGGGACGGGAGGCCTCAGGAGAAAGAAAGGGGGAGGGGAGGCACCAGGGGGAGATGGAGAACAGGCAGAGTGATGGGCAGAGAGAGAGAAAGAAAAAAAAAGGTTAAAAAAACAAAAAAAAAACTAAATATATCAGGGATGGGGTAAGAAGGGGAGGAGGGGCATTAGCGGAAGTTAGAGAAGTCACTGTTCATGCCATCAGGTTGGTGGCTACCCAGCCGGTATATAAGGTGTTGTTCCTCCAACCTGAGTGTGGCTTCATCTTGACAGTAGAGGAGGCCATGGATAGACATATCAGAATAGGAATGGGACGTGGAATTAAAATGTGTGGCCACTGGGAGATCCTGCTTTCTCTGGTGGACAGAGTGTAGGTGTTCAGCGAAATGGTCTCCCGGTCTGCGTCGGGTCTCACCAATATATAAAAGGCCATACAGGGAGCACCGGATGCAGTATACCACACCAGTCGACTCACAGGTGAAGTGTCACCTCACCTGGAAGGACTGTCTGGGGCCCTGGATGGTGGTGAGTGAGGAAGTGTAAGGGCAGGTGTAGCACTTGTTCTGCTTGCAAGAATAAGTGCCTGGAGGGAGATTAGTGGGAAGGGATGGGGGAGGTGAGTGGACAAGGGAGTCGTGTAAGGAGCGGTCCCTGTGGAAAGCAGAAAGAGGGAGGGAGGGAAAGATGTGCTTGGTAGTGAGATCCCGTTGGAGGTGGCAGAAGTTACAGAGAATAAAACGTTGGATCTGGAGGCTGGTGGGATGGTAGGTGAGGACAAGGGGGACCCTATCTCAAGTGGGATGGTGGGCAGATGGGGTGAGGGCAGATGTGCGGGAAATGGGAGAGATGCACTTGAGAGCAGAGTTGATGGTGGAAGAAGGGAAGCCCCTTTGTTTAAAAAAGGAAGACATCTTCTTCGTCCTGGAATGAAAAGCCTCATGCTGAGAGCAGATGCGGCGGAGACAGACGAATTGTGAGAAGGGGATAACATTTTTGCAAGAGACAGGGTGGGAAGAGGAATCGTCCAGGTAGCTGTGAGAGTCTGTAGGCTTATAGTAGATATCAGTAGATAGGCCGTCTCCAGAGATGGAGACAGAAAGACCAAGAAAGGGGAGGGTGTCATAAATAGACCAGGTAAATTTGAGGGCAGGGTGAAAGGTGGAGGCAAAGTTAATGAAGTCAACGAGCTCAGCATGCGTGCAGGCTCCCTTGACTCTGCTATCTTTAAGAGCTCTATCTAATTCTTTCTTGAAAGCATCCAGAGAATTGGCCTCCACTGCCTTCTGAGGCAGAGAATTCCACAGATCCACATCTCACTGGGTGAAAAAGTTTTTCCTCAATTCCGTTCTAAATGGCCTACCCCTTATTCTTAAACTGTGGCCCCTGGTTGTGGATTCCCCCAATATCGGGAACATGTTTCCTGCCTGTAGCGTGTCCAATCTCTTAATAATCTTATATGTTTCAATCAGATCCCCTCTTATCCTTCTAAATTTCAGTGTATACAAGCCCAGTCACTCCAATCTTTCAACATATGACAGTCCTGCCATCCCGGGAATTAATCTTGTGAACCTATGCTGCACTCCCTCAATAATAGCAAGAATGTCCTTCCTCAAATTTGGAGACCAAATCTGCACACAATACTCCAGGTGTGGTCTCGCCAGTGCCCTGTACAACTGCAGAAGGACCTCTTTGCTCCTATACTCAACTCCCCTTGTTATGAAGGCCAACATGCCATTAGCTTCCTTCACTGCCTGCTGTACCTGCATGCTTACTTTTAGTGACTGATGAACAAGGACACCTAGATCTCATTGTACTTCCCCTTTTCCTAACTTGACACCATTCAGATAGTAATCTGCCTTCCTGTTCTTGCCACCAAAGTGGATAACCTCACATTTATCCACATTAAACTGCATCTGCCATACATCTGCCCACTCACCCAACCTGTCCAAGTCACCCTGCATTCTCCTAACATCCTCCTCATATTTCACACTGCCACCCAGTTTTGTGTCATCTGCAAATTTGCTGATGTTACTTTTAATCTCTTCATCTAAATCATTAATGTATATTGTAAATGGCTGTGGTCCCTGCACCGAGCCTTGTGGTACCCCACTAGTCACTGCCTGCTATTCTGAAAAAGACCTGTTAATCCCTACTCTTTGTTTCCTGTCTGCCAACCAATTTTCTACCCACGTCAGTACCCTACCCCCAATACCATGTGCTCTAATTTTACCCGCTAATCTCCTATGTGGGACCTTATCAAAGGCTTTCTGAAAGTCCAGGTACATACACTACATTCACTGGCTCTCTCTTGTCCATTTTCATAGTTACATCCTCAAAAAATTCCAGAAGATTAGTTAAGCATGATTTCCCCTTCATAAATCCATGCTGACTTGGACTGATCCTGTTACTGCTATCCAAATGTGCCACTGTTTCATCTTTTATAATTGACTCCAGCATCTTCCCCAACACTGATGTCAGGCTAACTGGTCTATAATTCCCTGTTTTCTCTCTCCTTTCTTAAAGTAGGATAACATTAGCTACCCTCCAATCCTCAGGAACTGATCCTGAATCTATAGAACATTGGAAAATGATTACCAATGCATCTACAATTTCTAGAGCCACCTCCTTAAGTGCCCTGGGATGCAGACCATCAGGCCCTGGGGATTTATCAGCCTTCAGTCCCATCAGTCTACCCAACACCATTTTCTGCCTAATGTGAATTTCCTTCAGTTCCTCCATTACTCTAGGTCCTCTGGCCACTATTACATCTGGGAGATTGTTTGTGTCTTCCCTAGTGAAGACAGATCCAAAGTACCTGTTCAACTCATCTGCCATTTCCTTGTTCCCCATAATAAATTCACCCGTTTCTGCCTTCAAGGGCCCAACTTTGGTCTTTTTTCCTTTTCACATACCTAAAGAAGTTTTACTATCCTCCTTTATATTCTTAGCTAGCTTACCTTGGTATCTCATCTTTTTTCGCTGTATTGCCTTTCTAGTTATCTTCTGTTGCTCTTTAAAAGTTTCCCAATCCTCTGGCTTCCTGCTCATCTTTGCTATGTTATACTTCTCTTTTATTTTTATACTGTCCTTGACTTCCCTTGTCAGCCACGGTCGCCCCCCCTACTCTCCTTAGAGTCTTTCTTCCTGTTTGGAATGAATTGATCCTGCACCTTCTGTATTATTCCCAGAAATTCTTGCCATTGTTGTTCCACTGTCATCCCTGCTAGGGTATCCAGTCAACTTTGGCTAGTTCCTGCCCCATGGCTCCATAGTCCCCTTTGTTCAACTGTAATACTGACACTTCTGATTTTCCCTTCTCCCGCTCAAATTGTAGACTGAAACATCATATTATGGTCACTACCTCCTAATGGCTCCTTTACCTCAAGTTCCCTTGTCAAATCCGGTTCATTACACAACATTAAATCGAGAATTGCCTTCTCCCTGGTAGGCTCCAGCTGCTCTAAGAATCCATTTCAGAGGCATTCCACAAACTCCCTTTCTTGGAGTCTAGTACCAACCTGATTTTCCCAGTCTACCTGCATGTTGAAATCCCTCATTACAACCGTAGCATAACCTTTGCAATAGGAAGGATGTAGTGGCTTTGGAGAGGGTGCAGAAGAGGTTCACCAGGATGCTGCCTGGTTTAGAGGGCATATGCTATCACAAGAGGCTGGATAAACTTGTGATGTTTTCTGTGGAGCGTTGGAGACTGAGGGGAGATGAGATAGAGGTTTGTTTGATTATGAGAGGCATAGATACAGTGAACAGAATAAGTTTCTCAGGGCTGAAGTGTTTAATACCAGATGGCATGCATTGGAGGTGAGTGAGGATAGGTTCAAAGGGGGATGTGAGGGGTGAGTTTATTTACTCAGAGTGGTGGATGCGAGGACTGTGCCTGGTATGGTGGTAGAGGCAAATGCATTAGAGGCTTTTGAGAGATGCTTGAATAGACACATGGATGCAAAGAAATGGAGGGATTATGGACATTGTTTAGATAGGAGGAGTGTTTGGGTGTGTTTGAGTTTTTTTTAGCTGATTTGGCACAACGTTGTGGGCTGAAGGGCCTTTTCCTGTGCTGTGCTGTTCTATGTTCAGTCAAACTTGAGCTAATTAGGGCAAAAGCTTAATTGGGCCAAAATATACTGGTCCCTATGCGTCTCAATTAACTGGAATCCATTGTTTATGCAAGCATGATATTTTGTAAAGATTCCATGCACATAATGGCAGGTTTCCAGTTGGTTTCTTTTGGCATCAAGTTGTGCTGCTGAGCTAAGATAGAGATATAAAATACAGCCTAAAATGTTCAGGCCCTTAATTTTAGTGGAAAGAAAATTATAGGCTGTGCATGCACAATTATTACATGTGCTTTGGCAAGAATGTGCTTTTGGGTGATTTACTCTATAGTTCCTACTGGTGTAGGTAATGATTCTGATTTAATGTGTTCCAGAAGATTGGACGTGCTTGCTTTGTTTGCCTTAGAAATAACACAAAAATATAGTATAAGAGCACAGGTTGAAATAGGAATGAGTTTTTCAAAGTTCAAAGTCAAGGTAAGCCACAGAGTTGTAAGCTCAGTCATCTCCATCATAGGCAGTAGCCTTCGTAGTACCCAGGAAATCTTCAAGGAACAGTGCCTCGAAAAGGTGATGTCCTTCATTAAGGGCCCCCATCACCTAGGACATGCCTTCTTCACTTTGCTCTCATCAGGAAGGAGGTACCCACTCGACAATCCAGAAACAGCTTCTTCCCCTCTGTCAGATTTCTGAATGGACATTGAAACCATGATTAAACTTGATTGTGATTCTCACATATATGTCACCATATGCAACCCTGAGATTCATTTTCCTGCAGGCACACTCAACAAATCTATAGAATATTAACTATGACAGGATCAATGTAAGATCAACCAGAGTACAGAAGACAACAAACTGCGCAAATACAAATATACATAAATGGTAATAAAAACAAAAACAAGAGATAACAGTGAGATCGTTGGTTGTGCGAGCATCTCAATGGATGGGCAAGTGAGTGTAGTTATCCCCTTTTGTTCAAGAGCCTGATTGTTGTGGGGGTTCTTGAACCTGGTGGTGTGAGAACTGAGGCTCCTTTACTTTCTATCTGAATGTAGCAACAAGAAAAGAGCATGGTCTGAGTGGTGGTGATCTCTGATGGATGCTGCTTTCCTGCACATGCGTTTTATGTAGATGTGTTCTGTGGTTGGGAGGGCTTTACTGGGCCAAATCCACTACCTTTTGTAGGATTTTCATTCAGCTTGATACATCTATTCCACTGTTCAATAAAGTGATGTCTGATCTTCTTTCTCAGCAACTCTTTCCTGCATCATGTCCATGCATTCATTTAACATTTAAAAAACTTATTGATTTGTATTTGAACATACTCCATGATTGAATGTCCATGTCTTGTGTAATACAAAATATATCCAAAGATTCCTGAATATATTTCTTCCCAGTGTAGTCCTGATTGGAACAGAAGAACACGGGCCTATGAGGCATTATGTAGTTAAACCATTTCTCCAGTATGAATCAAAATGTTCCAGCTTATGATTAACAGATGCTGTTATCTTCTCCATTTTGTAAATGTCCATTGTAATTTCCATCCATGTATTTAAAGTTGGGCTGTCCTGTGATAACCATTTCCTAGCAAGAGTCTTTTTACCAGCCACCAACAGTATATTCATTAAATATTTATCTCTTTTCAACTATTCTTGAGGTATATATCCAAAATATATGGTCTTACTCTCCAAGGGTATTTCACATTTAAAGATGTCTTGTAGGGCATTGTGTATCCCCCACATAGTTCTTTCCTTTTGCTTGTTTTTTCTTTCCACTGTTTTCTATAAGTGTATACCTCAGATAAATACTTTGTGGAGATTTGTGATATATATAATTATATGATGTATATGTACAATGTCTGAAATACATCTTATGGAAATGTTCGTTTGATGAACTTCAATAAAAAAATAAATTACAAAAAAAAAGAACAGAAGAACACAGGAACAGATCCTTTGGCTCGAGATGTCTGTGCTGTACATGATGCAAATTAAATGAATGGCTTCTGACCTAATAGCTAAATAACTGACCTTTTACTTTCAGACTGCGATCCTTTGTCCTGAGCAGATAAGCAGGAGAATAATTAGTCCTGCTCTTTCTTTGCCAAACTCAAGAAGAATTTTGTATATTAATAAGATTCTGTCTCATTGTTCTACATAGTACTGTGCAAAGTCTTAGGTACATGTACATAGCAAGGGTATCTAAGAGTTTTGCACAGTAATTGGCCTTCCTTATTCGCGGGGGATTGGTCCCAGATCTGCCCCCCCCACCCCCCAACGGATACCAGAAAACATGGATGCTTATTTAACCTGTCTCAGTGTGGTGGACTTTAGGACCCAGCGGAGCACCAGGGCTTATTTAACCTGTCTCAGTGCGGTGGACTTTAGGACCCGGCAGAGCTTGGGACCCACTGTTTGCAGTGTTTCTGTTCTGGAAAACGATCACGATTGAAAATAAAGTGGAAATAATAAAGCGATTGGAAAGAGGTGAAACGCCATCAGTCATTGGAAAAGCGTTAGGCTACAGTCGGTCAACGATCAGAACAATTTTAAAGGATAAAGTGAGAATAATGGAGCATGTGAAGGCCCTGCCCCGATGAAAGCTACAATTATTACTAAACAACACAGTGGTTTAATTATTGAAATGCATACGTTTCTTAAGTGTTTTATATGAATAGAATGTTAAACTATATATTATATACTAAGACAAATGTTTGACTAACTGAAGCTAAGTAATACCGGATGTACCTGTTCTGACTTGCTTATAATACCCAATACAATGTAAATGCTATGTAAATAGTTGTTATACTGTACTGTTTAGGGAATAATGACAAGAAAAAAAGTCCATACGTGCTCAAACAACGACTGCTGGAGAGAGAACTTCCGGGTTTTCCCAATCCGCGGTTAGTTGAATCTGCACGTGCAGAACCCGCGGATAAGGAGGGCCGACTGTACTGTTCTTAATGTGGAGAGAAAGTTAATTTGTAAATCTTGAGGGAGCGAAGGATGTTGGGAATGGTGAGTGTGGAGCACCGAGGGAGGGGTGTGGTGTGGGACAGGTGGCAGAGGAGTGCCAGGAGCGGGAGGGAATGACTTGGCACGGGTGCAGACACACCTAGCCCTGAGACATCAGGCAAGGTAATTTGATTCCAAATAGTTTATTGATTATTGCAGAATGTCTTTCTGGTCTTTCCAGAGATGCTCCTTGCCCTGCTGAATTCTTCCAGCTTTTTGTTTTTATTCTAGCTTCCAAGATTTGCAGCCTCATTGTTTTCTGTCTTGATTATATCAGTCTAAATAGTCTATCATTCGTTCATTATGTGCCTTGTAGTTTGACGTGGCTGATTTCCATGACTGTGATTGTTCTTGGCAAATTTTTCTACAGGTAGTTTGCCATTGCCTTCTTCTGAGCAATGTCTTTACAAGACGGGTGACCCCAGCCATTATCAATACTCTTCAGAGATTGTCTGCCTGGCAATCAAATTGTGATCTGCACCAGTTGCTCACACGACCATCCACCATCTGCTCCCATGGCTTCAAGTGATCCTGATTGGGGGGGGGGGGGGGGACTAAGCAGGTGCTGCACCTTGCCCAAGGGTTTAGGCTAATAGGCTAGTGGAGGGAAGGAGAATCTTACACCTCCTTTGATAGAGATGTATTTCTCCACTCCGCCATCCATATATAGTCTAGATTAAATAGACTAGATCAGTACCATGTTACATAAACTCAGGCTGCATCATCCAAAATCAGTCTCATCACAGGTTTCAACAAAATAATGGTAATCAGCTTGTGTTTTTGTGAGAAGCTGTATTTTTTAGGGGAATGAAAGATGTAAACAGAATTCTGATACAATGTCTGTACTGCAATCTAGTATTAAAATGTTATCATTGGTTTTTAAAATTAGAACTGAAGCAAATAAAAACCAGATCTATATGTCCTTGTCTAAATTCAGACTCGATGGGCTGAATGGCCCAATTCTGTTCCTATGTCTTGTGGTCTCCAAGTAAATGAGTTTGGTCTTAATTTCTTTTTTATTTTTTTATATTCCATTTATCTTAATGGCATTTTATTCCCAATTAGGCTCGTACAGCCCTGTTCTGTCTCTCCTTCCTGCAAGCTCATGTAGCTTCACGGATTATTTAATTCAGATCATTTTATTTTTCCTCTCTTCCTGTGCACAACTTGTTCTGTCTTCATCTCCACAATTTTCTGAAGTATTCTTTTGTTACTTGATATGTTCACAAGCTCATAATATTTGGGAAAAATTTGGAATTGTTGGGTTCTTGTTGTTAAACTTTATAAAACTGGGAGGAACAGGAGAAGGCTTAAGTATGGAGATCTGATAGAAGTCTATAAGATTGAGAGGCTCAGAAGGAGTAGACCGGGAGTACCTTTTTCCCAGGGTAGAAATGTCCAATACCAGAGGGTATGCATTGAAAGTGAGAAGGGATTGGTTCAAAGAGGATGTGACTTACTGCCCAATACATTGCTGGCATTTAGAGCACCATCTCTGGTGGAGTTCAGGTCTTTTATTACGTCAGTAGTTTTCTCTTGGTTTTCACTGCTGTCAGTTCTGCAGATCACAGGTGGAGACTCAGGATTAGCATTGCCCTTGGGTGTATTGAATTGACATTATTTCTTGCATCCTTCACATACGTGAGTAAAACTCTTTACGTTATGTCTCTGTAAATATGCATTTGCAATCATAGTAATTTATAATAAATAGAACAGTCATTGTAACATAGAAATACACTCAAATCAGCGTGAGTTAATCAGTCTGATGGCCTGTTGGTCCTGGCTTTTATGCTGCATTACCATTTCCTGGATGGTTCCAGCTGGAATAGATTGTGGTTGGGGTGACTTGGGTCCCCAGTGATCCTCTGGGCACTTTTTTCACACCTGTCTTTGTAAATGTCCTGAATCATGGGAAGTTCACAACTACAGATGGGCTGGGCTGTCCGCACCACTCTCTGCAGAATCCTGCGATTAAGAGAGGTACGGTTCCCATACCAGGCAGTATGCAGCCAGTCAGGATGCTCTCAATTGTGCCCCTGTAGAAAGTTCTTCTAATTTGGGGGGCCCATACCAAACTTCCTCAACTGTCTGAGGTGAAAGAGGCACTGTTGTACCTTTTTCACCACACAGTGGTGTGTACAGACCACTTGATCCTCGGTGATGTGGATGCTGAGGAACTTAAAGCTGTTTACCCTCTCAACCCCAGATCCATTGATGTCAATAAGAATCTTCATTCCAAACATTCTTTGCTATTTCCGTAAGAATTTTGTTTTACCAGTCAGGGTTGTTAGCTCTGAGCTGAACCCCCAAACCTGGAGGACTGGTGAACCACTCTTACTCTGGCAGCTACCCTTTGATCTGTTTGGCATGGATGACCCTACCAAGAGCCAAAAGCCCTTTACTCTGAGACTATCACCATTTCTGACTCAAGCCAACATAGTTCTCCAGGTCACTGAGGCACACAAGCCTCCAATCTCTGCAAACAAGGTTGTGGTCCTCGTGGAGGAAAGGGGATGTGAGGGGTAAGTTTTTTACTCAGAGTGGTGAATACCTTTAATGTGTTGCTTGGTATGGTGGTAGAGACAAATGCAACGGAGGTTTTTAAGCAATGTTCAGATAGGCACATGAACATGAGGAATATGGGGGGATATGGACACTGTGTAATCGAGAGTGATTAGTTTTTTTGGTTGGTTTTGATTTACTTTTCAACTGGTATGGCACAACATTGTGGGCCAAAGGGCCTGTTCCCATGCTGTACTGTTCAACTTTCATGGAATAACATTCAAAAAGATCACAGCCAATTAAAATTCCTGCCCTGTCTGTATTTCCTTGAAATACAATAATCTATCAACCTCTGTTTGACCCTATGTTGACAGAGATACTCTGGAGCTCAGAAAAGTCTAAAGGTGGGTAAGTCACCTGGGCTGGATGGACTACACCCTAGAGTTCGAAAAAAGTAGCTGAAGAGATTGTGGAGGCATTAGTAGTGATATTACAAGAATCACTAGACTTGGGAATAGTTCCAGAGCAATGGAAAATCACTACTGTCAATCCACACATTAAGATAGGGAGGCAAAAGACAAGAAACTATATGGCAGTTAGCTGACCTCAGTGATTGGGAAGATCTTAGAGTCCATTATTAAGGATGAGATTTTAGGGTACTTGGAGGCACATGATAAAATTGTCCAAAATCAGCATTGTTCCCTTCAGAGGAGATCTTACCTGACAAATTATTTGAACTCTTAGAGGAAATAACAGGCAAGATAGACAAAGGAGAGTCAGTATATGTTGTTTACAGAGATTTTCAGAAGGCCTTTGACATGAGGCTTCTAAACAAGATAAAAGCCCATGATATTACAGAAAAGATGCTAGCATGAACAGAAGATTAGCTGACTGGAAGAAGGCAATGGCTGGAAATAAAGGGGATCTTTTCTAGTTGGTTGACGGTGACTAGTGATTTTCAGTAGGGATCAATGTTGGGTCTGCAACTTTTCACATTATATCGTAATGATCTGGATGATGGAATAGATGGCCAAGTTTGTGGACTATGCAAACTTAGGTGGGTATTTCAGAAGTAGGAAGACTTCAGAAGGACTTGAATAGGTTGAGAGAATGGACAAAGAAGTGGTTTATGGAATACCATGTAGGGAATCTTGTGTTCATGCACTTTGGTGGAAAGAATAAATGCATAGACTATTTTATAAATGGGGAGAGAATTCAGAAATTGGAGGTACAAAGGGACTTAGGAGTTCTAGTGCAGGATTCTCTAAAGGTTAACGCAGAAGGAGTTGGCTGTGAGGAATACAACATCAGCGTTCATTTTCACAAGACCAGAATATAAAAGCTAGGATCTGAGAATTTTTAAGATGTTTGTCAGATCACGTTTAGAATATTGTGAGCATTTTTCCTGACCACCATCAAAGGAAGGATTCATTGGCATTGATGAAGGATTGAAAGAGTTTTGTATGTGAGGAATGTTTGTCTCTGGGCCTGTACTCACTGGAGTTCAGAAGGCTGAGGGGAGATCTCATTGAAACCTACCTTACATTGAAAGGTATTGGATAGAGTGGATGTGGAGACCACGTGCAGTAATGGGAGAGTCTAGCACCAGAGACTGAAACCTCAATAAAAGGATGCCCCTTTAGAACATAGATAAGGAGAAATTTCTTCAGCCAGAGGGTGGTGCATCTGTGGAATTCATTGCCACAGAGAGCTTGGGGACCCAAGTCATTGGGTATATTTAAAGCAAAGGTTGATAAGTTCCTCATGAATGAAGGTGTCAAAGGTTATGGGGGAGAAGGCAAGAGAATGGGGTTGAAAGGGAAAATTAAATCAGGCCTGATTGAATGGTGGGAATTCTCGATGGGCTGAATGGCCTAATTCTTCAACGTTTTGTGGTCTAATGCACAAACTCCCACATTGCTTGCTAAAGAACCCCCCCCCCCCCAAAAAAAAATCACAATTCTCAGGAGATATCTGTAATTTCACTCTAAGAGCCCTTTACCTTGAGGCTATCACAATTTCTAAATCTTCTTGAGGAGGAAATGATCTCACATGATCTACCCTTTCAGTTCTTCTTGGAAGTACTGTTCTAAAGCAAGCAGCTTTCATTTCTCAAAACTTCAGCACTGGTTTATTCTATGAACTCACCCTCTTCATAAGTCGTCCTTGTTAACTCCATGAATAAATTGCTTTGAGTTCTCCCTGCTCTGTTTCGAAAGGGAAACAAATCATTTCCTGGGCACAGAAAACTACAAAAGCCTGAGAGCGCCTATCAGCATCCTCTAGGAGTTGGAGAAGAATTGGAATGTCACTTAAGACACTCAAATTTCTACAAATGTACCGTGCAGAGCATTCTATCTGGCTGCACCACAGCTCCATCATAGGCACTAGTCTCTATAGTATACAGGACGTCTTCAAGGACTGACACCTCAAAGAAGGTGGTGTCCATCATTTAGGACCACCACCACCCAGGACATGCCCTCTTCTCATTGCTACCATCAGGAAGAAGGTACAGAAGCCTGAACTCATGAACACTACCTCACTGCTTTTTTAAAAATTTCTGTTTTTGTGCTACTTAATTTAAAAAAAAGTATAGGGTATTGTTATTGCATGTTCTGATTAATTATTGCTATTTATTTGTGTTTGCATCTGCACTTCTCAACTTGATCTTTCATTGATCCTGCTATAGTTACTATTCTGTAGATTTGCTGAGTAAACATAGAAACATAGAAAACCTACAGCATGTTCCAGTGACATAATCGTCGAGAATGGCAGCTTAAGTCACTAGCTCCTCCGGAAAAATGCTTATCAAGCCCTGTTATTCCATCAAATATAATATTTTTTGAAAAATATTTTAACTGAAAAGAGGGGCAAGAATGGGGAAAAAGAACGGAAATAAAAAAGTGACACTGCGGAGCCTGCGGCCGAGAGGAGTGCAGCGAGCGGTTCTCTGACCCGACCGCGTGCGAGTGAGGTGGCTACTGGGCCTCATTCAGGCGAAGCGGCGAATATCTTCGAAATCCTGAAAGAAATAATGGAGGTCCAGAAAGAAATAAAGCAGCAGCTCCGGGATATTAAGGCAGAGCTTGCCAGCGTTAATCAAAAAATAGCGGTGGCAGAGACTCGAATCGAGAAGGTGGAAGATCGCGTTCAAAATGTGGAACGGATACTGAATAAGACAATAAAAATATTACATCACCAAGAAGGTAAACTGCTTGACCTGGAGGGAAGATCACGGCGGAAAAATATTAGAATCTACAACGTTCCCGAAGGAGCAGAGGGCTCGTCTGTGACGGAGTTTGTCGAAAAGCTACTGCGGGATGCACTGGATATTCCCTCGGTTATGAAGCTGGAAATCGAGAAGACGTGGGCTGGTTCCGAAACCTACCCAGTACAGAAAGCCACGCTCTATAATAATTAAATTCCTTCGGTACAGTACCAAGACGCAGATTCTACAAAGGGCCTATGGTAAGAAGAGAGTGTTTTTCGATGATAAATTAGTATATTTTGACCAAGGTTACCCCCTTACGGTCCTGCAGAAACGCAAAGAATACTCTGAAGTAAAGCGAGTACTAAAGCAAAATAATATTAGATTTCAAGCTCCGTACCCTGCTAAACTTCGAGTGTTTTATGACAACGGGACGTGGTTGTACCAGATGGTGGAAGTGGCGACTACAGACATGAAGGCCAGAGGTTTGCCCATCAGTGTCAGTCACCAAAATGAGGGAAAGCCTGACTGAGGAACTGTCCCACTCTGCTTGGGAAATAGTGCGAGAATCGAGAAGGCAGGAGACGGGAGGAGGCCGAGAGAAACATATCAGGAAGAGACCGGGAGTTTCCCAAAGACAGTCCTCACCCCCTTCAGAAGAGCCATAAGGTTTAGCTAACTTTAAAAATGTTGAGAAGCTAAATGAAAGCAAAAATACACAGTGATATACCTATCTTGAGAAATACTTATCATAATGTGGATTTTATATTACTTAGTTGTTATTCTTGTTTTATCCCCCACAGCTAGACATTTTCTCTAGCTCAACGTAGGGTCATCTACTAGTGACCTCAGCCTTGGAATCACGCGTTCGTTGCCATTTTTGTTATTATCTGCGTTTCTTGGTTCTTATTTATTCAGGGAGTAGATCGATTAAGTTTTATTCTAATTTCGATGATACATTGACAGATAAATACAGATGGCTAAGGACAAGGTAAAATTCATTTCTTTTAATGTCAACGGGCTATTAAATCCAATCAAACGTGAGAGAATTTTATCCAATTTGGAACAATTTGATTCATACTGGGAAAAATGGTTTAACTAAATAATGCCTCATAGGCCTGACTTTATTCTCACAAATCAATGAATCTGTTGTAAAAACAAAAGATCACTCACTACTTGTACATAGTTCTTTCCTTTTGCTTGTTTTTTCTTTCCACTCTTTTCTATAAGTTTGTACCTCAGATAAATACGTTGTGGAGATTTGTGATGTATATGATTATATGATATATAGGTACAATGTCTGAAACACATCTTATGGAAATGTTTGTTTGATGATGAACTTAAATAAAATAAATTACAAAAAAAGAAAACCTACAGCGCAATACAGGCCTAGTATTCCCGCAGGAAATGAATCTCAGGGTTGTATGTGGTGGCATATTTGTACTCTGATAACAAATTTACTTTGTTTCATTGTTTCAAACTACTTCATCGTGGCCTTGCATCTTATTGTTTACCTGCACTGTACGTTCTCTGTAGGTGTAATATTTAATTCTTCATTCTGTTATTGTTTTTCATTGTCCTACTTAAATGCACCATTGAAATTATCCGTATCAGTTTTTTATTGTATCTTGGAACATAAGAAACCGGTTCACGAATTTGAGGTCAGAATCAGATTCAGGTTTAATTTCACCAGCATATGTCATGAAATTTGTCTTTGTGGCAGGAGCACAATGCAATACATAATAATAGTGAAAAGAAACTGAATTGCAGTAAGTGTGTATGAATAAATATATAAATTAGTTAAGTAAGTATTGCAAAATAGGAAATAAAGTAGTGTGGTAGCGTTCATGGGTTCAATGTCCTTTTAGAAATCTGATAGCAGAGGTGTGTGTCTGTCTGTCTTCAGGCTACTGTACCTCCTCCCTGAGGGTAGCAATGAAAACAAAGCTTGACCTGGGTGATGGGGATCCATGATGATGGATGCTGCCTTTCTTTGAGGCATCACTCCCTGAAAGTATCCTGGATTCTGCAGAGGCTAGTATGAGGGGTGATTGATAAGTTCGTGGCCTAAGGTAGAAGGAGTCAATTTTAGAAAACCTAGCACATTTATTTTTCCTACATGTACACACTTAGTCCAGTGGTCTTGGAGCATATGGATCCCTTCTTTGTAGAAGTCGGTCTTGGACCTCCAGAAGTGGTCCACAGCATGGGTGATTGATAAGTTCATGGCCTAAGTAGAAGGAGATGAGTTATTAAATTCAAAACTTCCTGCATTTTCACTCAGAGTTGAACTATAAGTGCATGTAACAAGAGCTGTATAACTCATCTCCTTCTACCCTAGGCCACAAACTTATCAATCACCTCTGCTATGGACCACTTCTACAAAGAAGGGATCTGTATGCTCCACAACTGCTAGACTAAGAATGTATGTGTAGGAGAGGACTATGTTAAAAAATAAACGTGCTAGGTTTTCTGAAATTAACGCCTTCTATCTTAGGCCATGAACTTATCAATCACCCCTCATACTATTATGCTCGATTTTATGGAAAAGATGTTACAATTTTCTTAATTTTTTTTTAGAAAATGCATTTTCCAAAGTACAGTTGATGAAATGCCTTTGACAAACAATCAAACCAGGAAGGCTTTTAACAAGTGATCTCCACAATACACCCAAATCCTTATCTAGGCTGTGAAGTAATTATTAACTTGTTTTGATGGGGTCAATAATGCTTCTAAACATAAATGGTATAGACCATAATTACATTTCTATATGGTGTGCAGGATATCCTTTTTCAATGAGCTTCCCACATTTGTTCTCTGCCCAAGATGATGAGATCTGAAATGCTGCCAAGCATGCTGTGCAACTTCCGTGCAGTTTGACTGATTTATTGTTCCTATGAATGTGATTTTTATCGAACAACAATGTACCCTTTCATTAACAATATGTCAATTGATTCTCTTTGTTTCTTAGAAAAACTTACTCTGTGGAGTTAATTTATTGAACTTGCATTCAGTTACAAGTAATAAAAAATGTAAGATTTAGATCTGAGCTTCGCCAGTTCTTTGTCTGAAGATTGGAGATGCCTTACATTTTCTACTTACCTATTTTTTGGTTGTAAGGTACCACTCAATCCACACAGCATATGCAAATATCTTTACCATCCTGAATTTATAACGTTTGTTAAATTTTAATACAAAGCAATTGTACCAGGGTCTCAATCCTGTACATTTGTGCATGCCGCTGGAGCAGTGGGGTCCATAAGCCATATCTCTTGATCCATATCCATCTTGTGGCTTGCTCTGCAGCCCCTGTGACGGTCCTGTTGGCTGTTTTCTTTGCAGCCCCTGTAATACCAAGGAGGGATTAAGATCTGTACAGCAAGCAGCCAGCAAACCCTCTACACAAAACCCCTATAGGCTTGCATTATGCCCCTGTCTCTGGCGCCGCTTTACCTGCTCCTGGTATTTGGCTTTCTTGTGTTCAAATGCCTCCTCAATCTGGTCTTTCCCAAGGAACTATCAGTTCTGCCTTGACCACCTGCATTGAGGATTTTGACGACTGACCATGTCAGGCCTCAGTGATGATAATGTGATGAAATCAGGGAACTTTCATTGCTTGCCAAGATTGACTTCCAGTTGCCAGGGCATGCTGTTCTGATGGTGATCTGGACTGAGGCTGTAGTTGGTCTCCATCTTTGACAAAGGTTATGGGCTTTCAGGGTTGTTGGAGGTGCCTACTGTTGTGAATGGTGGGGAAGATGTTTCCTGCCACTGCCTTTGGCACCTGGTTGTGGCACCAGTGGTAACAACCTTCTCCCAGGGCTTTTGGGTAATACTGTCTGCCTGCATTGCACTTTTTCTGTAACTGTAACACTGTTCTGCATTCAGTTATTGTTTTTTCTTGTGGTTGGCATGCAAAACCAAGTTTTTTTATTATACCTCAGTACATGTGACTATAATAAACTTAAGTTAAAATCATCTGATATGCTTACTCTGATTTTATTGTCTGAATTAATTTTTTAATCAAGTGCAGTTTATTATAACTATATCAACTGCATTGTATTCTGTTACCCAAATTGTTCTGCGCACGGGTTTCTCCTCTTTGTAGATTTGTCTCCTATCTACCTGTCAGGTTCACACAACACATTTACTTTTTGTCATCTCAAGCTATATCCCTCTATTAATTTAACCCGAGATGCTGATGTATCTTTGTTTAATCAAATATATCACTTGAAATATTTCACACTATCCTTGAGTTGTGTTTGACTGGGGAAGTGAGATAGTGTTTAGTTAAAACAACAGCACACACAAAATGCTGATAGAACACAGCAGGCCAGGCAGCATCGATACGGAGAAGCGCTGTTGGCGTTTCGGGCTGAGACCCTTCGTCAGGTGTTTAGTTGTTAGTTTTTACTATATCATGAAGCTGGACAAAGAATATATTTGGTCTGTTTTCTCCTTCTGCTTGATATAGTTTTTAATGTGACAGAAATTATCACTCAGATCCTGCAGAGGCTTCTTTTCATTGTCTATATTATTTTACTTTTTCTATTTAGAGATGCAGTACGGAGCAGGCCCTTCCAGCCCATCAAGTTGCACTGCCCAGCAACTCACCCTAGCCTAATCACAGAACAATTAACAATGACCAATTAACCTACTAACCAATGCTTCTTTGGAACGTGGGAGGACACTGGAGCACGCACAGGTAGCCCACGAGTTTATGAGGAAGTCGTACAAATTCTTTATTGATGGCATTGGAAGTGAACTTCGAACTCTAAGCCCAAGCTGTAATAGCATTGCACTAACTGCAGCACCCCAAAAATGATAGTTTCAGAAGTCAGGATTTTAATTTACAAATTGATTGTTAAACTATGCTAGTTTGCAGAAAACTGGAGAAATGTCAGTCATGTTCTGGAATGTTGAAAGTTTATGGCACTGTAATGAATTATGTCTCGGAATCATGTTGGTATATTAACCTTGGAATCGTGTTAGTATATTCAATTTAGTGTTTATTCAGATTCAGTTTATTGTCATTTAGAAACCACAAATGCAATGCAGTTAAAAAAAAATAAGACGAAGTTCCTCCAGAATGATATCACAAAAGCATATGACAGACCAGACTACACCAGAAAATCCACATAACGTTTGGCAATCCCCAATCCAGAGTCCGGAGAGGCTGCTGCGTATTAATATCGTGCTACCATCTTAGCGCATTCCCCGGAAAGGAGCTCCAAACCCATCAGACAAAACAAGACCAAAAACTAAAGCTACAAGACCTGCACAAAACCACATAGTTACAACATATAGTTTCAACAGTGCAAACAATAGCATAATTGAGAAAAAAAACAGACTATGGGCACAGTAAAAATAGTCCAAAGATGTTAAAAGACTATAAGTTCGAAAGAAGCCACCACACAGTTTCCAGAAGTCCTCAAGGTCCCAATAGACTCGTCATCTCACGCCGGCGGCAGAAGGTAATACCCCCACTATGGACTTCCACGGCGCCGCCCGACTCAGCCTCACAGACGCAGCAGATTCAGAGTTTGTCGAACCTCCGACCATCCCCTCTGACACAGCTTCTCTGAGCACCATCCTCTGCTGAGCGTATTAAGACATATGTATATATGTAAGCCAATAAGTATTTATAAAACTGATGAAGTATTTCTCCTTTGAAGTCTAATAGGTACTGTGAACAAATGCACATTGGCAAAAATTGTCACATGGTATTTTGTATTTTTAAGGTAACCTGCAGTTTATGACTGGATTGAGATTGTAGATCTTCTATTTCTATTGACATATAGTAAACTTATATAAATATGTTGTGGAGATTTTATTGATTGCATCACTGCCTGGTGTGGAAACACCAATGGCCTTGAACAGAACTTCCTACAAAAGGTAGTGGGTAGGGCCCAGTCCATCACAGGTAAAGCCCACCCCACCCTTGAGCACATCTACATGAAACTTTGTCGCAGGAAAGCAGCATCCATTATCAGGGACCTCCATCACCCAGGTCATGCTCATGCTCTCCGGCTCAGGACTGGCACTGCAGGTTCAGGAACTGTTATCACCCAACCATCAGGCTCTTGAGCCAGTGGGAACAACTTCATTCGACTTCTTGTGTCCTCTCACTGAATTGTTCCCGCTACCAATTTCAAGGACACTTGGATTCTCAATATTCCTGGATTTCAGTGCTTTAAAAGGGATAGAGAGGGGGAAAAAGGGGAGGAGGGGGTGGCATTACTGGTCAGGGATACTATTACAGCTGCAGAAAGGGCAGTAATGTAGCAGGATCCTCTTTTGAGTCAGTATGGGTAGAAGTCAGGAACAGGAAGAAAGCAGTTACTCTGTTGGGAGTATTCTATAGGCCCCCTAGTAGCAGCAGAGATACCGAGGAGCAGATTGGGAGGCAGATTTTGGAAAGGTGCAAAAATAACAGGGTTGTTAACATGGGTGATTTTAACTTCCCTAGTATTGATTGGCACCTGATTAGTTCCAATGGTTTAGATGGGGCAGAGTTTGTCAAGTGCATCCAGGACGGATTACTGTCACAGTATGTTGACAGGCTGACTCGGGGGAAATGCCATACTAGATCTAGTATTAGGTAATGAACCGGGTCAGGTCACAGATCTCTCAGTGGGTGAGCATCTGGGGGACAGTGACTACCGCTCCCTGGCATTATCATGGAAAAAGATAGAATCAGAGAGGACAAGAAAATTTTTAATTGGGGAAGGGCAAATTATGAGGCTATAAGGCTAGAACTTGCAGGTGTGAATTGGGATGATGTTTTTTGCAGGGAAATGTACTATGGACATGTGGTCGATGTTTAGGGATCTCTTGCAGGATGTTGGGGATAAATTTGTCCTGGTGAGGAAGATTAAGAATGGTAGGGTGAAGGAACCATGGGTGACAAGTGAGGTGGAGAATCTAGTCGGATGGAAGAAGGCAGCATATGTAAGGTTTAGGAAGCAAGGATCAGATGACAAGAAAGGAGCTTAAGAAGGGGCTGAGGAGAGCAAGAAAGGGGCATGAGAAGGCCTTGGTGAGTAGGGTAAAGGAAAACCCCAAGGCATTCTTCAATTATGTGAAGAACAAAAAGTTGACAGGAGTGAAGATAGGACCGATTAGAGATAAAGGTGGGAAGATGTGCCTGGAGGCTTTGGAAATGAGCGAGGTCCTCAATGAATACTTCTCTTCGGTATTCACTAATGAGAGGGAACTTGATGACGGTGAGGACAATACGAGTGAGGTTAATGTTCTGGAGCATGTTGATATTAAGCGAGAAGAGGTGTTGGAGTTGTTAAAATACATTAGGACGGATAAGTCTCCAGAGCCTGACGGAATCTTCCTAAGGCTGCTCCACGAGGCGAGGGAAGAGATTGCTGAGCCTCTGGCTAGGATCTTTATGTCCTCATTGTCCACGGGAATGGTACCAGTGGATTGGAAGGAGGCAAAAGTTGTCCCTTTGTTCAAAAAAGATAGTAGGGATAGTCCGGGTAATTATAGACCAGTGAGCCTTACGTCTGTGGTGGGAAAGCTGTTGGAAAAGATTCTTAGAGATAGGATCTATGGGCATTTAGAGAATCATGGTCTGATCAGTGACAGCATGGCTTTGTGAAGGGCAGATTGTGTCTAACAAGTCTGATAGAATTCTTTGAGGTGGTAACCAGTCATATAGATGAGGGTAGTGCAGTGGATGTGATCTACATGGATTTCAGTAAGGCAATTGACAAGGTACAAGGTACAAGGTATTCAGAAAGTCAGAAGGCATGGGATCCAGGGAAGTTTGGCCAGGTGGATTCAGAATTGGCTTGCCTGCAGAAAGCAGAGTGTCGTGGTGGAGGGAGTACATTCAGATTGGAGGGTTGTGACTAATGGTGTCCCACAAGGATCGGCTCTGGGACCTCTACTTTTCGTGATTTTTAGTAACGACCTGGATGTGGGGGTAGAAGGGTGGGTTGGCAAGTTTGCAGATGACTCAAAGGTTGGTGGTGTTGAGGATAGTGTTGAGGATTGTCAAAGATTGCAGAGAGACATTGATAGGATGCAGAAGTGGGCTGAGAAGTGGCAGATGGAGTTCAACCCGGAGAAGTGTGAGGTGGTACACTTTGGAAGGACAAACTAGAAGACAGATTACAAAGTAAATAGCAGAATACTTGGGAGTGTGGCGGAGCAGAGAGATCTGGGGGTACATGTCCACAGATCCCTGTAAGTTGCCTCACAGGTAGATAAGGTAGAAAGCTAATGGAGTGTTAGCTTTCATTAAGTCAAGGGATAGAGTTTAAGAGTCACGGGGTAATGATGCAGCTCTATAAAACTCTGGTTAGGCCACACTTGGAGTACTGTGTCCAGTTCTGGTCGCCTCAACAGAGGAAGGATATGGAAGCTTTAGAAAGGGTACAGAGGAGATTTACCAGGATGCTGCCTGGTTTAGAGAGTATGCATTATGATCAGAGACTAAGGGAGCTAGGGCTTTACTCTTTGGAGAGAAGGAGGATGAGAGGAGACATGATAGAGGTATACAAGATATTAAGAGGAATAGACAGAGTGGAGAGCCAGCGCCTCTTCCCCAGGACACCACTGCTTTAATACAAGAGGACATGGCTTTAAGGTAAGGGGAAGAAAGTTCAAGGGGGATAGTTGAGGAAGGTTTTTTACTCAGAGTGGTTGGTGCGTGGAATGCACTGCCTGGTGGAGCAGATACACTAGTTGAATTTAAGAGACTACTAGACAGGTAGATGGAGGAATATAAGGTGGGGGGTTATATGGGAGGCAGGGTTTAAGGGTTGGCACAACATTGTGGGCCGAATGGCCTGTACTGGGGTGTATTGTTCTTTGTTCATCTTATGTTCTTGGTACTTATTGCTTTTTGTTTCCTTTTGTATTTGCATATTTTATTGTCTTTTGCACACTGGTTGCCACCCGTTGGATGCGGTGTTTCAGTGATTCTAATCTGGTTTTTGGATTTACTGAGTATGCCTGCAGGAAAATGTATCTGACTTGTTTATGGGACATACATATACTTTGATAATAAATTTACTTTGAATGATTGTAGAATGATGATCATTTCAGATCCCACTGAGACAAATTGAGAAACTGAATTTGCAAAGTTTATGTAATTCTAGGTCGTATGCTCTTGATATTTATTGTTTATTTATTATTCTTTCTTTCTTTTTGTATTTGCACAGCTTCTTGTCTTTTGCACACTGGTTGAACACCCATTGCAGTCTTCCATTGATTCTTTTATGACTATTATACTTTGGTAATAAACTTACTTTGAACTTTACCTGGAAAATATACATGAAATCTGTAAGAATAGAGCTGTTTCATGAGCACCCTCTAATTTGCTTGACCTAAGCTTTGGTGTTGGCTTTGTCCCAATGATGATACTTAGATAAGTCGTTGCTATGTGTGTGTTTTATGAATGTTTGTGTTTGAAGTGCACAAGAGAGGTGGAGTTATAAATATGAGGAAGTCTGCAGATGCTGGAAATCCAGAGAAACGCACATAAAATGCTTCAGGAACTCAGCAGGTCAGGCAACATCTATGGAAATTAATAAACAGCCGACATTTCGGGTTGAGATCCTTCTTCAGGACTGAGAAGGAAGCGGGAGGATACCAGAATAAAGAGGTGGAGGGGAAAGAGGCTAGCTGGAAGGTGATAGGTGAAGACAGGTGGGTAGGAAAGGTCAAGGGCTGGAGATGAAGGAATCTGATAAGAGAGGAATTTCAGATGGGATAAGACCCAGTTGGTGACATTAGTGTTTTACAGACATTGGTAGATTGTGACCAGTTGACTGAAGCATAAAATAGTGGGTGATGTTGTAGAATCAATTATAAATTTAAACCAACTTTGGAACATTGTTAAGCCATGTCTACATTGGAGTCAAAAAGTTTGAACGGGAATTTAGAACTAGTTGTGCAGGTGATGTGTCTTTCGATCATGAAAATAGTCTCTATAGTATTTGTACCTCATCTCCAAAGTTCGAAGTATATTTTACTTTCAACATACATGCGTCACCATATACAGCCCCCAGATTGATTTTCCTACAGGCATACTCAGCAAATCCGTAGAAAAGTAACATAACAGGATCAATGAAAGATCACCCAGAGAGCAGAAGACAACAAACTGTGCAAATACAAATATAAATAAATAGCCATAAATAATGAGAATGTGGCGACCCACTTTCTGCGCAGGCGAACCGGCTCACAAATAGCCAGCGTGCGGGGGGAGACTTTGGTAATGCACCTCTGACGTCATTTCCGCCCGGAGAGGGTGGGCGCTAGGGATTAAATGCCAGCACCACGAAGTTTGAATAAACTAGTCTTGAAACGACTTAACGACTGTGTGTTGTTATTTCAGCACTGTGTGTAGCACATCGCTACAAGAACCTGAAATAAGATAAAGAAACCTTGAAGTGAGATCATTGGTTGTGGAAATATCTCAATTGATGGGCAAGTGAGTGTGGTTATCCCCTTTATTTCAAGAGCCTGATAGTTGAAGGTGGTAATTGTTCTTGAACCTGGTGGTGCACATCTTGAGGCTCTTGTATCTGCCTGATGGCAGCAGTGAGAAAAGAGCATGGTCTGGGTGGTGGGGATCTCTGATGATCTACAACAGTGCTTCATATAGATGTGCTCAATGGTTGAGAAGGCTTTACCCATGATGTATTGGACCTAATCCACTGCCTTTCCTAAGAACTTGAATCCACATCACTGCACAGCAAGTGAGTATTCTGCAATCATTGTATTTGTGTACTTGCTTAAGTATATCTGCATATCTGGCATGAACGTTGATTTCTTGAACTTCTGGTTAAGCCCCACCCTCTCATTCACCATTCCCATTCCAGCTTCCCACTCTCACCTCATCTCCTTATCTGCCCCACCATCTCCTTATCTGGTGGTACTCCTTCCCCCTTCCATGATTTATTTTACCCTCTCCTGTCAGATTCCCCCATCTCCAGCCCTTTATCTCTTCCACCAATCAACGTCCCAGCTCTTTACCCTCTCCCCCTCCCAGTTTCATTGATCAACTGCCACCTTGTACTTCTCCTCCCCTCTCCCACCACCTTATTCTGACTTCTCCCCTAAATTTCCAGTCCTGATGAAGAGTTTCAACCCAAAACGTCAACTGTTTTCCATAGATGCTGCTTAGCCTGCTGAGTTCCTACAGCATTTTGTGTATCTGTTGCTTTATCAGGAGGTTAAATTCGATGAGGCAGAATCCTATTAGCAGTCCAAAGTACATTTGTTATCAAAGTATCTTTAACAAGGTATCTCAAGGTTTATAAACCTTGAGAGTCAACGTCTTACAGGCAGCCATAAACCAAAGAAACATCAAAGAACAAAGAACCCATTTAAAGAAAATTCCCACACAAGAAGATCATCAAATATGCAAAAAAAGAACAAAAAAAACAAATGACACACTGACCATTAAACATCAAATGACAGAATCCCCACAGCCACAAGCCACTAAGACAAGTACAGCCCGTCCAGGAGCCAGTGGCTCATTCCATTCAGTGCTGTGTCGATGGCTGTGTCATTGCTTTTTCTATTTCAGAATCTCCTCTGCGTTTAAGCTTTTACACATTGACGTTAACGGTTATCTAGAGGCAAATGTCACAGGAGCAAATGGAAGGCACATGCTTTCTTGCGTCTCTTCCACCAGTCAATTAAATCAGAGCTGCTCAATCAGCTATCCAAACCCTGTACTGCTCTGTTGTGAAACGTGCATGTGTGATGTGAAATTTTCTTATCTTTTTACTGTGATCTACTTGTTTTATACTAATGGTCCTTATTTATTATGAGACATCTATTGATACTTTTGGAGTTGGTTTTATTAGTTCAATCAGAAGACGTTTGTTGCCTATTTTAGCTTCTGTGGTGAATTAACTCATAGTTCCTTTGTTAATGTTTATTTCATGGCCTCCTCTTGTGCCTAGATGAGGCCACTCTCAGGGTGGAAGAGCAACTCCTTACATTCCATCTGTATACTGTCCGACCTAATTGCATGAATTTTGACTTCTCCTTCCAGTTATATACTTCCCACTCTGGCCTCTTACCTCTTCTCACCTCCCCTGCGTCACCACCTCCTTCCCTTTCTCCTCTCTTGTCAGATTCCTTCCTCTCCAGCCCTTTCTCTTTTCCACTGGCTTCCTAGCTATCCACCTTCCTCTCTCCCTACCTTTTTATTCTTTCCATTACATACTGAAGAGAAGGGTTTCAGCCTGAAATATCAACTGTTTATTCATTTCCTTAGATGCTGTCTGACCTGTTGAGTTCCTGCAGCCTTTTTTGTGTGTTGCTCTGTATTTCCAGCATCTATAGAATCTTGTGTTTATTCTTTACATCGAGGTGCTTGGCAACTCTCTTGGGAACTCACATGAATTTTGATTATGGGTATAGTAATTTAACTGTTAACTATAACTATTATTACTCTTGTTTCTTCCTATTTTTGAGATTGTTCTTTAAGTTTCCATTAGCAGTAGATGTGGCTATCTCTTCAATATACTTGATTTTATTTTAATTACTGATTTAACTAAGTAATTTTACTAAGTATTTTTGCAGCATTTTTCACAACAAACTCTTCTTATGGTTGGTTTTTAATTGACTTGTAAATTCCAGATGAAATTCATATAAAAGAAACTTAAAAATTCTGACATTTTCCTGGAACATAGAAGATTGGTTCTAGATTTGATAAAGGTATACAAAATTATGAGGGCTATAGATAGGGTAAATGCAAGCAGGCTTTTTCCACTGAGATTGGGTTAAGGGTGAAAGTTGAAAATTTAAGGGGACCAGGAAGGGAAACTCTTCCCTCATAGGGTTGTGAGATTGTGGAATGAGTTGCTAGCACAAGTGGTCCATGCGAGCTTGATTCCAACTTTTAAAGAGAAATTTGGATAGATAGGTGAATGGTAGAGGAATGGAGGGCTGCAATCCCGTTACAGGTCAAGCAGTGGGAGTGGGCAGTTTAAACAGATTCACGTGGACTGGATGGGCCAGAGGACCAGTTTCTGTGCCATATTTTTCTATGACGCTGCATTTGTTTATATTTAATTCAATATTAAGTGTTACAGATGTGTTAAATACAAACTATTTCAGAAGCATATGGTACAGGGTCTTAAGAAATTAGACAATTATCATAACACAATACTTCCACTGGTTGCATGTTCAGCCCTAAGACACTCCTATTGCTATTTGAAACATAGAGTTTGAGGCAATAGGCTGATACAGATTTGTTTGAAACTTTTGACCTAAGTTTAAATCCAATGTTGCCTTTTCAAGTCAAGTCAAATTTATTGTCATTTAACTATATACATGTATACTGTGAAACGAGACATCATTTCTCTGAACCATGGTGTAAAGCACAGTAAGTAATACACTTAACATGGAAGTACCACAAAATAACTTGGGAAAGTAAGAGTAAAATCTACAGATGAATTATTTATAAATAAGCAAAATAAAGTGCATAAGTTAAATGTTGCAGTGTACAGAACAGACTATCCAGTAACACTTGAATGCAGTGTGGCAGGGAGTTCAGAAGCCTGATGGCCTGAGGGAAGAAACTTTTTCCCATCCTGAGCATTCTTGTTTTTAAGCATCGGTGCCTCTGCCTGTTGGTAGAAGGTCACAGAAGATGCTTGATGGACCCATGGGATCCTTGATAATACTAAGGGCCCTGCATACACAGCTATCCTGATAAATGTCCCCGATGGATGGTAGGGAGACCCCTATGATCCTCTCAGCTGTTCTCACAAAGAGACTTCAGGACTGATGCTCAGCTGCTCCCATACCAGATGGAGGTGCAACTTGTTGGGATGCTCTTCGTGGTGCTCCTATATAATTCAGTTAAGATAAAATTTGAACAAAATTCCCTTTTGCTCCAACAGATCACCTTGGGCGAAATCCTGAATATGGTGTGTGAGAATTTGAAATTCCAGACTGAGTTATTTTGATCAATTGCAAAGACGGCAATAAGCCTGAAGCCAGAAGAGTTAGAAATGTACTCACCAAATACTTTGACCCATAACTTACTGAATAAATAAGTATACTCACTTTGCCTTGTTTTTTGTCCTTGCTTGTATGAAGTTGGTTTACCTATTTATGCAAGTACTTCCCTGACATTGATGTGTAACAGCCTAATGTAGGATTGTAAGGAAGTACAAGATAACACTGATGCAGACATGTTTTATACATTTAACAAGGTGCTTTATTAATGCAACAGTTAGTCAGTTTTTCAATGTTCGTTGTCAGCCAGGTCATACTGTCAATGAGCTCCCTGTCGGTTGCCTCCATACGCTCCAGTATTTGTTTTTTTTTAGTTTTAAGTCCTCCTGTGCGAGAGCCAACAGCTGTCTGTCACTTAGCAATTCCCTTTTAAGTTCTTCTAGTCTGTAACTGCACAAACTTGTACTTTTACTGTGTGATTTGACACCAAAGATGTCGCTTGTTTTCTCTAGATGTGTCCTGCGCATGCCCAGTAGGAGGAGATTCGCCCAAATACCTGTTTTAATGTGGAAGGAGGTATTTTCAAAAACGCTTGGTGTGGATGCCTATTGTTTTATGTGAAATCGGTGTTTACAAAATTATCCGGCCTAGTGTGGATGTAGCCTTCGATACATTGTCATGCAGTTTTAAAAGAAAATTGGCTAGTGGGTTGTTCCAAGCATCTTGGAGAACTTGCCACAGTTCTTCTGCAGCCTTTAGCTTCCTCTCTTGCTCCTGTCTTTCCAGGTAATCCTGGACAGACTCTATGATATTGAAATCAGGGCTCTGTGGAGACCATACCATCAGAAACCATACAAAAAATCTAGGGTGCCCAAGAGCTTTGCACAGTACTATATATTGTGAATTCTATTTAAATGAAATAGAAGTTGGAATTAAGTAACTCTAGTCACATAGTTACCAGAAATAGTAACTAGTTCTATCTATTCCTATTCTGCTAACTAATTGTTCTTTAATATATTAGAACATGGGTTCTCAACCATCCAATCCAGTTACTTGTTATGCTGCTGGTATTTAGGGCAGCAATGAAGGTCATACATCTCTGGTGTGTGCTAGTAACTTCCTCTATCGTGCCAGTAGCTTCCTCTCAGTTTTCACTACTGTCAGTTACGCATGTCCCAGATGGAGGCTTAGGAATACTGTCACACTTAGATGTAGAAGGATTCTTCACTGCTGCTTCTGAAAAGATTGTTTTTCTGGTCAGGGTTGTTAGCTCTGAGTGGAACCCCTGAACCTGGAGGACTGGTGGACCACTCTTAGTTTGTCCTCTACCCTTTGACCTGTTTGGCATGGCTGACCCTACCAAGACCCAAAGCATAAAGCCCTGATTTCAGTCAGCATAACTCTCTGGAACATTGAGTCATGCAAGCCTCCAAACCCTAATACAAGGTTGTGGTCCTCTTGAGGTTTTTATGCGGTGGACTAGTACCATTATGCAAGCGGGCTTTGGATTCCAGTCTGGGAACCCCCTGTTTTAGAGCAAAGATATACAGAGTGACTTAAGAAAAAAAAACAAGTTGGAAAGACAGCCCGAAATGTCAACTGTTTTACAAACATGAGAGAATTTGAAGATACTGGAAACTCCAAAGCAACACGCACAGAATGCTGGAAGAACTCAGCAGGTCAGGCAGCATCTATGGAAAAGAGTAGAGTTGACGTTTTGGGCCCAGACTCTTCATCAGGACTTGTGTATGATGCCTGACTTACTGAGTTCCTATAGCATTTTGTGTATGTTACTGTTTGATTGGAATCTGTATTGGTGTGAATCTCAGATGTAAATCTAGTATTATTAGCCACTCAACTCTTCCAGCTGAACACATTTTGAAATGCCTTCAGCACTTGTTTGGTTTCTGTTCCTGAGGGCCTTTAGTGTAGTTATTGACATGTATAACAACAGCGTCATCACTACATTATCCATTGGTTCTAAGTGTTGGAATGTCCTTGGATATGACAGATAGCTGTAGAGATTCAAATTTACTTTGTTTCTTTACATTGAACTTAGTGTACAACTTGTCGATGATCGATATTAACAGGCCGTTTGATAAATCATAAAGAATTGACATAAAAGATGAGTCTTATAACTATTCAATAATTATCTCAAGATAAAATTTCTAACATTTCTTCACTTGTTAATTCATAGAATTATTACTTGACTTCCAGAATATTGCTGACTGCTATTACCATTAGATATAGGAACAAGTTAGGCCATTTGGCCCATTGAGTCTGTTCTGACATTTCATTATGGCTGACCCATTTTCCCTCTCAACCCAAATCTCCTGCCTCTCCGAGCTAGCAGTAATTATTTATAAGCCATAAATTTAGCATAGTAATTCAGAATACAAAATGAATTCTTCCTCCCCCCCATTCCAATTTATAGACAGGAAATAATGTTTTTATTTATTTACTTTCATACTTGCATATGTACTAGTGTACTTGCATAGTTACATCGCGGAATTGGCCTTTCCAGCCCTTCATGCGACACTACCCAGCAGCCCCTGATTTAACCCTAGTAGGACAATTTATAATGACCAATTTACCTTTGAACCAGTACATCTTTGGACTATGGGAAGAAACTAAAGAATTTGGAGGAAATCCATGTGGTCACAGGAATTGAACCTGGGTTGATGGTACTGTAATGCATTGTACTAACCACTACATAATTGTGATGCTCCAGTAATAGAGGGCATGTGAATAATTGCTTTTTTATGAATTATCAGGTTCATTGCACCCTGTTCTTTAAAAATCAGTACACCATTAAAATATACATAATGATTTATTACTTGCATAAAGGGAAAAAGATCTTTGTTTCTTGGATTTTTTTCCCTTGTTAATAGTTTACTTTGTTTCATTGTGAAGCTTAATTTACTATATGATTTGGGACCATGGGGATTCTAAAAGGAATCCCAGCTGATTCAGTTTTGTAATTGCTCTTTGAGGTTCTTGAGTCAGTGCAATTGGAAAAGCAACTGATGTTCAGTGGGTGTCTGCCTTTCAGAAGAGATGTTGAACTCAGTTTTTCAAATGCAATTTGAAAATCTGGAAGTGCATTAGATTTTTCCCAGTTTCCTTGTCATATGTTTCTCACATACAATCTAAGAAGTAGAATTGTGAGACCTTGCTATCTGCAGACTGCATGCTGCGCTTCATACAATTAAGATACTTCAAAGGGGTTTCTTTGGCTGTAAAAATACTTTTTGCAAAACTGTGGTATAGAAGGACTCTAAATAAATCACACCCATTCTTACCTTGAGCTAGTACAGATGGAGTGACCCTTATCCAAAATGCCTGGGGAGAAAGTGTTACAGCTTTCGGATTTTGGAAGATCTGTATCTGTATACAGCTGTCCCCTCTTTACAAAGATAGAGCGTTTCTATGAAACATTTCTTAAGCCAAAATGGTGTAAAGCGAAGAACCATTAACTTATATGGGAAAACTTTTCGTAAAAGCGAAAATCCTCTTTGTAATGCGAAAACAGGTTACTAATGTAGGTCTTTTGTAAAAGCGAAGTGGCATAAAGCTAACATTCTTAAAGCGGGGGACACCAGTAATGAGATAGCACACACACAAAATTCTGGAGGAACTCAGCAGGCCAGGTAGCATCTATGGAAAAGAGTAGACTGTTGATGTTTTGGGCCGAGACTCTTTGTCAGGACTGGAAAAAAGATGAGATGTCAGAGCAAGAAGGTGGGGGAGGGGAGGAAGAAGTACAAGGTGGCAGGTGCTAGGCAAAGCCGGGAGAGGGGGCAGGGTGAAGCAAAGAGCTGGGAAGTTGATTGGTGAAAGAGATGAAGTGCTGGAGAAGGGGAATCTGAGAGGAGAGGGTAGAAGACCATGGAAGAAAG